>NC_089219.1:70713780-71313780 GCF_963924675.1 Phocoena phocoena | reverse complement strand
GTACAAAGCCCTGTTATAGGCAAAATACTATGTAATTTATTCAAGGTTCCATGATTTGGTGTTTATAAGCCAAAATTTGTATAGTCTTAGATTTGCTGGATTTCTTTCTTTACTAAATAGTCTCTGAAACACAGTGCCTGATGATTCTGAGAAGCTTCTAGAGATAAGTGGCACTTTCACCATCCTTAGGAAGGTTGCTTGCATGAATGTTGTGAAGCCTGTCTTGGGTTGGTGATGACTTTTTAACTATTATTCTTAGCTTTTAATTATAAGTTCCTTCTAGTTTAACTTCATCGTTATCCACTTTGTTGTGTATTGCTTATTTAATTCTATAGTGGGTAGCAAGGCACAATTTTATCAGTAATTCTTTTGTCTTCTAATCTTATAACTTGACTCTAAGATAGGTATTGTGAATTATATATGAATCATCTAACCCTAACCTCTTCCAAATTTAATGGTACAGTGAATGACATTTCATTCCTATCATGGAGTAATATTTCCAGTGGGAATTAAGAACAGGAAATGTAAATGAGTTTCAGGGTCATTTGCCATGTTGAAATGAGAACTGCTCAAAATAGTTTGAGAGTTACCATTCTAATTAGCAGGAGAAAACAAACCAGATTGTTTGTCTTTGTTCCTGGTTCTCAGCTAGGAAAGTCACACCTAAAAATGTGTTGTTTAACTAAATTATCTTTATGTAAACTAGTTTTCATAGTTTACTGCTTAAAATCCTAAGAAAGAATGTGGAAAGGATCCTTAGTGTAATTCTAGCCATAATAGGTCAGGTTTGGTATAAAACTAGTACATGTTGGATCAAATCCAGATGGGTTTATTACCAAATGAACCAGAAGGATCTAATTATAACACTTGCACATAGAACATGTTCCATACAATGGATTTTAAGGATAACATAGTGAGAATGTAGTACAAATGAGAATGAGATGGATAGTTCTTTTGATGGATAAGGGATGTAGGTAGAATAGGTGATAGAACAAATGGTTTAGAGAACACAGATGAAGATGATATAGGGAACCTGAGTCTGGAGTTATTTTAGCACTGGCCTTTGGGTATAAAAGGCAAATGAAACAAAAACTAAAGTCTATGAAATTTAGGTGAATGTCAGAGTAGTTCCTGGTTGAAAACATTTGAAACTGTTATACTAAAATCTGTTCAATATGTTCAGCATTATTATTATTTTTATAACTAATTTTTTTATACTGTTGAGTACTATAATAAACTAAACTTCTCAGAATTTTTTTCTGGCAGCTTTCTAGAATAGGGCCTTACATATTTTCTGTTATCTGGGTTGTTTAAGGCATTCAATTGTCTACTAATTTCCCTAGGTGTCTTAAGTACAAAAATATAAATTTAAGACAATAAGAAAAAGGCTTTTTTTTTTTTTTCCGGTACGCGGGCCTCTCACTGTTGTGGCCTCTCCCGTTGGAGAGCACAGGCTCCGGACACGCAGGCTCAGCGGCCATGGCTCACGGGCCCAGCCACTCCGTGACGTGTGGGATCTTCCCAGACCGGGGCGCGAGCCCGTGTCCCCTGCATCAGCAGGCGGACTCTCAACCAGGGAAGCCCACCAGGGAAGCCCAAGGCTTATTTTTTAAAAATAAAGTTGCTAAGGGTTATGGGTAACCAAATAGAACTTTTTCATATAGTATTTCATTTCATATTTTCACTGCATTTCTTTATTATTTGCATAAAGGTCTTGCCTTTGGGATATATTGATATAATAGACTTTGTTAAGTACAAATCGATGGCAGTACTTTTGGAAGAAAGATTGGTGGTTAGTTGATGGTGGCAGTTTTAAAACCAGAAGCTCTGGTTTTTAAAATATGAATTTTAGTGCTCAGCTTTTTCTACAGAGTGAAAAAGGATGTGGATAGTACATATATAAATCTAACACTCTTCTTTGGGAAAACAGAAATTACCAAGATAGTCTGTTTATACAAATCTATTTCTGAGTCTAATTTCTTAAATTCTCTTAAAGTCACAACGGATGGGCTTCTCTTTCTCTAGTTGCTTATTTTTCTATCTAAATCTACATGTGCATAAAAATTACAAAGTGACTAGCTGGAGTTGCATTAAAATAGTTTTTTAACTTTGTGGCATCTTAAACAAAACTTTACTTTTTTACTTTTGCCTCTACCTAAGAATATGCATCTGAAATGATGTTTTCTTAAATTTGTAATGGTTGTTATTTAGGCAAAAGCTTTCTGATAAATTCAGTGAATGAAACTCATACTCTGCTTTACCTCTCTGTGCTTTTTTCAAAGCAGCGCGGTAACAGCTATGTCTAGAATACTGAAATTCCAGGACAGCAGGACAAGTGAACGTGTAGATTTTAGATCTGGGAGCTGGACATGGTCTGGTTTCAGTACAGTTCTGTCTTCTCCAAGTTTGTATAATCCCCACATACTACTTCATCCATGACTAGCTGTTCCCACACTCTTTTTGTCTCTGGAATTTTTTTCTGTTTATGCCCTGCCAACCATCTCTTCTATTGCTTGCCAACTATGTCCTCCCTTTGGTCTATTTTTCCACTAGGAGACATTTTCTGGTCTCTTTTAGTGGCTACATTAAAGGAAAGGAGACAATTTTGAACAAAAATGTAGTTATACACTTTTTTTCCTGAAAATTAGAAAAATTTTAATCTCCCCCAGACTGAAATTTGTTCAGATAATGTCACATGTAGTATAACAAAGTCATATAGAACTCCATTATATTTGTGCATGTAAATAATTTTCCAGAACTTATCCAGGTCTTTTTTTTTTTTTTCTTTTTTTATGGTACGCAGGACTCTCCAGTTGTGGAGCACAAGCTCAGCGGCCATGGCTCATGGGCCCAGCCACTCCGCGGCATGTGGGATCTTCCCGGACTGGGGCACGAACCCGTGTCCCTGCATTGGCAGGCGGACTCTCAACCACTGCACCACCAGGGAAGACTTATCCAGGTCTTTTAAGAGTACAGTAATTCATTGATTGTGTCTACATAATGCCCAAACATCATCCTGGAAAATTCAGCCAAATCATTCAGTTGTTTGTTCCACAAGACACCAAACATTTGGATATTTGTTTAATTAGAAGATATCGAAGAACTGTTTCTTAATATCTGTATGAACGGGTATCACTAAATAATGATACAGTTTTTTTTTAAGCTACTCTGGTTTCCAGTAGAGACAACTTTGTGGATGCTCTTTTAACACCTAGAGAGTAATCTATGTACTGTGAGCTCACTGCTGATATTTTTTCTATAATCAGGCTTATTCTAAGAAAAATGTTGGTTTCAGTTCATCACACAGGTTCATCTTTATTACATATGTCACACAATCAATAGGTCTTTATATATACATATATTATAAATTAACACAATTCATAGAATTCAGTTCTAACACAGAAATTTATTTTATCATGCAGTAATATATCAAAATAGTAACTGAAAATTTATTTTTATACTCATAAGATGTGCAAAATAAAGAATTTATACAGGAAGGGGCAGGGATAAAAGAAATATTTACCTAATATTATATTGGTGTGAATATAAGAACTCTTTATCAAGAAAAGTTACTATTTATCAACTATTTTTGTCAAATGAATATTTATTTATTGGTTTAATCAATTTTTAAATTTCATTTCTTCCTTCCTAACTTCCTAAGTATTTACAGAATTCTTAACGTGAACAGGCATTTTGTACTAAATTTACATGGAAACATCTCCATGTTGCATTGTAAATGTTGTTTTTCTTTTGAATTTCTTTTTGATACTGTTTAAAAAATTTTCTAAACTTGTGTCTACACACACACACACACACAGAATTACACAGAATTTAAATCATGACCAACTCAACAATACTTTGGGGTAATTTAACTAGATTAATCTGCTATAATAATGGAATTTCTTGGTCACAATAAGTTAAATAATTTATTGATTTTTTTCCCCTTAATCTATTTTAGCAAGTGTTTATTAAGCACCCATTTTGTACTTGAAACAATATGTGTACATAATAGCTGTTTGGGTTAACTACAAGGTTCAGTGCAGTCAAAGCAGTGATTTAAAAATACAGAAATGGCATTTATACTTTTTGTTTTTGTGATGTGGTTGTATTTCTTCACTCAACCTTATCCCTATGCTTTCTAAGGTAAAGTTTTATTTGTTGAATGTAATATAAAAATAATTATTGATTCATAGCTCTTATATGGATAACTCAAACACTATAATTGTGATTTAATAAAATTTCAAATAATTTGATAAACTAAAGTTCAGAAAACCTCAGACATAAAATTTCCATTCTTTACATAAAAGAAAATTATTTTGCTTGCATATAACATAACTAAATAGTTTAGAAATTTATATTACTTCCTTTACATACTTTTTTCTCTTTAGTTTCTATTCGTTGCCTGTATATGCATATCATAATATTTGATAGTCACTTTATTAAAATCTATACTAAATTGTTATAATGACTTCTATGTGAATTTATATTGCTTATTTCTTTAAAGAGTCAAACAATATTTATTAATTACCAGAAATAGAACTTTTGTAACTGTGTATAGTTTCTGCAATGTAATCAGATGTAACTATGACAAGTCTTTGAAAATAGAAGAAAACATTACATGGAATCTAGAATAGTAAAGATTGATTCACCAAACATTTATTCAAGTGCTAGATCTCTTTCTCCCTAGCACTAGACATCAAAATGCTTATAAATATTTATAAGTTTATAAATTTATACACACACGTATAAACACAAATACGGCCACATATGAGTACTTAAGATTTCAATTGTTTTTTCAATTGTTATTTCAATTGTTTAAAAAACAACAAAAACAAAATGGAAAAAGATCGTTCCAAAATGGTTGGATATTTACCTGAGGTAATTATTCTCATGCAAAATTTCTAGAAGAATATCACTAACAAAAAAGTTACTGGGGCCAATAACACTGAAAATGTTCCACTTTTTGTAGCAAAAATAAAGACACACATTTCTTAATGAAATAAGAAGGAGACAAGTAGTCTGAAACATCTAACCAAAGCAAATGGCTTAAATGAGCACATATTAATTAATAAAAATGAAATTAAGAATTTAAACACACACACACAAAATCACTATTAGTGATAAAGAAGAATATTACATGACTTTCTTTAGGACTTCAGTCAGAAAGAGTTTGAGCTTAGCTTCCCACTGTCACTGCTAAAGAGATTAGTGATGTAATTGTCATCTAATCTGATGTCCTTCTAAAAAAAAAAAAAGAGTGGAATTTGAAATGCAAATCAGAATTTATTGAATCTTTTATGACACAGTGGAAGAATGAAAGAACTCTGGTTTATAATGAGAAGAAAAGAATGATAGCTAGGTGAGACCAATGTTTTTTAGCAAAGTAACAAAACAATATAAGCCTTATGACCAGATTTTGGGTGGTTTCATTGTAATAGGTAAGCAGATCTTTTTAAACTATTATAAGACAATTACAAAATTAAAAAAATTATCTTCTAGGCATTTAAGCATTCAAATGGCTACCTTCCCTTCATCTAAGCCACTTACTTAATGGGTTCAAATGAAATTCACAGAGGAATCTTAAATACTTGAAAGTCCCATTGTTGACAATGAGAATTGCCTGTATACACATATTATGCCCAATAGTTGCAGCCCTTAACTGTGTCAATAATAGTGGACATATTTGTTTTAGTTTCAGGGACTTAAAGGAACCTGACAGACATATCCAAGAATTTATATTTATATTCTGTAATGTAACATCAAGTAATATTGCTTATTTCATAACCTGCATTATAGAGGGAAACTCTATATAATCCTGGGTCTAGTTGAACTCAATCCAAAGAATTTTAGTGTGCGAGAATGTGTTTTATAATGCAAAGGCAGATACGGAGTCACTGTTAAAGAAACATGAGTTATTGGTTTTAAACAAAAGAAAACAAAAATGACCAAGTTCCCTGTTGAAAGAACACGGTCACTGACTTGACCAGGAAAAATAAAGGATGTCATAAACAGTGGCTAGTTAACTCCTTGGAGTCTGTGCAGCATTAATTGTGATGTTTGTAAAGCATATATTACTTGTTAAATCTAGGCACAAGAAATACAGGAAGTGACTCCTTAAAACAACTGTCCTTTTTTTGTTTTGTGGATATAAAAGAGATCACCTTGGACTGGTGCTCAACTGACTCATGAAGAAAATATTAAATTTATAAAGATAAGACAGAAAGCGGAGATCATTTTGGGCAAGGGGTATAACACACGAAAAGTGAAAAGCTTGAATAACAATATTAGGTTACGATAATAATAATAACTGTAGCAAACATTTATTGATTACTTGCATGAGACTCTGTTCTAAGCACTTTACATCTACTACCTCAATTCATCATCAATCTTTCTTATAAATGAAGAAATGAGAGTCATAGAGAAGCATGTGACTTGCCAAGGGAGGAGCTGAAATCCAGACCCAAGTAATTTTGGAGCCAGTTTACTTTCTTGGTTGAAATGATCAGATGTAAAACTTGATGGTTATGGGAAAGAATCCACTTAGTGCTGATGACATATGGACATCTTACTTGGTTTTGCTAACTAGTGTCAGGTATGACATATTCTATTTTTATTTTTTATTTTTTTGTGGTACGCGGGCCTCTCACTGCCGTGGCCTCTCCCGTTGCGGAGCACAGGCTCCGAACGCGCAGGCTCAGCAACCATGGCTCACGGGCCCAGCCGCTCCGCGGCATGTGGGATCTTCCCAGACCGGGGCATGAACCCGTGTCCTCTAGCATCGGCAGGCGGACCTTCAACCACTGTGCCACCAGGAAAGCCCTGACATATTCTATTTTAAAATCAGATTATTGGGTTTCTCTATTTTCAACCATAGGAAATTTCAATTTCAGTGTTTGTAAAAATAAGTTACTGGTCTTATCCAAATGTGAACAGTACATGGCCAAAATGAAACATTAGTTTTTAGTAACTTTTAGTTTAATTGTCCTTTTTACTGATTTTCTTTACTGCCCCAAAGCAAATTCAATCGGTTAACTCAGAAAAAAAAAAAAAAATCATGAAAGATAACGTTTAAAATGACCGATTGTTTGACTAGAAAAATGAAAAAAATCTCAATCTGTGAACACAGTCTAAATATGGAAAAACCATTAAACACTAAAACTTGGGGCAAACTTACAAGTTCTTTCTAAATTAACATCAAAATTAATATTACAAAGTCATTACAATATAGAGCTGGATATAAATGTAATTAATTGACATTAGAAATATCATACAATTTAATAGAATTATTTTGCCAATAGATTTTGAATTGAGACTTTGAAATGTAAAATAAGTCATTTTGATAGATTTTTTCTGAGAATCCCAATAGACACTGTTAATATACATTATTTATGCTCAGCAATGTTTTTTATTATGTACATGTGCCCAAAGGCTTACACAATGGGCGAGGATTTTTTAGAATAAATGGAAAGAAAAAATAAATTAAATAAAATTAAAGCCATATGTTACTATTTTGGGGGGGGGGTGGGAAGCCATATTTATGTGACTGTTGGCTACTCCATATGTTAAGCTTGGGTCTGGCTTCAAGTAATCTTATGAGTAAAGGCCTATTCCCTAAATAGTCTAGGGCAGTCTGTAGTGACATACAGAGAAGGCAATGGAAGGATATTCAAGTTCAGCAGTTCCTCAAGAATCTTAAACACAATGCATAGAGCCTTTGACATAGCTGTGAGGCATCCTGGTAATTTAAAGGGATGATTTCTCCTAAGTAGGTAAATTTAGAGGTGTTCAGTACAATATTAGACAGTTTAGATCATCAGACATGGGCTTTCTTGAGGCTTTTCACAACCCCAAACCTGAAAAAAATATGAACCAACCAGAATTCTCATCTTTTCCAAGAGACAGTCTGGAAACAGATCAGAAGAAACAATATATTTCTCTATCTACTTTTTCTCTTCATCATCAAATGTAAGGGAAGAAGGGAGATAAAAATGTCGGGAAAGCAATATGAAATTTGTTAAAAAAAATCTGCTATTATGGATTTACTTCCAATCATTCCTTGACTATATGATTATGTATTATGACAGTGTCATAATACCAATTTTTTGATGGAATGTCAGAAACATTTTACAAGTCTGTGGTTCCCTGAAAACTCAAGTGCTTTTATAACTCCATAAAGTTACTATAATAGGCTTTATTCTTTCTTTTAAATGACTGTCAGAGGGACCTACCATTATCTTGACACTTATATTTGAGAAACTTTTGCTGGAGCTCTTATATACCTTCATGGCAACATTCAATTTCTAAGCCCTTTTGCAGCTTCCTCTGTCTGCTTCTCATTATGTCTAACCAGCTGAACGTTTTGTCTGTTTTGATCAGCAAGGTTAGAAGTGAGCTGAATTCTGAACATTTTTTGCACTGTTTTTCAGTTCTGCTTAAGAAATATTTACTGAAGCTCTGGACCCATAAAAATAAAGTGGATTTTGAGATTTTACTGTTGTAATTGAAGAGGAACTATTGCCCATTGTTACTATATCCAAAACATTTTAGAAGTACAAGCAGAGAAATATGTCTCTATCATCAGAATTTAATATGAAATCATGTTCTTCTGTCATACAGAAAATTTGTCATAGATTTTTATCTGCAATAAAAGCTATGTCAGTGGTGCCACATAATACATTTATAAAGGTTGGAGATATTTTAACCCTCATCTGTGACCAGAATTATAATAGTAAGTAACCCACTGAAACACCAACGACAGATTGTTAAGAATCTAGAAATTTCCTGCAGACATAAATGCAAAAAGGAATCCACACATTGTAACACAGTGGGACCATTTTGAATAATGTTCTTGAAATGATACATTTATTACACAAGTAAAAAATATGTGATTACAAATTCCATCAATCTCATGTCCTTGTCATGGATTTGTGTTTTTAAAGTCCATAGAGATTATGCTGTTGTATTGGTTAAATTCTCACAAAAGGCTGTGAAAACATAACAGCCACATTACTTTAATGACTTCCTTTTTGAAATGTGTATTGTCTCAAAAATATAGGTTTTACTTCTCTAGATTTCAATTTCCAAAATTTATATAATTCTCTGTTTTTAATTCTGATAATTAGGGAAACAAATATAGAAGTAAATATTTGTAGCTGGATGGATTCCTTGGAAAATTAAAGCTGCTGCCATTCACTTTTGTAAAATTGTAATATCTCTTGTTTCCTTCTTATTTATATTTCCTGGTTTGACTTTACAGGCAGAATTTACTTTCTCCTTAATTGAACATTATATTTTTAAATTTAGAGCTGAATTTCAGAAGCTACGACTTTTCTATCAGGCAGTTCAGCAATTGCTGAGCAGCCACAAGACATACATTTCAGTCACGATAACCAAAATTGAATTATAAGAGAACTGAAATTCAGAACAAGCTAGAAAAATAAAGTACATTCTTAGATTTTCTTTTTCACTGCATGTACATAAGAAACAAATACTATTTGTACTTAAGAAAATCCAAATAAAACTTTTTTTTTTTTTTTTTTAAATAGCCCAGACAGTGGAATTGTCCCAGCAACTGGGTGCTTTGCTTAAGGTTCAGTCTGGCTACTGGTCATTTCATTCCGACGTTCAGAATATATTTTGAATACAAGATGATTTAATTTAGTTGGTTTAATCCACAGTTTCAACTTTTGCCTTTTCTTCTAAAACAAGTTTCATAAAAGCATCTGCAGAAGCCTTGTTTTGATTACCCTTTATCCTTCAGCCTTAGATCAGTATCAGTCTTTTCCCCTTGCTCATAATCCATTATAGAACATACTATAGATTTCTACAGCATGACCAAAACTCCACATTATGTTTGCAATTTTCCGTAAGATTTGTATAGTATAAAGTAAAAATGTTTGCTTTAAGAGACATCTGCTATAAATAAAAAGACAGTGTAAACTTTCAAGAGAGCTGCACAATTGCTGTAAAGTCTCAAAACATGAGCCTACTAGAGCGGGTTCCAGCACTTTGTGATTTTCCAATGAGTCAATAGTGTTCACCTCAAGGTTCTTGAACTGCCTCCTACCCCAACTGCTGGTTCTCTCAACCTCCTTCCCAGCCCCTGAAATTGCAATGAAATTAGCCTGTAATGCTTTCAACGCCCCGGCAGATCAGCTTTCATTCTCTGGGAAACATGTGAATGGCATTAGAATACCCTTCCCACTCTCACAAAATATTTCCTCAGAATACTTTAGAAACTCAAACCAGTTACTTCAGATTCTGATAGTATGTTTCCTGAATAGCATCAGCCAGCTTGAAAGGGTCAGCCATCCTGGTCAGTGGTGCATATTGTTTAAGAAGTTCCCAGACCTACACATTAAAGCTCTGCCTCAGGAGAAATTTGTTAGGGAGAAGAAAGACAGACTGGCATTTCTTCTTCCAAATCTTCCTGTTAGCATTCTTTAAAAACAAGTAACAGAATTCTCATAATATGCTCTTTTTGAATGACAGAATTTTTTTTATGTTTCCTCAAGTGAAGATCTCCATAGTGGTCGTGGTCAGAAACTGAGTTGAAAAATCAGTGATAAGAATGACAGTGATAGCCCCAATATCCACTGAATTTCAGAGGATAGCAGAGCTGCTTTATTAAAAACGGCCATTGAAGAATATTAAAAAAAAATTCATTTAAAAACTCTTCATGAATGCCATTTATATTTTTTAATACAGAAGGTGAAATCAGAGCATCAAATAGTACTTCACAATTTGAAATATAAAATTCTGTAGAATAACAGATATATTATATTCAAGCTTTGACCTTAATAAAGGCTTCAGGGTTTGATGAAGAAATATGTAAATTAAGACTCATTATTTTCCAGATAACAAGAAAGGCAGTAGCAACTCGTGTGAATATTTCTTCATTTATTTACTGCATATCTAGTATGAAAGTATTTTTCAGTATTTATAGAAATATATTTTAAATTGCTTTTTCATTATAATACTCCAAAGGCAAATTAGTTTATTGGAAAATCGATTTGCTATCAAATAAAATAGAGATAAGAGTTTAAAACATCTAAACCAGTCAAATGGTAGAAATTTAGCTCACAAACACTACTGAATGTGTTACAATAGATTTGTATATGTATATATTTTAAACCTTCCCCTATTTTTTGTCCTCAAAATTGACTTTTTGTAGCAATGGAGGAAATGCTAGGCTGCCACTTTTTCAGACAGCAAGTGCTTAATGCACACAGAAATTACATAAATGGTTCTGACTATCAAAACCAATTGCCACATTTTTTTTTAACA
Source organism: Phocoena phocoena (assembly GCF_963924675.1). Lineage (NCBI taxonomy): Eukaryota > Metazoa > Chordata > Mammalia > Artiodactyla > Phocoenidae > Phocoena > Phocoena phocoena. The sequence goes on along the minus strand of NC_089219.1, from coordinate 71,302,494 downwards.
AAATACTTCCCCCTTATAAATGGTTTAATTTCCCCCTATCTCTTTGAGTCTTTTATCTTCTCCAATGTCCTACCCTGCAGTATGTGTGAAATTTTTTCAAAAGCTTTCTGATATTACCATAAATTACTGTGTAAGCAGAGCTATTGCTTATCTGTCAAGGGGGCTTTTTCCCCCCTTTCTTTAGCAATTTTCTCCATTTCTATATGTGTGAACGGTTTTCCCTGCTCTTTCTTACCAAGGACTATACCTTAAAGTCTCTGACTTTTAGTAAGGGGATGTAGTAGAAACTTGTCCATAGAATAACCTCATGACACCACAAAAGGGCAAGAAAAGCATTTTAATTCATCTGTTCTTCCTTTAACAAGTATTTGGGAAGAATAATTCCTATATGGTGGGACATATTCTTATGTTAAATATAGAAAATGTATTTCTTTACTGTGTTTAATGTATTTTTCTACCCTTTTGTAGTTCATTTTGGTTGTTTATTTTTCATGCAATGACTATTTACTATTTTTCCAGTTATTTATTTTTAAATCTCTTACAATATGTTTCATTAGTGCAACACAGTAAATGTTAATCTTTTGATAGGAATTATTTTACGGGGCTTTATTGTACCTGGTTAGTCATAATTTTTGACAACCATGCAATTATCTTTTCTATTGTGAGTTTTCTTAAAAAATATTCAAGGTTAATTGGATGAATATTATATTTTGGAAAGAAGTTATGATGATATCCTATTATAGACTGCATAATCTGGAAAGAGGCTGAATATTAGGGTTGTTTTATTACTGCCACAGGCAGAGATGGAGTGAAAATTCTATTTTGGGCAGCACAGGGAAAAGGGCACTTTGAAGATCCAGACTTTAAGAAGAATTGCCATGATAACAGAATATCTAAAAATTACTTTAAAGAAGAAAACCGTAAAGCCCTAGATGATGTGCCTGGGGTCTCATCAGTCAGCTGGAATTCCCTGTTTTGCACGCAATGACTTGTCCTGCCATATCTCTAATTTTACGTAAATGCCACCTCAGGCATATTTCAAAAGCCTTTACAAAAATTAGACAACCCATCCTTCCCTTTTTAGCACACACCATGTATTAGCCTCACAAGTGGATTGAAAAGCAAAATAGGAAAATGTGTCTCTGAATCTATCCATAATGAGATCTATACAGTAGCAATAGAAAATGTTCATATTTACCAAAAGACTATGTATGTCAACAGTGGTCAGGTTGCTTTCAAAGGCAACAGGAAAGATAATAAACAATGACACAAGCAAACGCCTCAAACTATCAGGCTTCCTTCTTCAATGGTAATTTTCTTCCCAGCACAGCTACTACAAACAGATGCCTTCACTCTTTGACCACAAGGCATGGCCACCTCTGCACACTTGATAGGAAATATACTTAGGCCAGCATGTCTTGTTATACCTGTTCTTTAATCACTGTATTCCCCTTGTATATTTAATGCCTTTGGTGAGGGTAAAATTGAGAGTGCTTCTTCTGGAGATGATACATTCTGGGTTCTACCACTGATTCTCCCAAGAACTAGATGTATGAGCTATTATGAGCTTGGACAAGAGTCACATAACCTGGGTCAGTTTCCCCATCTTCAAGATGGAGATAATCATGGAAACTACATCAAAGTGATTTTATAAGGTTTTTAAAAATTTATATATTTATCTATTACCAAGTTACCAATGACATGTATTTATTTATTTAACTTAATAGACTTAATTGTGGGGGACATTTTTAGGTTTACAGAAAAATTTCACAGGAAGTATAGAGAATTTGAAGGTACTCCCTGCCCTGAAACTCCCTGATTATTAACATCTTGCATTAGTGTGGTATATATGTTATGATTGATAAACCAATATTGATACATTATTATTAACTAAAGTCCATGCTTTACAGTAGGATTCACTCTTTGTGTCATACAGTTCTATGGGTTTTGACAAATGCATAATGTCATTCATTCACCAGTAGAGTATCGTACAGAATAGCTTCACTGCTCTAAACTGTTCCCTGTGCTCCACCTATTTATCCCTCCCTCCCTCCCGCAAAGCCTTGATCCTTTTACTGTTCCCATAATTTTGCCTTTACCAGAAGGTCACATAGTTGGAATCATACATTATGTAGCCTTTTTAGACTTCCTTCTTTCCCTTAGCAACATATATTTAATAATTCTCCATGACTTTTCATGACTTGATAACTCATTTCTTTTTATTACTGAGTAATATTCCCTTTCATGGTTGTACTACAGTTTGTTTATTCATTCACCTATTGAAAGACATCTTGGTTGCTTCCAGTTTTTAGTTACTCTGACTAAAGCTGCTATAAACATTTGTGGGCAGGTTTTTGTGTGGATATGTTTTAAACTCATTTGGGTAAAAGCGCAATTGCTGGATCATATGGTAAGATTAAGTTTAGTTTTTTAAGAAAGTGCCAAACTGTCTTCCAAAGTGTCTGTACCTTTTTGCATTCCCACCAGCAATGAGTGGCAGTTCCTGTTGCTTCACATCCTTGCCAACATTTGCTGTTGCCATGTCAATGTTTTGGATTTTATCCATTCTTTTTTTTTTTTCGGTACGCGGGCCTCTCACTGCTGCTGCCTCTCCCGTTGCGGAGCACAGGCTCTGGACGCGCAGGCCCAGCGGCCATGGCTCACGAGCCCAGACGCTCCGCGGCACGTGGGACCCTCCCGGACTGGGGCACGAACCCGTGTCCCCTGCATCGACAGGCGGGCTCCCAACCACTGCGCCAACAGGGAAGCCCTATCCATTCTTATAGATAGGTAAAAGTATCTCATTGTTGTTTAATATACTTATTTTTAAAACAAACATTTGTTAACTTTTATGTACCTGGCACTGTTCTAAGGACTGGGGCTACAGGAATGAATAAAACAGACAAAAAAGCCTTCTGTGGAACTTGTATTCTAGTGGGTAGAGGCTGGAAACAAGAAAAATAGTGGGTAAATGTATATAATATGTAGGATGCTGATAAGTATAGGGGGTGGGGACTACAATTTTAAATTGTATGGTCAGAGGAGGTGTCACCCAGAAGATGACATTTTAACAAAGACCTAAAAGAGGAAAAGTAAGCAGTTTTGCAAACATCTGGGGGAAATGTTCCAGGCAGAGGGAATATCAAGTTCAAGGCCCAGGGGAAGAAGCATGCCTGGAAGGTTTAAGAAGTGGCACAGAAGCCAGTGTGAGCAAGGAGGAGATGATATCAGGGAAGTCCTGGGGGGTCACATTATGTAGGACCTAGTAGGACAGGGTAAGGGCTTTGACTGTTACACTAGGAGAGGTGGAAAGCCATCGAAGGGTTTTGAGCAGGAAAATGATATGGTACTATTTATTCTTTAAAGCATCATTGGGCAAGATATACTGAAAATAGGTTGTAGGGGTCAAGGGAAAGTAGCAGATAGACAAGGTTGGAAGCTACTGCAATAATCCTCAGGAGAGATGCTGCTGCTTGCATCAGGTTTGAAGAGAGTGGTTCCAAAGTGCTTGTAACATTGCCTGTCCCATGGTATTATAGCTATTATTATTTTTCTTATTATTTTTATCACTAACATAAAAATATAAAATATCTCTTTTTCCTACAACATGTTTCCAATTACTATGATATCATATTCTGATGTTAATTATTCAACTATTTTGGTAAAATTATTGTAACTATAGTTATGAATCAAAAAAAAAATCTAACCTCTTCTACTTTGAAGAGTTGAAAAAGTTCTTATTGGATTACAGTTTCATGATATTGCTAGGATATATCTTTTAAATATATTTCCCCTATTGGAATATATTTAGCTCATTTAAAATATAATTCAGTTTCAATTTGCAATCCTTTTAGCTAGCAAGTCAAAGTGTCACATGAAATAAAGGCAGAGGCTTGTTAAAGTTTCAGGCTCTTAAACTTTTTTTTTCTTCCCCAGGAGCAGCAAAATTAGGGGGAGGAGTGTGGTTACAATACTTGTCATTCAGAATTATGAATAGGGGCACTTTTGTTGGAGGTTCAGATCACTGAGAGTGGAACTGGGGAGATTGTAGGGAGATAGCTATTTTTTTTTAAACAAAAGATTAAATCTGGAATGCTAAACGTCCAGCTAGCTGTGAATGGGAGAAACTGAAATCAACCCTGCTATCCTTCTTCTTTCACCCTAGATTGGAATACGGTCACTGGGTCTCAGGCAGCCTACAGAACCATCAATTATACTACAAATGAGTAAGAATTCTAGAGAAACTCTCCAGCAATTTGCTACCTGAATGTGGCATTAGGCAGTTATCTAAATTCAGTCCAACAATGACCTAAGTGTAGATATAAATATAGATGTTCGGTCATTTAACAAATATTTACTGACATGCTCTATATATGAGGAACTCTTTTAGGAACTAGGTTTACAGAGATAAATAAAACAAAATGTCCCTGCCTCATAGAATTTACATTATAGTAGGGGAGACAGCTGATAAACATTTAAGCAATTGCATATATAATATCATGTTACATTGTGATAAAGACTAAGCAAAAAAACATGAAGCAGGGTAAAGGAGAGACAGACTGTGCATTTTGGATAGACTTTTTTTTTTTTTTTTTTTTTGCCCCGGATGCGCAGGCTCAGCAGCCATGGCTCACGGGCCCAGCCTCTCCGCGGCATGTGGGATCCTCCCGGACTGGGGCACGAACCCGAGTCCTCTGCATTGCAGGCGGACTCTCAACCACTGAGCCACCAGGGAAGCCCGGATAGACTTTTTAGGGAAGAGATCTCTGAAGAAATGACATAAGGATGAGATACAAATGCAGCGAACATGCAAGCCATGTACCTATTCCTGGGGAAAGCATTCCAGGCAGAGAAAATTCCACGTGTGAAGTCTCTGAGGTGGGAAAATTTCTGGTTTGATGTAGGAAGGAGGCCACATCACTACCTACCCTGAGGGACAGAGGAGAGGAGGGGTAGGAGATGAGGCTGATTGGGAAGGATGCTGGGTTTCCACATCATGGGAAGCCACGGGTGGTTGAGAACATCAGAGTATTATGCTTTGATTCTCATTTTGAAAAGATCACTCTGTAGAGCAGGAAGAGTAGGGAAGAAGAGACAGAAAGAGAAGGTGTAATCAGGCACCCAGGGAAGACCAGGGCTTGGACTAACTTAGCAGTGATAAAATTTGAGATACATTTGTAGGTAGAGGTGACAGTATTTGCTCATGTGAGAGAAAAAAAGAAAAGAGATTTGGTGTGAATGGTGCTATTTTACCAAATGAAGAGTTGCGAGAGAGAAGTTGGGGTGCAAGGAAAAATTTTTCAAAGTGAGGAAAATACGCCACTTTCTTATGTTCTCCATAAAGCCCACAACACATCTGAGACACAAAAAACAATTTCCGTTGTTTAAAAAAGAGTATAACTTGAGACAAAAAAGGAGATGAACTATTTACCTTTACTCCCTTTGAGATGAACATAAATATTTTCTAAAACAGTGATTCTCAAAGAATATTCTGTGGCCCATTGGTGGTCTTTAAGCGACCTCCCAAAGAGCTCAAATGTACAGGTGATCCTTTACATCATTAATGAAAAATCAGGCTTTATTCCATAGACCTATCTTATCTTTATTTACAACTAAGAGGCTTTTGTTTTGTTTTATTTTACTAGTAACATATGATATTAACACTTGGTATTTATATACCAAAAATATCAAGTTGCTAGAGCTTCCTGCAGACTAATTCAGCTTTATACTCAGAAGTGTTGACAATGCTTGACAATGTTCCCTCAGTTTTAAGGGAGGACAATTTGTTATCGGTGAACCAGAAATGTCTAGATTTGGCCATTATTTTAATTGTTGTTATCTGTGTTTTTTAATTATAAATTAATTGTTGGTTTAGTTTAATCATTATCATTTTAGTTTCTTATGGGATGTTTCACTAAGCTTGCAGTGGGTAGTCATGTGCATTTGATCGAATAGTATTTTTAGATTGTAATATCCCCAAAGCATTGAATTCTAAAGTATTGCAATTTGAATATGAATCATCCATACCCTCTATTGCTAAAACAGATGTCTACATAATTTCCCTCCTTCATCCCTTAACTTGCTTAGGCAATGACACATTATTGTTATCACTGAATTCATTTTCCACTGGAGGAAGTGATCAGGTAGGGTATGTGAATTATGGAGTCTTTGCTATGATCAAATACTTTAGTTGACAGTTTAGATCAAATAGTGCTACCTGTTGGTATACCCACAAATCTTTGTTTCTTCTAATTTCTCCTCTCTATCATGAAACACTTTAGTGATGAGTTTTATATTTTTTGTTCTCTTTTAAGTTTTCAGATATACAAGGAAAAGTGAATAGAAAGGACATTCAAAATTTGGGGAATTTTCCCTATGCTTCATTTAGAGTCAGACACGTCTGTAATTAAGTTCTGGCTGTACTAATAACTAGCTGTTTGATCCCTGACAAGTTACCTAACTTTATAGCCTCAGTTTTTTCAGTGTAAATTGGGATAATATTTTCTTGAGATGGAATATATGAGTTTTATTACAGGTCAGGCACTAAAGTGATTTCAAAAATATCAATAAGAAGGTGATAATAAAAATATTAGCCAATATTTAGAGAACCATTACTGGAATAATACATGATTTTAAAAATCATTCTGGTCAACTGTTAATAGAATGATTTCAGTGAGTTTGACAGATTTGACTTTGTTATCAAAAGTATGGCTTTTAGATGTAAAGATTGAGTGAAGAATTAATCTGATGTAAAAAAACACATTGTAGAATATCTTTCCATTATATAGGATAAACTAATTACAGAGACTCTTTTCATATGAGTGAATGTATTTATGGCTAAAGATGAAACTTTGCATCAAGAATATATCTAAGTGGAGGTCACCTTCAAGATGGCGGAAGAGTAAGACTTGGAGATCACCTTCCTCCCCACAAATACATCAGAAATACATCTACACATGGAACAACTCCTATATAACACCTACTGAATAATGGCAGAAGACCTCAGACCTCCTAAAAGGCAAGAAACTCCCCACATACCCAGGTAGGGCAAAAGAAAAAAGAATAAACAGAGACAAAAGGGTAGGGACGGGCCTGCACCAGTGGGAGGGAGCTGTGAAGGAGGAAAGGTTTCCACACACTAGGAAGCCCCTTAGTGGGCGGAGGCTGTGGGTGGCGGAGGCGGGAAGCTTCGGAGCCACGGAGGAGAGCGCAGCAACTGGGATGCGGAGGGCAAAGCAGAGAGATTCCTGCACAGAAGATCGGTGCCGACCAGCACTCACCAGCCCGAGAGGCTTGTCTGCTCACCTGCCGGGGCAGGCGGGGCTGGGAGCTGAGGCTCGGATTTGGAGGTCGGATCCCAGGGAGAGGACTGAGGTTGATGGTGTGAACACAGTCTGAAGGGGCTAGTGTGCCACAGCTAGCCGGGAGGTAGTCTGGGAGAAAGTCTGGAGCTGCTGAGGAGACAAGAGATGACTTTTTCTTGCCTCTTTGTTTCCTGGTGAGCGAGGAGAGGAGATTCAGTGCACCACCTAAATGAGCTCCAGAGACAGGTGCGAGACGTGGCTATCAGCGCGGACCCCAGAGACGGGCATGAGATGCTAAGGCTGCTGGTCGCCACCAAGAAGCCTGTGTGCAAGCACAGGTCACTATCCACACCCCTCTCCCAGGAGCCTGTGCAGTCCGCCACTGCCAGGGTCCTGTGATCCAGGGACAACTTCCCCTGGAGAATACAAGGCACGCCTCAGGCTGGTGCAACATCACGCCGGCCTCTGCCACAACACGCTCGCCCCGCATCCGTACCCCTCCCTCCCCCCGGCCTGAGTGAGCCAGAGCCCCCGAATCAGCTGCTCTTTAACCCCGTCATGTCTGAGCGAAGAACAGATGCCCTCAGGTGACCTACATGCAGAGGAGGGGGCTAATCCAAAGCTGAACCCCAGGAGCTGTGAGAACAAAGAAGAGAAAGGGGAATTTCTCCCAGCAGCTTCAGGAGCAGTGGATTAAATATCCACAATCAATTTCATGCACCCTGCATCTCTGGAATACCTGAATAGACAACGAATCATCCCAAAATTGAGAGAGTGGACTTTGGAAGCAACGATATAAATTTTTCCTTTTTCTCTTTTTGTGACTGTGTATGTTTCTGTGTGTGATTGTGTCTGTATAGCTTTGCTTTTACCATTTGTCCTAGGGTTCTGTATCTCTGTTTGTTTGTTTTTTTTTTTAGTATAGTTTTTAGTGCTTGTTATCATTGGTGGATTTGTTCTTTGGTTTGGTTGCTGCCTTCTTTCTTTCTTATTTTTTATTATTTTTTTATAATTTTTAATAATTAAAAAAAATTTTATTTTAATAACTTTATTTTATTTAATTTATTTTTCTTTCTGTCTTTTTTCTTTCTCCTTTTTATTCTGGGCCATGTGGATGACAAAGTCTTGGAGCTCCAGCCAGGTGTCAGGCGTGTGACTCTGAGGTGGGAGAGACAAGCCCAGGACCTTGGTCCACCAGAGACCTCCCAGCTCCACGTAATAACAAACGGCAAAAATCTCCCAGAAATCTCCGTCTCAATGCCAAGACCCATCTCCACTCAACGACCAGCAAGCTACAGTGCTGGACACCCTATGCCAAACAACCAGCAAGAAAGTAACACAACCTCACCCAATAGCAGAGAGGCTGCCTAAAATCATAATAAGGTCACAGACACCCCAAAACACACCTCCTGATGCGGACGTGCCACCCAGAAAGATAAGATCCAGCCTCATCCACCAAAACACAGGCAGCAGTCCCCTCCACCAGGAAGCCTACACAACCCACTGAACTAACCTTAGCCACTGGGGACAGACACCCAAAACAACAGGAACTACAAACCTGTAGCCTGCGAAAAGGAGACCCCAAACACAGTAAGTTAAGCAAAATGAGAAGACAGAGAAACACACAGCAGATGAAGGAGCAAGGTAAAAACCCACCAGACCAAACAAATGAAGAGGAAATAAGCAGTCTACCTAAAAAAAGAGTTCAGAGTAATGATAGTAAAAATGATCCAAAATCATGGAAATAGAATGGAGAAAATATATTTTAAAAAAAGTTTAACAAGGACCTAGGAGAAAAAAAGACCAAACAAACAATAATGAACAACACAATAAATTAATTAAAAATTTTCTAGAATGAATCAATAGCAGAATGACTGAGGCAGAAGAAAAGATAAGTGACCTAGAAGATAAAATAGTGGAAATAACTACTTGAGAGCAGAATAAAGAAAAAAACAATGAAAAGAATTAAGGACAGTCTCAGAGATTTCTGGGACAACATTAACCTCACCAACATTCAAATTATAGGGTCCCAGAAGAAGAAGAGAAAAAAAAAGGGACTGAGAAAATATTTGAAGACATTATAGTTGAAACCTTCCCTAATATGGGAAAGGAAATAGTTAATCAAGTCCAGGAAGCACAGAGAGTCTCATACAGGATAAATCCAAGGAGAAACATTCCAAGACACATTTTAATCAAACTATCAAAAATTAAATACAAAGAAAAAATATTAAAAGCAGCAGGGGAAAAACAACAAATAACATACAAGGGAATCCTCATAATGTTAACAGATGATATTTCAGCAGAAACTTTGCAAGCCAGAAGGGAGTGGAGGGACACATTTAAAGTGAAGAAAGGGAAAAACCTACAACCAAGATTACTCTACCCAGCAAGGATATCATTCAGATTTGATGGAGAAATTAAAAACTTTACAGAAAAGCAAAAGCTAACAGAATTCAGCACCACCAATCCAGCTTTACAACAAATGCTAAAGGAACTTCTCTAGGCAGGAAACACAAGAGAAGGAAAAAACCTACAATAACAAAACCAAAATATTAAGAAAATGGTAGTAGGAACATATATATCAATAATTACCTTAAATGTAAATGGATTAAATGCTCCAATTAAAAGAAATAGACTGGCTAAAAGGAAACAAAAACAAGACCCGTATATATGCTGTCTACAAGAGACCCACTTCACAACCAGGGACACATACAGACCGAAAGTGAGGGGATGGAAAAAGATATTTCGTGCAAATGGAAATCAAAAGAAAGCTTCAGTTGCAATTCTCATAACAGATAAAATAGACTTTAAAACAAAGAATATTACAAAAGACAAAGAAGGACACTACCTCATGATCAAGGGATCAATCCAAGAAGAATATATAACTATTGTAAATATTTTTGCACCCAAAATAGGAGCACCTCAATACATAAGGCAAATGCTAAGAGCCAAAAAAGGGGAAATCGACAGTAACACAATCATAGTAAGGGACTTTAACACCCCACTTTCACCAATGGACAGATCATCCACAATGAAAATAAATAAGTAGACACAAGCTTTAAATGATACATTAAACAAGATGGACTTAATTGATATTTATAGTACATTCCATCCAAAAACAAAGGTATACACTTTTTTCTCAAGTGCTCATGGAATATTGTCCAGGATAGATTGTAATTTGGGTCACATATCAAGCCTTGGTAAATTTTAGAAAATTGAAATCACACCAAGTATCTTTTCTGACCACAACACTATGAGACTAGATATCAATCACAGGAAAAAAAATGTGTAAAAAATACAAACATATAGAGGCTAAACTATGCACTATGTAATAAACAAGAGATCACTGAAGAAATCAAAGAGGAAATCAAAAAATACCTAGAAACAAATGACAATGAAAACACGATGACCCAAAACCTATAGGATGCAGCAAAAGCAGTTCTAAGAGGGAATTGTATAGCAATACAATCCTACCTTAAGAAACAAAAAACATCTCAAATGAACAAGCTAACCTTACACTTAAAGCAATTAGTGAAAGTAGAACAAAAAAAAATCCCAAAGTTAGCAGAAGGAAAGAAATCATAAAATCAGATCAGAAATAAATGAAAAAGAAATGAAAGAAACAATAGCAAAGATCAATAAAACGAATTGCTAGTTCTTTGAGAAGATAAACAAAATTGATAAACCATTAGCCAGACTCATCAAGAAAAAAAGGGAGAAGACTCAAATCAATAGAATTAAAAATAAAAACGAAGTAACAATTGACACTGCAGAAATACAAAAGATCATATGAGATTACTACAAGCAAATATATGCTAATAAAATGGACAACCGGGAAGAAATGGACAAATTCTTAGAAAAGCACAACCTGGGCTTCCCTGGTGGCGCAGTGGTTGAGAGTCTGCCTGCCAATGCAGGGGACATGGGTTCAAGCCCTGGTCTGGGAAGATCCCATGTGCCACGGAGCAGCTGGGCCCGTGAGCTACAAATACTGAGCTCTGCGCGTCTGGAGCCTGTGCTCTGCAGCAAGAGAGGCCGCGACAGTGAGAGGCCCGCGCACCGCGATGAAGAGTGGCCCCCGCTTGCCACAACTAGAGAAGGCCCTCGCACAGAAACGAAGACCCAACACACCCAAAAATAAATAAATGAATAAATAAATTAAAAAAAAAAAAAAAAAAAAGAAAAGCACAACCTTTGAGACTGAACCAGGAAGAAATAGAAAATATAAACAGACCAATCACAAGCACTGAAATTGAAACTGATAAAAATCTTCCAACAAACAAAAGCCAAGGACCAGATGGCTTCACAGGCAAATTCTATCAAACATTTAGAGAAGAGCTAACCCCTATCCTTCTTAAACTCTTCCAAAACATAGCAGAGGAAGGAACACTCCCAAACTCATTCTACGAGGCCACCATCACCCTGATACCAAACCAGACAAAGATGTCACAAAGAAAGAAAAATACAGGCCAATATCACTGATGAACATAGATGCAAAAATCCTCAACAAAACACTAGCAAACAGAATCCAACAGCACACTAAAAGGATCATACAACATGATCAAGTGGGGTTTATCCCTGGAATGCAAGGATTTTTCAATAAACGCAAATCAATCAATGTGATACACCATATTAACAATCTGAAGAATAAAAACCATATGACCATTTCAATAGATGCAGAAAAAGCATTTGAAAAAATTCAACACCATTTATGATAAAAACCCTTCAGAAAGTAGGCATAGAGGGAACTTACCTCAACATAATAAAGGCCATATATGACAAACCCACAGCCAACATCGTCCTCAATGGTGAAAAACTGAAAGCATTTCCACTAAGATCAGGAACAAGACAAGGTTGCCCACTCTCACCACTATTATTCAACATAGTTTTGGAAGTTTTAGCCATAGCCATCAGAGAAGAAAAAGAAATAAAAAAATCCACATCGGAAAATAAGAAGTAAAGCTGTCAGTGTTTGCAGATAACATGATACTATACATAGAGAATCCTAAAGATGCTACCAGAAAACTACGAGAGCTAATCAATGAATTTGGTAAACTACCAGGATACAAAATTAATGCACAGAAATCTCTTGCATTCCTGTACACTAATTTTGAAAAATCTGAAAGAGAAATTAAGGAAACACTCCCATTTAACTTTGCAACAACAAAAAAAAAAGACACGTAGGAATAAACCTACCTAAGGAGACAAACGACCTGTATGCAGAAGACTGTAAGACACTGATGAAAGAAATTAAAGATGATAAAACAGATGGAGAGATATACCATATTCTTGGATTGGAAGAATCAACATTGTGTAAATGACTATACTACCCAAAGCAATTTACAAATTGAATGCAATCCTTATCAAACTACCAATGGCATTTTTCACAGAACTAGAACAAAAAAATTCACAATTTGTATGGAAATACAAAAGACCCCGAAGAACCAAAGCAATCTTGAGAAAGAAAAACGGAGCTGGAGGAATCAGGCTCCCTAACTTCAGACTATACTACAAATCTACCCTGATCAAGACAGTATGGTACTGGCACACACAGAAATATAGATTAATGGAATAGGATAGAAAACCCAGAGATAAACCAATGCACACGTGGTCACCTTATCTTTGACAAAAGAGGCAAGCATATACAATGGAGAAAAGAGAGCCTCTTCAATAACTGGTGCTGGGAAAGCTGGACAGTTACCTGTAAAAGAATGAAAGTAGAACACTCCCTAACACTATACACAAAAATAAACTCAAAGTGGATTAAAGACCTAAATGTAGTAAGGCCAGACACTATAAAACTCTTAGAGGAAAACATAGGCAGAACACTCTATGACACACAGGCAGAACACTCTATGACATAAATCACAGCAAGATCCTTTTTGCCCCACCTCCTAGAGAAAGGGAAATAAAAACATAAATAAACAAATATGACCTAATGAAACTCAAAAGGTTTTGCACAGTAAAGGAAAACATAAACAAGATGAAAAGACAACCCTCAGAATGGGAGAAAATATTTGCAAATGAAGCAGCTGACAAAGGATTAATCTCCAAAATTTACATGTGGCACATGCAGCTCAATATCAAAAAAACAAACAACCCAATCCAAAAATGGGCAGAAGACCTAAATAGACATTTCTCCAAAGAAGATATACAGATTGCCAACAAACACATGAAAGAATGCTCAACATCATTAATCATTAGAGAAATACAATTCAAAACTGTAGTGAGATATCAGCTCACACCAGTCAGAATGGCCATCATCAAAAAATCTACAAACAATAAATGCTGGAGAGGGTGTGGAGAAAAGGGAACCCTCTTGCACTGTTGGTGGGAATGTAAATTGATAAAGCCACTATGGAGAGCAGTATGGAGGTTCCTTAAAAAACTAAAAATAGAACTACTGTATGACCCAGCAATCTCACTACTGGGCATTTACCCTGAGAAAACCATAATTCAAAAAGAGTCATGTTCATTGCAGCTCTATTTACAATAGCCAGGACATGGAAGCAACCTAACACCCTAAGTGCCCTTTGACAGATGAATGGATAAAGAAGATGTGGCACATATATACAATGGAATATTACTCAGCCATAAAAAGAAACGAAATTGAATTATTTGTAGTGAGATGGATGGACCTAGAGACTGTCATACAGAGTGAAGTAAGTCAGAAAGAGAAAAACAAATACCGTATGCTAACACATATATATGCAATCTCAAAAAAAAAATAAAAATAAAAAAGGTCATGAAGAACCTAAGGGCAGGACGGGAATAAAGACACAGAGGTAGAGAATGGACTTGAGGACACGGGGAGGGGGAAGGGTAAGCTGGGATGAAGTGAGAGAGTGGCATGGACATATATACACTACCAAACGTAAAACAGATAGCTAGTGGGAAGCAGTCGCATAGCACAGGGAGATCAGCTTGGTGCTTTCTGACCATCTAGAAGGGTGGGATAGGGAGAGTGGGAGGGAGACTCAATAGGGAGAGGATATGGGGATATATGTGTACATATAGCTGATTCACTTTGTTATAAAGCAGAAACTAACACACCATTGTAAAGCAGTTATACTCCAATAAAGATGTTAAAAAAGATATATCTAAGTGGAGTAAAATCCATTCTCTTCTGGAGCTATAAATGGTTATGATTAAATGAATCTGTTAATATATCCTAAGTAGACATTGACTCAAATGGTTCTTTTCCCCTTAAGAAAAGAGACTAAAGTTAATTTTGACAGATCTGGCAATTATCTGATAACTGTCAGCTTATTTTGTTAAAAACTACCCAATAGCAAGAAACTTTGATTATCAGAAATCTTATCTGTAAAAAGCCATATAGTGGCACACTAAAGGGACAGTGATGATAACCTGAGAACCAAATTTTGCTCCAAGAAGAGAAGGACCGTCACCAGCAAAGCCCATTAACTATTCCCTGGGATTAAAAATAGAGAATCTGTGTAATAAAATAAAGTTTAACCTTTTTTTTTTCCCTTTGTGTTTAGTCTAGTTTGACTTGCACATAGTGTATATCATGCAGAGGCCTTGCACTTGGCCCTTCAGACCAGAGTCCCTTGTGTGAAACGGTGCCGACACCTCAGATTGGTGGGCTGTGGCAGCAGCATCGCGAGTGACCTCCTCAATCCAAGATGGTGGTGGCAGGCTGTGTGCAGAGATGCTGCACCCGTGCCGGGCACTGCCATCTGGAACCTGAGCAGTACGCCTGCGCCTGACCCACAAGGACTCCGCCTCCTCCTCGCGGAAAAGAACCCTACACAGCATCCCTGCCCACAGCCTGTCAGGGAGAGTATACTTTAGAGCGCGAGCTTGCACCTCTCCATTTTTGATGAAAGAATAAATCTCTCCTTTGCTTCTGAACCAAACTCCGTCTTGTTCTATTGGCACAAGTGATAGCGGGCAGAAGGAGCCTTGTTGGGGACTGACTCGGGAGGGTCCTTAATAGGTCAGTGAAGAAATTCAGGGCCAAAGTGAAAACATTCCCTGGCCAGATAGGTGGTGGTCTGCTAACCCTCATAACTAAGAAATGAGAATGGAGATTGTTTTCCCCTAAGTCTTGGTGTAGAAGACTGATTATTATTAACATTTGCACAAGACTTTTCACATTTTGTTAGGTGCTTATAACACAACAATGAATTTTAAAGCGGGACCAGGAGAGAAAAATGAGGTAAGAGGTCAAAGAAGGAAATGTCATTTCAGCGCTTTGACTCTTATTGCCAGGTACAGTTTTTCCCAACTCTCAGAGTCCTGTTAAGTCCTCTTGAGAAGGAAATTGGACCATGGCTTTCTCCTAACATCATTTATTCTTATTCTGTGCCTTAGATTGTCAAATACCCCAACTGCCTCCCCTCCCCCCATCCCCACCCCTGCCCAAATGGCTTAGTCACTAAGGTCAGTTTATAAGTAGTAATGGAATGGTGATAGGAAAGACCAGTGGTTGAAACTATACAGTTGTTTTACTAACTAGAAAGGCTGAAAATATGGGGAAGGTTTTTAATAAGACCCACAGTGCGAACTCAAATTTGTGCACAAGTGAATAAGCCTGTGTCAATGGTTGTCACTGTATCACATAGTGCTGTTCTTGTGTAAGGGCTCACATACTGTTAAGACATCACTCTCTGATGGTGAAAATTGGACAGCTATATAAAGTTAACATCCTATTTTAATGAGTCTAAAAGGTGCTCAAGGCGTTATAGAATTTCAATGAAAAAGGGAAGTCTTGGGGTTTTGAGAAATGATTCTATCAGGATCCAAGTCTAGGAGTTATGAGGCTAGTTGTAAAACACATTCCAAAAATCGTAAGCTGGAAGTTGTAGATGAAACCCAGCCCAAAGACAAAGAGATTGGGCTCTGATGGTAAGTTTTAAGACACGTGATCCCCAATGTGAAAGAGCCATTTTCTTTTTTCTGGCCCTTTGCTTCGGATCAGAAAACACGCAAGAGACTGCGGAGATTTGGTCCCCATAGCTGTGAG
Source organism: Phocoena phocoena (assembly GCF_963924675.1). Taxonomy (NCBI): domain Eukaryota; kingdom Metazoa; phylum Chordata; class Mammalia; order Artiodactyla; family Phocoenidae; genus Phocoena; species Phocoena phocoena. Next base: position 71,286,201 of record NC_089219.1, on the reverse strand, counting down.
AAATGTAGTCACATTTATGGAAAGTCAGAGCAGTACTCGAATTGGTTGGTTTCATGATGCTCCCTGAACCCAAGTCTTAGCAGGTAAAGAGTTAGAAGATGGCCTTTATCCTGACTGTGGTGTTCCTGTGGAGTAAGAAAGGGTGTATCTAGAGCCCTGACAGTACATTCCTGAAATTCTGCCTGATTTCTGATCCCCCGATTCCTAACCTAGGGGATGCAAAATGTCTAGAAGGACACTGAGAGGATACTTAGGAAGCAGTTGAGTTTATATAGTTCCTTTTTGCTTGCTTTAATGAAAGTTTATTTTCTTTGACTTTTTCATAGAAAGTACTTTCATTACCCTTCATAGTCATGTTTTTGTATTCAGTATACCACTTGTTTCCTATGGTTTCTCTCTTGAAGAGACAACACAGCAGATAGCCTAAAATTATTTCCCTTACCTAGAGGCAGCTACCCCAGAACTAAACTCTGAATGAAGCACAAACATTTTTCCCAAATGAAGCGCAAAATTTTTCCCCAAAGTCATGAGATCATGAAGTCCTGAAAATGTGAAGGGTCTCATGATAATAAAGTCCCTCATTGAAAGAGGGGAGGGATGTCACCATTCTTATTGTGGATGGGAATCCCAATAAACGACAATAGAGAGGGCAAGATAGCAAAAAGGAGCCTGTGACATCTAATGTTTTCTTTTTTTGCGGTACGCGGGCCTCTCACTGTTGTGGCCTCTTCTGTTGCGGAGCACAGGCTCCGGACGCGCAGGCTCAGCGGTCATGGCTCACAGGCCCAGCCGCTCTGCGGCATGTGGGATCTTCCCGGACCGGGGCACGAACCTGTGTCCCCTGCATCGGCAGGCGGACTCTCAACCACTGTGCCACCAGGGAAGCCCTCTAATGTTTTTAAATATTTATAAATTAAGACTTTGAGGATTATCAGAATCAGATCAGTTTTGAACCATTTAAGCTAATGAAATTTCATCTAAGCCAAAGACGTGGTTAAGACACCCTTCAGAGCTAGAATGGCTACATTTAAATTCTTTATGCCATTTACTAGTTATGTGACCTCTGGCAAGTTATTTAATCACTCAGTTTCCTTATCAATAAAATGGAGACCACAATTGAATTAACCAAATTAGGTAGATTATATGAATCAATATATAGAAAGTTCTTAGAAAAGTGCCCGGTGTTTCACATTAGTGAATACTATGTAAGAGTTAACTTTATTATAATTGACTAGTTTCTAAGACCAGATCTTAAGTTCTACTAGGTCAGTTATCACCTGAATTACTAAAATGCCTCCCTGTCTAAGGTCAGCCTTCTGCAAAGTATGAGGAAATGGGTCTAAATTGTAGGCTTAGTATGATGGTCTTATATATATATATATATATATATATATATATATAAAAATCCAAATAGGTACCCATTACTATTTTTATCATTATTATTTTTTTATAATCTCAATGCATGCTACTTAGTTTTTTTTTTTCTTTTAGCGATTTAAAAAGAATGACTAATTCTTCAGTACCATTTAATGAATTCACACATTTGCTTACTCTGGAAAGTATGCAGTTGTGTTTACTAAAACATATGGATGTTTACTATAAATGCTTCATTCCTAGGATCTGCTTTCCCATGTGCATATCAGGCATAATGATAATATTTTAACCCTAGTAAAGTAATGCATGTTATATCAATGTGTATAATGTGCTTCACAAGATCATTTTCATCCTCACGTTAATTATTGGAGTAAAATGCAAATATTTAATTGAATGTAAAAATTGATCCTTTACATATTTATCTGCTTTCTCTACTCTCAGTATATTTAGTATGATTACTACGAGCATAATTTCAACTGACTTCTATGAATAAGGTTTCACAGTTACCTGAAGTAAGAGCCTGCAGTCGTCATTATGGAAAGCCCCCAAAAGGAACTTGCAAAATCTTGGGAGGATTTCCTAAATCTTATGAAAAAAAGAAAGAAAGAAAGTAAAAGCAGATTTCTCCTCAAAAAGAAATTTGAAAATGCAGTAGTAAAAACCAAGGAGTTCTTAATCTACTGACATTTTAAACTCTTACTATACCTAGATTTTTCTTTCATTGTTCACTTTACGTTATTATGTATCTCATTTCAATAGTACTTAAAAATTGCTGCATATTCTTAAGCCACAAAAACAGATGAAAATTGAGATGTAAAATTTTTGTACTTTAAAAGTACTTGCAAAATGGTTTCTTTGAAGGGTCACACACCAACAAAGGATAAAATTAGTGCATTAAGAGAAGCTGGAATACAATATGGTGTGGCTCACCACTAGAAAATATGATTTTATTTCTATCAAAATGTATCTTGAAAACTTCACGGATTATACATCTCTTTTCAATGTATTGTTTAGAGGATAAAGGACAGAAATACTGATGAAAAATTAATGGGCCAAGACAGGTTTTGTGAAACCCAGATCTTGCTGTTAATATGTTCATAAATAATATGTGAATGTTACAGCCCAACAATCTTTTGCCCTATTCAGGATTCTGTAAGCCAAAATATTTTACATAAAATGAATGTTTTTTTTTCTTGCCTTCTTTTTCTGTTTTGTTATCTTCAGGTTATACTGTGTTTTTGATATTATAGCAATTGGACTTTGCACCACTAAATGTAACTCTATAAAGGGCCTCTGATACTGTACTTTGTTATATTTATGTTTTTAAAATATAAAAACAATATACCCTTGAGGGTAAACAAAAACTCAGAATTGCATGATTTCAACTCATTTGCAATGTGACTTGTTTGACATTACATATAGTATAATTATATCACTCGTAAAACAGAATATTTACAATCCTTGTACTACCTCTACAATCTCAAGAATTTTAACGCTTGAATTTCATGACATCTTAAGAAAATATGTTGGCTTAATGGCCACCTAGCCTAACCTGGGATTTTCATGTAATTTTAAAAGTTCTGGGCAAAGACAAGAGAATAAAATTACTTAACTAGGAGTCATTAACATGTAATAACCTTATTGTTTTTTGATTTTGGAAGAGTGCCCTATGAAAACTTACCTATATATGAGAATGATCAGAGATGATCCTATAATATTATTTATAAACTTTATTACAATAATCTATATTAGCAATTTTCACCAAAAATATCTTTCACCAAAAAATTTTATCCTTGTATCCTCTTTTGGACCTCCTTCAATGGGTCATAGTTATTCTTGCATCCAATATCAAATTATACAGACACTTTCACACAAACACATTCATAAACAAAGCAAATTGAAAAATATGTCAAAGTTAATGTGGGTTATTGTATATTTTAAAAATGCCTGGGAATTCACTGGTGGTCCAGTGATTATGACTCAGAACTTTCACTGCTGAGGGCGTGGGTTCAATCCCTGGTCAGGAACTAAGATCCCACAAGCTGCAAGGTGCAGCCAAAAAAAAAAAAAAGCCTGAAAGATAAAACTAAAAAAAGAATTACTAATACAACTGTGGAAGATCTCACCGTGTTTTCCATGGACTCTCCTATCCATCAATATTCAGCGAAAGCTGAAAACAATCATTCCATAAAATCTTCTCAAAATCCAAAATATTCTGTTTCTTTCATGTGAACCTTAATGGTACTTACTGTCTCTTTTTTGTCTTCAGAAGATGAGTTCTACTTGTGTTGCTACCTAACTTGCTGCGTAGTTTTAGGCAAGCCACTTAACGTCTCTGAATTACTATTCCTTAATGTGAAAATTTGGATAAAAATATTGGTCTCTGTCTATCTCACAGGATTGTTGTGAAGATCAAATGAAGATTATATACACTAAAACATGTATATATAGTTTATATACACAGTATTTAGCTAGACACATAGCATTAGATGCAAATAATTTTTCATTCGTAGAAAGTAACCTATGACTCCTCACCTTTTTTTTTTTTTTCACGGGCCTCTCACTGTTGTGGCCTCTCCCGTTGCGGAGCACAGTCTCCGGGCGCGCAGGCTCAGCGGCCATGGCTCACGGGCCCAGCCGCTCTGTGGCATGTGGGATCTTCCTGGACCGGGGCACGAACCCGTGTCCCCTGCATAGGCAGGCGGACTCTCAACCACTGCGCCACCAGGGAAGCCCGACTCCTCATCTTTTATAGACACTTACTTCTGTTTTATTTATTTATTCTGCAAACCTTTATTGAATATTCTCATTCTGAGTGATGAGTGTATGGTAGAGCTGTCCATAGGGAATGCTGCAGGTGAGATGTCTGGAAAGTAGAGGTATCTGGGTCTTACTTTCTGTGCCAGTCCTTGCTGTTGAACTGCCTGAGATTTAATCAGGTGCTGTAACAAGAGGCTGTGCAAGGTCCATACTAGGTGCTTGGGGGTGGGAGGGATGAAATTCAACCTCCTCTCTGTTGTGCCTCAGGCCATATGTTCTGGCAAGCAAGAGAGGTTCTGTATCTGCTTGGAGCTCGGGGTTCCTTTTTTCATTCTTCAAAAGCCAGAGCGTGAGATAACCCTGTGTCTCTTTCCTTGGGATCATCTCTATTGTCTTCAGGTGAAATAGGATTATTCTTAGCCCTGTAAGAAGTGCCAGATCCTTTTTTAAAAAAAAATAAATGTATTTATTTATTTTTGGCTGCGTTGGGTGTTTGTTGCTGGCTTTCTCTAGTTGTGGCTAGTGGGGGCTACTCTTCGTTGTAGTGCGCAGGCTTCTCATTGCGGTGGCTTCTCTTGTTGCGGAGCACGGGCTTCAGTAGTTGTGGAATGTGGGCTCAGTAGTTGTGACTCACGGGCTCTAGGGCTCAGGCTCAGTAGTTGTGGCCCACGGGCTTAGTTGCTCCATGGCATGTGGCATCCTCCCGGACCAGGGCTTGAACCCATGTCCCCTGCATTGGCAGGCAGACTCCCAACCACTGCACAACCAGGGAAGCCCAGAAAACCCAGATTCTTCAAGACATGTTTTAGAGAGTTTTTCTCTAGGTCCTAACCATTTCTCAGACCACAATATAGGAAATTTGCCTGACCATATATTTCTAACATCCCCACAGATTCCACACATCTGAGAACTGCACCAGAGTCAAAACTCTGTCAACAGGGCATAGCACAGCACCTGGAGATGAGGTGACATGTCCTTCATCCTTTTGTGGACACTGACTTTCAGCTCTCGGGCTCAAAATATCACCCACATTTCAGAAACTTTCCTAACCCCATTTTTTCAGTTTCACTGTAAAATATTTGGGTTGAACTTCTCTGCCATTTATGCAAACTTCAACACAGAGTTCTGAAAGTGTGCTATTGATATGGCTTGGAAAGTTTTACATCTTGGATTGTACACAGAGAAAAGTTAAAATTCTAAATATGAATGTCCAGTTAAGCTACAAAGGATCTTTAACTATTGCCATATATTCTGTCCTTGAAAATCCTTATTTCCCATTCGTGCAAAATCATTACATAATCTAAGAATATAGAATTATTAAAGCATATAAATTCTAAAACTTGTGGCTTGTTTCTGGAAATAATTACATTGATTGAGGCACCGTGAATTTGAAGTAGAATGCTTTTGTGACTTGCTGCAGGAGAAAACTCTTAGGCTTCATAAATCTAAATTGAGTGACTGAGAAAAAAGAAAAGGTCTATAAAGCTATGAATACCTATTCTAGTAAAGGATGCAAAAATTTCAGTAAAGAAATAATTGGTAATCTTGAATTCAGTGACAGAAAATTATATGTCTCTTTTATGAAGTCTTTTGTGTGAAATATGGATGTGTTGAGGTTATAAAAAAACATGTTTACCAGCAGGAGCCTAAATCAACAGCTTTGAACATGATAGTTCAGAAATCAGCAGGGAGCCACTGTTCCTGAGATGGGCAACACTGACATTTATTTAATTTTTTACTTTCCCACTGTATCCATTTCATCTCTTGTCATGCACCTCTCTACCTTTGTCCTTGGTTAAGACAAACAGTCATAGCGTTAAATCTGTCTACTACAGTTAATTACTTCAGTTCTGGGCTGAAGCGTTTAGTTGCAGCCCCTTCTCTCTATGGGTTTTGAAAACACAGTTTAACATTAGTTTGTATGGTGGTTGATGTACATCTTCAAACCATATCAAGTGCTCCAAGGAATAATGAAATATTAATTTCGAGACAAAAAAGTAAGTGGCTTAAAGAAAAAGCTGTTGTCTATCCCATGAGTGGCTTTTAAGACACTGATATCTGTGCTTTGAACGTAAAAATTCTTAGCCATTCAAACCACAGGTAATGAGCCCTAAGTAACTGTCTACCCTCAACTGTGTAGCACACAGATCGAAACCACCAATCCTTTCTTTCTGTCAGAGCACAAATATGAAAAAAGCTTCCCTTTTCTTATCCACAGTCTTTTATTTTTTGACAATACTATGCCAATATAAAAGACCAGTTATTGTCTTATAAACAAGAAAACTGGAGAAAAGAAATACATCTAATGCTTAAAGAAATAGTAACAACCAAATATTCTGTGGTATGTATACATGTGGATTTGGTAATGCTTTTCCATACTTATTTCATTAAATACTTTACTTGTGAAAAGAAAACCCCAAATGCCAAATGGAAATCTTTTTCTCATTCATTCATACAATAAATATTTATAGAGCATTCTTTGTGAGTAAGGGTTGATACACAAATGATTTGCTCATCCAAAAATTTTAAAAAAAACTCATTAAAATAAAAATGGATAGAAATAAATTTTTGTTATAAGAAGTGACTTAAATACCACTGGTTCTCAATAAATGTTGAGCAATGATAATAATTTCAAAAAGTAAAAAAGAAAAAAAATACCTTTTTTTTGGCTATATGTTATTGGCCTTGAAATTAAAAGCTACATTCATAAGTGTTATACTAATTTGATGATGGCATCAGCTTTTTTTTTAAAGTATTTTTTTAAATAGATCTTTATTGGAGTATAATTGCTTCAGAATACTGTGGTAGTTTCTGTTGTACAACAAAGTGAATCAGCCATATGCATACATATGTCCCCATATCCCCTCCCTCTTGAGCCTCCCTCCCATCTTCCCCATGTAGGAGGATGGGAGGGAGGCTTAAGGTCGTTGCAAAGCACGGAGCTGATCTCCCTGTGCTATGCTGCTGCTTCCCACAAGCTAACTATTTTACATTTGGTAGTGTATATACTACTCTCGCTTCACCCCAGCCTCACCCTCCCCTCCCGTGTCCTCAAGACGATTCTCTATGTCTAGGTCTTTATTCCTGCCCTGCCATTATGTTCATCAGTCCCCCCCTTTTTTTTTTTTTTAGACTCCATATATATGTGTTAGCATACGGTATTTGTTTTTCTCTTTCTGACTTACTTCACTCTGTATGACAGACTCTAGGTCCATCCACCTCACTACAAATAACTCAATTTTGTTTCTTTTTATGGCTGAGTAATATTCCATTGTATATATGTACTACATCTCCTTTATCCATTCATCTGTCAATGGACATTTAGGTTGCTTCCATGTCCTGGCTATTATAAATAGTGCTGCAATGAACATTGTGGTACATGTCTCTTTTTAAATTATGGTTTTCTCAGGGTATATGCCCAGTAGTGGGATTGCTGGGTCATACAGTAGTTCTATTTTTAGTTTTTTAAGGAACCTCCATACTGTTCTTCATAGTGGCTGTATCAATTTACATTCCCACCAACAGTGCAGGAGGGTTCCCTTTTCACCACACCCTCTCCAGCATTTATCATTTCTAGATTTCTTGATAATGGCCATTCTGACCAGTGTGAGGTGATACATCATTGTAGTTTTGATCTGCATTTCTCTAATCATTAGTGATGTTGAGCATCTTTTCATGTGCCTCTTGGCCCTCTGTATGTCTTCTTTGGTGAAATGTCTACTTAGGTCTTCTGCCCACTTTTCAATTGAATTGTTTGTTTTTTTGATACTGAGCTTCATGAGCTGTTTGTATATTTTGGAGATTAATCCTTTGTCCATTGTTTCATTTGCAAATATTTTCTCCCATTCTGAGGGTTGCATAACAAAGGAAACCATAAACAAGGTATCAGCTTTTTTTTTTTTTTTTTTGTGGTATGCGGGCCTCTCACTGCTGTGGCCTCTCCCGCTGCGGAGCACAGGCTCCGGACGCGCAGGCTCAGCGGCCATGGCTCACGGGCCCAGCTGCTCCGCGGCATGTGGGATCTTCCCGGACCGGGGCACGAACCCGTGTCCCCTGCATCGGCAGGCGGACTCTCAACCACTGTGCCACCAGGGAAGCCCAAGGTATCAGCTTTTTAATTTCACTACCAATTTTCCTGCAAAGTAGTAACTCTGAATGCTTAATTAACTCAAACAATAATTATTTGTAAATGGTTTGTGGAACTAGGGTAAGATGCGAAGGGGTATAGAGACAATGTATTGGGGGCAATTCTGATAAGGACTGACTGCAAGCTTTAGGACAATTCTTGAAGCCGAGAGATGCTGGTGGAAAAGCTGAGTAGGTACATGAACCAGCAACCTCTTAGAAAATCCTCAACACAACACTATAAGAACATGGTGGAGAAACATCATTTAAAGAGTAAGAGCTTAAAGGGATCCCTTTTCTCATCAATAATTTTATAAAATATACATGGACCACATGGATTATATGCACACATTATGTTGAGGGACATGATGTCATGAGAATCTCTTCTGTTAACGTTCCCAGAACTCTGACAGAATCAATATTCATTGTCCTGGTTCATTAAAAAATACATTTGTCTCCAATATAATGAAAGCTTACAGAACCAAGGTTTTTAAGCCTCTCCTACTTAATATTCAAGACCTGGATGGCCAAATAGGATAGATATCTTACTGATTGATTCATGGGCTTATCAAGTACCTTCAGCAAACTGTACTTAATGCTCAGGATTGGTATGTTATTCATAACTAGAATTACTATTAGAAAGATCCACCGTTTGACTTCACAGACAAAGCATGTTTATAATATTATATAGCCTGAGAAAACCCAGGCTATTCACGAATATATGATTTCTCATCACCATCTCTTTCAGATGGTTTAGTCTGCTCTTAAGTCTATGCTTTTATTTTGTTGCTCTTCTACACTGGGGTTTGTTTAGCTTAAATGTTTATTTATTCTTAAGATGTTATGACAACCACTATTTTAATTTCTCTGTAGAGTTTCAATTTTTTTTTTTTTTTTTTTTGCGGTACGTGGGCCTCTCACTGTTGTAGCCTCTCCCGTTGCAGAGCACAGGGTCTTGACACGCAGGCTCAGCAGCCATGGCTCACGGGCCCAGCCGCTCCGCGGCATGTGGGATCCTCCCGGACCGGGGCACGATCCCGCATCCCCTGCATCGGCAGGTGGACTCTCGACCGCTGCACCACCAGGGAAGCCCTAGAGTTTCAATCTTAATAGTCCCACTAGGAAGCCGATTGAGGAAGCAGGGCTTGAGTGTTGAATGATTACATCTGGAATTTTGTCCCACTACAGGTAGAAGCAACTGCAAATAGCAAAAGGAGGCGAAGTCTCAAAGAGAGCTGTACTGCATCCTCAGTATTAATCTCTGGTGAGACATTTGTCAATTTACATCTACAAACCAACTAGTGCTTCTATCGACACCTTCTCCAAGTTGCTACTTTTAGCATCCCTTCCTTCTGTGTCATGCACTGAACACAATATGTCCTCAGATACATTTAGTACCATGAATGTAGCAGCGCTCAAAATATTATTAGTCTCTTGGAATAATGCACCTCAGCAACACTTGAAACTGAGCTAAAAATGGGATTTCTTTTTTTATCCAGAGTGTCAATGATTTCAACACCTGAGAGTTGTCTCTTTTCATTAACAAATATAAAAGTAAATGGAAAGAAATGTACCAATCTGGTGTGCGACGTTGACATTGGAGGAAGCTGTGACTGTGTGAGGGTAGGAGGTCTAAAGGAACTCTCTGTATTTTCTGCTCAATTTTACTGTGATGCTAAAACTGCTCTAAAAATAGTCTTTAAAAAGGGGGAGGGAGTAATACTTCATTTATATAAATAAAGGTGACACATTTAATATATTATTTTAGAGATTTGGTTTCATGTTTCAGATTGATTTTATATTTGCCATCACTTACTGTTTAAGGTGCACTTATTAGTGAATTTAAGTCTTAAGCCAAACTTTTTCACCATTGTTTGCTGAATGCAGCTTTCTCTGAAGTTGTAATCACCATGCCGAAAATTGTAAGGATTTTATACATTATTTTTCAGCCTACACAGCTGAATGAATGAATGTAATAGGCAAGATTTTGAATTATAAAGATGGCAATGTAGAAATATAAGATTCTCGCTTTTGATATTTTTCTATATGTACTGTAATATGAAAAGGAAATGAATGGAAGAGAAAAAGTGTATGAGGAAGAAGGATACTAGAATAACTGAGAGATCAACCTTGTTGAAAAACATACTCAACATTGAAGACTGTGTTATTTTTCTGTTTCTTACATGTTCATAAATCTATCCTTATGTTTTATTCACTACTCAGTTAAAGACCTAATCTTTTTTTTCATATAGTGATCTAGAAGACACCAAATTTAAATCAGAAATGAGATGCAGTGGTAGAGCCTTAGAGTGTGTATAATGTTGAAAGCATATATGTAAATCAAACAATCTAACTCACTCATCAGAAAAAAAAAAAGGATCATGGGTATACTTGCGTTGCACTCACCAAATAAAGCACCTGCTTTGGTAGGAGTAAAAACTTGTACAGACAGAATCTTTCTAATCTCCATCTCACATATATTTTGCACGGAACACTCAGGATTTAGAAACCAGAAAACCAATTCACAATGCGAGACTTGGTGTTCAGAATGTTGAACAAAGAATTTGAACTGTTCATTACTCCACAAACAGAATTTTCAGAAGCCCAGACAGCCAAAGCCTGGCACTCTGTGCAGAATGATGTGCTTGGATCTGAGAGAAGAAATTCAACAGCACTGACACAGTCTGTCTTCATGTGATAGAGTCCTACATGACAAATGGATTTTTTTTTTCCCCCAAAAAAGGTTTAATTTATTTTCCCAAAATATAGACTTCTTTTACATCCTCTTAAAATATATACCTTTTTTTTTGCATCAGGTTTGTTTTTGTAGGGTAAGTGATTCAATCACTCAGGGACTCTGTCAGCAAAGGCTGTTTGAGGGATTCCTAAGTGCTAGAAGGTGCTAACTTGCCTCTTCTGTAGCCCGGATTCACAGAGAAAATTAGATTCCCCCACACTATGGCAAAGATATTAGCTCTACACAACTAAAGTGTAGGGCAATTCTCTCTTCTCCCTGGCTCCTTTTCAAATAGGTTAGCAATAAAAGTTGTGTACATGAAGAGAAAATTAAATGCCATCTAATTCAGACTGCACTGGGGTATTCAATAGATTGTGGGAGGGGCCAGATTTCCTTAATATTCACAATAATAGTGGAATGTTAGGAATAATTTAAAATATATATTAAGAAATAGACTTCTATAGATTTGAAACTGGCTGCCCATCACCAGGGAAGAGAACAAAGCATGGGGATGTTGATACACACACAAACTGAAATAGGAGACCCTAGTCAAAGACAGCAAACAAAACCACAAAGAAACAGGAAAAGGGATAAAGCGGGAATCAATATGTAACCATGCAAAAAGAAAAGTTTGGATTTAAGTCTAAGCTGCTAAACACTGGATGAGCAGGTTTATTGTTCTCTTGAAAAAGAAATTGCTACTTCAGCATTTAAAGTGAGAATATACTCAAGAAGGCCCCTTTAGGCTTTGGCTATTTTCACAGTATCCTATTAAAACGTACCATTGCATACTAATGAAAGCAAACATAGAGGAGGTGAAAGGGAAGTTGGGGAGATTGAGAGTGACAGAGAGAAGTAGAGAGAAGGAAAGAAGGATCAAGCCTCTCTTTCAAAAAGAATTTAGAGTTTCTAAAAAGCAGAGTTCTCAAACCACTGAAGAATTCACTGTTGGTTTTTTTTTTCCCTAATTTTTCTAAGAGTAGAATAGCCCTAGAAGAAATCTCCTAGTGACAGTTTAAATAGGAACTGAGATAGAAGTTTGGAGGAAAAGAGAATGGAAAACAACAAATGTAAAACAAAACCAAAATAAATATGCTAACTTAGTCAATCAAGGTGAGTTTGCGTGAATTACTCTAGCTTCTCTACAACAGTCAGTTTGTACCACTGCAGCTGCTTTTCTCAACTGCCTGTGGCATTAACTTTTAAAACTTTAATTTTCCAGTCAGATGCCAAGCATACCTGAGTTCACTTATGATGGGCATGATTAGCCATGCTTGTTAGGCATAGTAACCATGGGGTCTTTACTGCAATGAGGAATTAAACTTTAAAAAGTCATTCTGATTTACAACTATACAAATTCTCACAACGTGGTAATAAAGAGGCTACATGATGAAACCTGACAGGATGTTAAGCTTATTGCACAAGTGTGGACAGCTGAAGAGGCAAGAAATAATACAGTTGTCACTGGGCTGTTTCACCTCAACACGGAGCAAACAAAAAGAGCGTTGTTAATCAGTTCAACTCTTTGGCTGGATAATCCTAAACCAGTAATTGATAAATGGGAAAACCATACGACCTCAACTCTGTGATTCATAAAACACATGAATATTCATACCATCTCCTTTGGTCAAGAGGCATTCTACATGCTTCTGGGCAGGCTTTGAAAGAGGAATACAAATAGTTTCTTGCTCAGCAGTAAAATACTGCCTCCCCTTTCAGGACTATTTTCTCCTATTAAAAGTGAAGTTTAGCAATATACAGAGGACAGTAAACACAGTAGATGAAGGTAAATGACAAATGGTTCCGTAGGAAGTGCTGTACTTTAGCTTTTTCATACTGCTGCATTTGGAAAAATATTAAATCCTTAAAGGAAACTGAAGACTTACACTACCAGAGAAATCGTGCTGGCAATATAACATATTCATCCTGGAAAAATGTACTCAAGCCCTGCATTTATGAGAATCATTTCTTTGCCACCCCACCAAATCTTAATATCTGAATTATTGATACTCTTTATACAAATAGTAGATTTTGGACAATATATATAAATAATTTTCAGTATAATGTTGATATAAAATATTCTGCTTATTCTTAATAAAATCCGTTTTAAAAGTACATAAAAATAAAGTTTATGGTATTTGTATCAATTAATTTTATCTTTAAAAATGTATCTAAATTATAGTGAAATAAACTCAAGGCACATATCAACAGAAATTTGTGCACTAAGGCATATAATTTAATATGTTATAAATATGAGTATACTTTAAGCACATTTGTAGTTTTAGACATTGTGGGAAACCATTCATATAAAATGAAGAATTTGTTCACAGTTTTCTCTCTTGTAGAAACTGATTTTAATATGTGACTTTCCTTAAATCAGAGCACCTGTTGCTATACCTCATTTATGATATAAATATCATGGATTATTCCAGACTTCAAAGATAAAAGCAGAGGAAGAACCAAAATTTAAGGAAAATAGTGGTGTATTTTGTTATACAAAAATATCAAATAGTCAATATAAGGATACTCTTCAACATTATTTAGAATACTAGTAAAGGCTAACCAAAATGACCATTGCAAAATAAGGACTGATAAGATATACTCATGAATGGAATTCCAGGCAGCAATTAAAAGTCATAGCTTGAAGAGTAAGTAATGATATGTGCAAGGTCTCATGTTATAATATATTTATAAAAATGGGTTGGGGCTTCCCTGGTGGCGCAGTGGTTGAGAGTCTGCCTGCCAATGCAGGGGACACGGGTTTGGGCCCTGGTCTGGGAAGATCCCACATGCCGCGGAGCGGCTGGGCCCGTGAGCCACAATTACTGAGCCTGCGCGTCTGGAGCCTGTGCTCCGCAACGAGAGGCCGCGATAGTGAGAGGCCTGCGCACCGCGATGAAGGGTGGCCCCCGCTTGCCACAACTAGAGAAAGCCCACTCACAGAAACGAAGACCCAACACAGCCATAAATAAATAAGTAAATTAAAAAAAAAAAAAAAAAGGGTTAAAATGACTTATGCAGTGTGATCCTGATATATGTGTACGTATGTGTAATTAATCTATATTATCTCTATATATAATTAATCTACATGTTTGGGGGGATTTTTCAATCCCCAGACTCTCCCCTGTAGTTTTTCTCAAACATATTAATTCTGCCAGATCACTCTGCTCCAGTCCTTAATTTCTGTTTAATAAGAGTTTGATTTTAAATTGTCCTTTTTTGTGTTAGTTTTGTTTCTCCAACTAAATCATATGCAATTTGAAGATAGGGAAAATTTATATATATAGTGTGTATGTGTGATTCTAACAATGTACTGCATGTAACAGAGTGTCAACATACTCTATTTGTGATTGTTCTTTGAATTTTCTATTATTTGGATTTTAATGAAATTTAAAAAGTAATTCTTCTGGCACAACCCATGGGGAGAAAAAATTTCTCCATCATGAATGACATCCTTTTTGTCTTCACACTCCATCAAAAAATAGAAAATTTTAAAGCAGTACAGTGATCCATTTTTTGTTTCACTGATAACTTTTCTACAAATTTTATTTTACATACAAAATGGAAATAACTTTTCCTAATAGGTAATTTAAGCTTTTGCATAAAATATAACCAACTTCGAGGAAGTAAAGTCTCTTATTAATTCCTACTCTTCACACCATTAGTTTGCTGTGTAATTTCTAGACTCTACTTAATTGTATGTAAACCTCCGCCACCCAACATTTTAATATGAAAATTTTCAAACATACAGAAACGTTGAAAGTATACTACAGTAAACACCCAAATACACATTACTTAGTTTCTACAATTAAATTTTACTATATTGTATCTTAAGCTTTTAACATGTAAGAAAAATCATGTGTCTTATTTCTTAATCATTAAATGACTTTCATTTTACTGGCATGCAAAGTATGTAATGAAAAGGAATCTTAACACAAGAAGAGAAGTGTCATTTATATTTTTTCCTGGTTCTCTGAGGTCTTCAGACTAGGAGTGAGAAAGAGGCTTGAACTGGAACAGATTGAAAGCTTGACAGAAAGTGATACGTGTGTCCTATCTACTTAAAGAAACCCCAAACAAAAAACAAAGAAGCAGAAAAACTTCATGTGTGTTAAATTTAAAATAGGTGGCAGCTGATTACTTTCCCGAGTTTTGTTTCCATAAACGTTGCCAGCATCTACTGTTATCTTGCAGGTGCAGCCTGAGAGGATGGCTTGTAAGTGTTGCAAACTTTACATTCTGTTCTATCACCATCAGACCAAGAAAGGAGTTAACAGTTTTCTACAATTGCTTACTTACGCATTTGCTGCCACAGGTTTGTCTACAAATTGCATAACAAATCTCCAGACTCTAGGACAAACATTCTAGAATTCTGGAGTAAAGATTTATAGCCCCTAGTAAAGTCAATGACAGATAGTTAAATATAGTGAGCAAAGAAATGGCAAACTTTAAAAAAGTCTTCCTACTTTTAACACAGCACAGTGCTTTAAGTTTAAAATATCCATTCGATCCATTTTAATCAATAAAATGACGTTAATACAATACCCATCACAAACATATCTTGAGGTCAAAATGATATAACATTTAAAGCCTGTAATCTACTGACTGTCATATAATAAATAGTCAATATATCACAGTATTTGCTACCTAGTGCTATTCTCCTTATTTTCAGAATTAAAGTGACAATTTGCTCTAATTATACTGTATTTCTAAAAAAATAGGTAACTATATGGATTATATATACAAATATAAACATATGTTTAAATTGTTTTATCAAAATATATAGGTATCCCTTCCAGTTAGACTATAAATATTCCAAGAACTCTAAACTGTGTTTAGAAATAGTGTATATATTAGGATGGAATGTCACAAATTAGTTGTGCTTTGGGGAGAGAGAGAGGAAGGGAGACTCACATAGAAACACTTTATTCCTTCATTCAGCAATGAAAGTGGTTCAAATTCTAGCTACGAAGGCACTACATGTGGCAGGCTTATGAACAGTGTAAGATGCCACAGATGCAAGAATTTACCATGTTATCGTGAGAATTATATTCTACCTTTCAGAGTTACCAGGACCTAGTGAATTTAGGACAAGATCTTTAGAAGAAATTATATATATATGAAATACAAGAAATTATATATAAAAAAATATATATATTTTCACACACTTTCAAGATCATAGTTTATTTATTACTTCAGATAAAAAGATAGTATATGTATACATATTAGGGAACCCCATATATATATATATATATATATATATATATATATATATATATATATATATATATATATATATATATATGGGCTTACTTATGACTATGCACTTTAGTCCTATTTCACATTTTGATCCAAATACAGTCTTTTAACAATAACATTATTTTTTCTTTAACCAATTTCCCCTTTAACCATCACTCTGAATGATTGTTTTTAAATTAATAGTAATAAAGTATTTAAGAGGAAGCTTTAAATATTTTTGGTTTTAATTCTTTAACTTTTGTTAAGTTTGAAATTTCCTTATTCTTTCTGATTTAATTTGTTTAGGAGTGAACATGACCCCCTGGAGTTTGAGAAAATTACAAGGACTGTCCCAGAAATGCTTATGAACCAACTGAGATTGTGTTTAACTTTTAGTGATGAGGATTTAAATATTTGCCCAAAGATTTAGGTACATAACTGGGAGAAAACTATAATACTGAACTTTCAGACATTTACTTACTAAAATTATAAAAGACATTATTAACTGACATTTAATGTGAACAGCTCTGGGCAGATCCAGACTCAATCTATTTTTGTCCGTCAACACTTTGCTGACAGGTTTAATGGACACCTTTGTAAATTATTTTAACTGGTATTAACAATACCGATCCTTAAGCCCCCTCAAACCTTATCCCACAGATTGACTTCCAATGGATTAACTGAATTTAGCAGACAAGAGCTGCCAAATCATTAGCATTTCTTTACATTTCAGTTTTGGCTTTATGCTAATATGTCAATGTTTACTTTAAAACTAAACCCGATCTCTGCAAAATATTTTTAGTCCATGTGCCAATAACGTCTCACGCTATGGCACAGGTAATTATAAGTAATGGAAATCGGCAGTGATAAACTTGCTTTATAATAATCTCAGAGATGCTAGCAGTACGTGGAACACATGCTTTTTCAATCCATTATTAAAAACATCTGATACATCTGTGAGAACTGGAGTTCCCCCGCCCCCCCGCCCCCTCTAGTGTTCTGAGTACTCGGAACAGTTACAACTACAACATTTTGAGAGGCAGATTTTTTTTCTTTAAACACAAAACCATGAAGGAAGCTTTTACAGGAAGTAACAAATACTCCTAAATGACATTTCATTAAAAATGTGTTCCCTTGGAAAGTGGACAGAACTAAAAGCTATGATTTTACTTGGCAGAGAAAGTGGTACAGCAGGCAATGTGTGAAACTAAGGAGCATCAAAATCTACTTTGCCATGGATGTGAGCAGCATTCTGACCTAGAAAATAAAAAGGCAAAGGAATTTTACATGCGCTTTGATATCTTCTAAACTAAAATTTCAGTGGAATTCCCGTTTCAAGCAAAGAACAAACAGGAAATGCAGACAATTGTATAAACTATGTTAGTATAAAACTACCAGATACATTCTTGGTTTCATTTTTTAAATATCTTATGTCATAACAATAAAAACTAAGTGTTTCTTTTCTTTTTTTTTTAAGAAAAGTAAATTTGGTTATGCTGTATGCTAAATATGTCAATTTTCAACTCTGGATAAATCAATGACAGTATGTCAGTTTTTTCCTCGTATACCTTTTCCTTCTATTTTCCCCCTTTCCTTTTCTTTTTATTTCTATTATTTTTCTTTTTTTCTGTTTTTTTTTTGTGTTTTTTTTTGCCAAATCAGATTTAGCTAAAGCGCCAGTGCATGTTAATTGTTTCTGTGATTAATTGAAAAATAATAAGAAAATTTTAAAAGTTGTAAGCACAGTGGCCAAAATAATACTTTAGGTCATTCTTACCTAAGACATCTGCTTTTAGCTATTCTTACCCAAAGGACAAATGATTAATGAGTCGTTTCCTTCTCTTCTAGATGGAAGCATACGCAAATCATCTTTCCTCTTGCCCCCTTCTAGGTCCTAAAAAAGGAGATTAAAATTGTCATTGAAAAATCTTATGCCTGTGACAAGTTTTAACATATTCAATAAGAGTTTGCAAAGCAGAGTTAAAACTCTACTGGGAATGGCATTGCCAATTTGTTTTTCAAGGTTACTTTCTCTTCATCAAAAACTGTAAAATAATAATGAAGAAGAAACTGCTTCCCATTAAGGAAAGAATAAGATCACTCATCAGTTTTACTGCTCCCCTACTTGAACTTTCTCTTGGTTTGAAGGTAATGCTGCTGGCTCCTGTTTCTGTAAAAATTCTTTGCTTCACATTCCCTATAAACAGAAAAGAGCCATAATTACACCACATTTGATCCATATCAAAGCAAGTGACCCATGTATCGATTTACATAAAGTAAAGCATATAAAACATTTTTGCTTTTCACCCTTACTTCACCACTTTCTAAGGAAAGTTTCCTTTTACATACTTCATTTGAATACAAAACGCTCCCGTTGAAATTTGTGATGTTAAACAAACCATACCAATCATTCAACTTTTTAATTAAGGATTCAGTGTTCCATCCCTTTTCTGACATTAAAATTCAGGTGCAGTCATTAATCTTTCTAAACGAATTCACCTGTGGCTAATACTGATGTATTTTCTATGAGGCTTGTCATGGGCTGCATGCTGCATGCATAGCCACTCCACAGTTAATTACACAGGGGATTATCGTTAGCGTCATAAAGATAAAGCCTTGCTAGCAGCATTCTAGAGAAGTTTCTTTTTCTTTCTCCCTCTTCCCCCTTTTTTTGGAGCAATGCCCTATTTCATTTTAACATCCAAATGGGTGTTTAAGAATAAACACATCGTGTTTACCTCAATGGCAGGCTGAAGATAGAAGTCAAGGAAAAAGAAGGTAGGCATGAAGGGATACCTAGTTTAGAGTTTTGTTATGACAAACTAATTTGTAAGATACAGCCCAAACCATAAAACGCTGAGAATAATATAAATAAAATGTACTTTTTCAGTTTTAGGCACCTTGGTTAAATATATAAAATAGATTTTTTTCCCTGAATTCGTGACTTGAATGGTAGCTCATACACCTACATTCAGAAAACCAAAAGAAAAAGATTTGCCAGTTTTAGTAAAAGACCATTTGAGATATGTAATGAGTAAAACTTACAGAAGAGTTCTTTTCAAAAAATATAAAGTAACTTTACAGTCTGAATTAACAACAATAAAAAAATAATCAAAAACAAAAGGTAAACAAAAACCAGGACAGCAAGTTACATGTGTTTTACTTCAGCAATTTAGACCAATCATATATAGCAATTCTATGTACTTATACTTTGTTAGAAATAAAATCAGAATGATTTTTTATAGTCACACATTGAACTTTAAATACATACATTCTAGTTGCAATTGACTGATAATTTTCTTTGAACCTGTTATCCACAGTATAGTACTGAGTATAGTACATTCTCAGAAAATAGAGAAAAATGTGTAAATATAAAATACAGGGGAAATTAAGTGAAAATATAAGAGGTACATAAGCTTCAGTTAAAGACAACTTAAGATTACTTTAACCAACAACAATCTTAGTTAAAGAGTCTGAAATGCCATCCGATACATTACAGTAAGGGAGAAATTAGGACAAAAGAAACTTTAAAAAAGCCTAGCTGCCATCAAAAGAACAGAAAATGTAGGTTTTTTTTTTTTTTCCAATTTCTTTAATGTGGATTAAACATTTTAATTTTTAACAAAATATGGAAGAATAGAATTTTTATTATACCTTTTGATACCATTATATTTAGAAATATGAAGGAATTGTTCCTGTCAGAAATTTAGCTATTTCCAAAATCTAGGCAATTGCCTGTATTTAAAATTTTTATCTATGGTTGGCAGCAAGTAGATGCAGCCACATTGTTTTTTTGTTTTGGATAATGAAATGAAATCTATTTTTAATCCACTAGGAGATGATCAATTTGACTGTTTTGCTTCACCAAAAAGCAGCTTCTTTTGTTTTGAGTAGACATGAACTGATTGCTAAACTTAAAAGATTAATTAATGATATTTCTCACAAAGTTTTCAATTTCTTCATATTAAAAATTTAAAATGCAAACACATGACATTCCTGGTTTTTTGATTTATCTACCCACTTGAAAACTATGATTATACTTTGCTTTTTTGTTTCTTAAGTTCTTATGTTTTTAAAGACATGTTTCTGTAAAAAATAGATCATGAGATTTAGGCATATGATTCGATTTAAATTGATTATAACAATAATGGAGTAATGCTGTGGTAGACACTGAGCCTCACAGTGGACAATCCTTTACTAGCATCACTGCCTTTGTCGTGAATGATCTGAAATGGAACAAAATATCTTTCATGGGCCAGATAGTTTGCATTTAAGAGTTTGCTCGCTAAAGTCCATCAGCAGAGTTTTCTCCCCCATGCCAATGTGATTGTGAACAACCAGGCCCTAGGACGTGATTGTGTTCCTTGTTCTTTTGATTAGGTGCATGGTGATAACTTAAATGGATTCTCTTCTATGACTTCCTTATGTTTCCTAATGTTTTACATTCATGTGTTCTGAAGAATGTCTGATGTTTTCTTTCTTAGTGCATAAAATGCTAACAAAGTTAAATTAATAATACAACCACTATGAAATACAAAAACTTTTTAAAGTAAGAATAAAATTATTTTTACCCGCTCAACTTTTCTTTAAAGCTTTCAAACTTGATGGGAAATTTTTTTGAGATTTCTGTTTAAGTTATATAAGTATATTCCAAAATATACTTTTAAAATCATGACTTTTCATATCATTCCTAACGTGGTAGGCATTTATACCTTTCAGATATTACTTCATACCAACTGCTTTTATCATTTTTTTTCATAAAAAGTTATCCTCAAAGCAATCTTCACAAAAAAGTCTTGCTTTTCATCCTCACAATTTAATATAAAAATTATTACTCTCTTGATGGACATTAAATTTGAATTAATCTGCAAAAGGAAATAGAGGGAGTATAAGAAGATAAGTGTGCTTGGATAATGAGGTTTTCAAATTTTGTGGTATTTACTATTTTCTTACCCCTGTTAGATTTAGTGCTGATTGTAACTATACCTTTAAAAACTTGGTTTTCTTCTTGCTTCAACTTAAGTGATTTAGAGTTATACAAACTTTATAATACCATGTATTATTTAAAAACATTTTTTTATTACTTTCAATACTTCCTACCCCCACGCTGTCTATTCAAAACTGCTTTCTGTGATCCTTTCTATGTACATTCTTCCCATCCCTCAAAACTAAAATACTGACTAAAAAGCAAGTTAGAATGTATAGCTGACAATTCTTTCATTTTTAATGTACTATTCTATACAAGATACATTGCAGCTCAACTAGTGTAAATATTATCCAGGAATGCATATGTAGGTTTCTGAAATTCTTAGGTAAAGCAGAATTAATAATTGGACTAATCAGGCTTAAACATATATTGACTTTTTTTATGTGTGTTATAATAATTGGAGCGTAAGATGGTGCTAAATTTTATGTGTTAGATGCAGTAGTAGTATCTTGGCAATTTAAAAAACTACATCTGTGGTCTCTGTCAGTTTAACAGATGATTGGAAAGACCTAAATCTGTGAACAGTTAACATGGTATTTTCTTGCCATAGATCTAGGTCAGTATATGTCATATTGGTCTATAATATTGCAAATCATCATACAGCTTTAAATAATCTCCTATGCATAAGATGGTCAATTTGACGCTCCTATGATTTGCTTGGAAATGTTGACAAATATCTGCTATAATGACAAAACTAACATTTTTAAAAACATTAGATTGCAATATTTATTCAAGTTTGGTTTGCATTTATTGTCAACAACTTTAACCTAAAGACCAATAATATTAAATATACGTATATGTCAGAGTGTAGAAATGTGCTGTATGAATTCAGAACAAAGAAAAAATAAATGAGGTAAAATCTGTGTAACTAATACTTGAGGAGACTCAAATTTTTACTTCAATGTTTTAGAAAGTAAAATATTGATTTAAATATTCTTTTTTAGCAGAAATCATCTTATTTCTCAGTGTTCTTGATTAAATTAATAACAGGTAACTGAAACAACATGTGCCAGAAGAGAAATTGTGTATATTCACAATTTTTCATTTAAACCTCACGCCAATTACCTTAACTGAAGAAATAGAGAAGCTTCTTATTTTAAAAATCTCTTCCATTCATTGGGTTAGAATCAAGAATTACAATACCAAGTATAAATTCCAGGAACCTATTTTCAAGCAATATTTTAAGATGATTTTCAGGCCATGACCTTCCTTCCTCCCTCTCTCCCTTCCTTCCTTCCTTCCTTCCTTCCTTCCTTCCTTCCTTCCTTCCTTCCTTCCTCCCTCCCTCCCTCCCTCCCTCCCTCCTTCCTTCCCTCTCTCTTTCTTTTTCTTTCTTTCTTCTTCTTCTTTTTTTTTTTACAATTTCAGAAACTATACAAATCTCTAGTTTGAATTGGCTGCCAGTTATTAAAGTCAAAAACATTTAATACAGATTCAAACTCAGGTAGTGAAAACAATATCCTAACAGACAAAGACAAAGTTCAGCATTGTGAGTTAAGATTACCACTGATCTCACAGTATTTTCCTTAATCATAATGATCCTTTCTAGTTTTTGCTTGCTGTGCATACTCCTAATCTAATTCAGGATCTTGAATTTCCTTGTTCATCAATATCTCTACTCAAATGGAAAACATATTTCTTAGCCTCACTTTTGTACCTATGGAAGAAAAAGAACATTCCATCTACCTTTCATGCTGGTTGCGCACAGTAGACATATGCTGCACCCCTAATAGTCCCAGACCATGACTTTGGCTTTACTGCAGACAGCTTGCAAACCTACTGACAGGATACAGTATAAACACACCAGGCTTTATGGAATTAGTTGGTGCACTTGCAAGGTTAATGTAGCATCTGTGATGCAAATATGTGACCATTCTAATAGCTTTATTGGTAGACTGATGCCATTTCTCAGATCTGCTCTTGAGTTCCATTAAGCAGTTTCCTAGTCACCATTAACTTCAAGTATCATTTACGTAATAAATATATGAATCTATGGAAAGGAATACCAGAAGTGTAGCCCATTTACACACCACAGGATACTGTTGAATCACAGAAGCACCAATCGCATTTAGAATATCCTGAATTGACAGCACATTCCAAAGCCTCACTTTGCATTTCTGGACACATGTTCAATTTCTGCTTACGAGTAAGCTGGTCACTGGGCTGATACATTTGTTATGAAAGGCTTCATTTTCCTCATTTAGGAGTTCAGCAACATGTCTTGCTGAGGATATTTATGTCATATGCTAACAAGCATGGAATAGACTCTGGAGTCAGGAACAAATTTCACACAGGACAAGCTTTCTTTTTTATCTGAGAGCACTAAGGCTGAGAGCCCAGCAGGATTCATCTAGTCCACAAAAGCTCTTCCATCTTGCACACAGTGTGTGCTTAGCCAGAACACCCACACATCGTGTTTTCTTACCAAATGACATTTTCTGGTTGCTCACTTCATATTTGTCACTTGTATACAAAGTGTAATGTCTAAAGAAAGCATGATCAGCTTGTGCATCACTAATCTCATTTGTGTAATAGATCTGAAAACATGCAACAAAAAAGTAACTGGTAAGCCACTACACATACACATGCCATGCTCAGCATGCACTCATTGAAATGTGAAATTCACTGGCTGCTAAGAAAGGCAGTGGTCAGCAGTGCCAATCTGACTTCTCACTCCCGGTTGCAAATGAAGAATAACTCCTCAGACCTAAATGAAAAGTGTGCTGACAGGCCTATCCACCTTAACACGCTGTCAAGTACAAGGGGGCAGGGTAATACCCACCAACCTTTCAAATCTGATTGAATATTTCTCTTTTTGGAGACAGGAGCAAAGGAGCTCTGTCTGTCCATTTAAAGTTTTCTTATTGTCATTTATTCTCCCTTTCATTAGACTATGACTCCTTAGACTTCAATTTGAGGTCTATGGAGACCCAGATTACATCATTACTGTTATGTGGTATGTTACACACTAATCATAACCATTACCACTTACAAGTCAACAGCTTCATTCAATTAGCTGCCTGACATGGATTTTTAAGTTAATTCATGGTGAAGGTCAGCAGTGGTCAGAGTGGCAGGTGCATTCTGCTACTCTTTGAATGCCAATTATCAGTCTTGGATAATTAGAGTGATTCTTAAATTCAAGTTAATTAGAGAGATCAAAACCTAAGATATGGAACTTATGTAACTGTCCAGTACTATAAAAAATCATATAGGATAGTCTATGTATTTAAATAAATACATATCCCTTAATTTATTCAAAATTAAAATCTATATCTTTACACTTAACTCTTTATTCTTATTACAAAAGAAAATGTGTATACCATGGATATAAGGGCATATATAATATCCTTAATATACATAATTGACTTCAATTGATAGGCAATAGTAATAAATCATAATATATGTTTTTGAAAGTACTGTTAATTATAATTTCAGATATTTTTCTGCATAAAGTTTGTAAACTAAATCACATTTATAGTTTAAGCTTCCCCCCACCCTTTCCAAAATTGTCTTTCTTGAAAAACTAGAGTCTATTTCTGATAATTAGAATTATATATAATATGCACTCCTCTGTGTTGTGCTTATCAGGAAGCTTGGTGCTAATTATGGTGTTCCTTTAAAGTATCTATATTAGCCATATCCTTAACATATTGCTTTCTTTCCTGATTCATTTACTTTGATTATTTTAGATCTTTTAGGTAAGTGATATCAATATATATTATATACCTAATAATTTCATGTTATAGATTATATATCTTTAACAATTATATGTATTTTTGAGACAGCTTACCTCCTGTCTCAAAAGCATATGTGTTTGTATTTGACTGAGCACACACACACACACACACACACACACACACACACACACACAGGCACACACATAGACATATATACTTAAATCATTTTAAGTGGATAAATACTATAAATCAGTCACTAACTTAAAACTGGTTACTTGGTGGACCCTCAAGATGGCAGAGGATTAAGACATGGAGACCACCTTCCTCCCCACAAATACATCAAAAATACATCTACACGTGGAACAACTCCTACAGAACACCTACTGAATGCTGGCAGAAGACCTCAGACTTCTCAAAAGGCAAGAAACTCCCCACGTACCTGGGTAGGGCAAAAGAGAAAAGAAAAAACAGAGACAAAAGAATAGGGACGGGACCTGCACAACTGGGAGAGAGCCGTGAAGGAGGAAAAGATTCCACACACTCCGAAGCCCCTTCACTGGTGGAGAAGCGGGGGGTGGTCGCGGTGGGGGAGCTTCAGAGCCACGGAGGAGAGCGCAGCAACAGGGGTGCAGAGGGCAAAGCAGAGAGATTCCCGCACAGAGGATCGGTGCCAACCAGCCCTCACCAGCCTGAGAAACTTCTCTGCTCACCCACTGGGGCAGGCGGGGGCTGGGAGCTGAGGCTCAGACTTCGGAGGACAGATCCCAGGGAGAGGACAGGGGTTGGCTGTGTGAACATAGCCTGAAGGGGCTAATGCTCCACAGCTAGTCGGGAGGGAGTCCGGGAAAAATTCTGGACCTGCCTAATAGGCAAGAGACCATTGTTTCGGGGTGTGTGAGGAGAGGGGATTCCTTCCCTGTCTGCCCACAGAAGGCAGAGCACTGCCTAAATGAGCTCCAGAGACAGGCATGAGCCTCAGCTATCAGCTCGGATCCCAGGGACGGGCATGGAAAGCTAAAGCTGCTGCTGCAGCCAACAAGAATTCTGTGTGCAAGCGAGGTCACTATCCACAACCCCCCTGGGAGACTGTGAGCCCGCCACTGCCAGGGTCCCATGATCCAGGGACAACTACACCAGGAGAACACGCAGCATGCCTCAGGCTGTTGCAACATCATGCAGGCCTCTGCCGCCACAGGCTCACCCTGCATTCCAATTATAACTACCGTACCCCTCCCTCCCCCTGGCCTGAGTGACCCAGAGTACCCTAATCAGCTGCTGCTTTAATCCCATTCTGTCTGGGAAGGAACAGAAGCCTGAGGGCGACCTACATGCAGAGGTGGGGCCAAAACCAAAGCTGAACCCCAGGAGCTGTGCAAAAAGAAGAGAAAGGGATATTTCTCCATGCAGCCTCAGGAGCAGTGGATTAAATCCCCACAATCAACCTGAGGTACTCTGCATCTGTGGAACACATGAATAGACAACAAATCAACCCCAAATTGAGGTGGTGGCCCTTGGGAGCAACTCTAGACTTGGGTTTTGCTGTCTGCGACAGACTTGTTTCTGATTTTTATGTTTATCTTAGTGTAGTTTTTAGCACTTGTATCATTGGTGGATTTGTTTATTGGTTTGGCTACTCTCAGTTTTATTATTACTTTTTTATTTTAATAATTGTTATTTTCTTAAAAATTATTTATTTATCTTTCTCTTTTTCTCGCTTTTCTTCTGAGACGTGTGGCTGACAGGGTTTTGGTTCTCCGGCCTGGTGTCAGACCTGAGCCTCTGAGGTGGGAGAGCCGACTTCAGGACATTGGACCACCAGAGACCTACCAACCCCACATAATATCAATCAGCAAGAGCTCTCCCATAGATCTTTGTCTCAATGCTAAGACTTAGCTCCACCCAACAGCCAGCAAGCTCCAGTGCTGGATGCCCCTTGACAAAATCTAACAAGACAGGAACATAACCCCACCAATTAGCAGAGAGCCTGCCTAAAATCATAGTAAGTTCACAGAAAACCCTGAAAAACATCACCAGATGCAACCATGCCCACCAGTCAGAAAAGATCCAGTCTCATCCACCAGAACACAGGCACCAGTCCCCTCCACCAGGAAGCCTACACAAGCCACTGAACCAACATTACCAACTGGGGGCAGATACCAAAAACAAAGGGAACTATGAACCGGAAGCCTGTGAAAGGAGACCACAAACAGAGTAAGTTAAGCAAAATGAGAAGACAGAGGAATACACAGCAGATGAAGGAGCAAGGCAAAATACCTCCAGACAAAAAAAATGAAGAAGAAATAAGGAGTCTACCTAAAAAAGAATTCAGAGTAATGATACTAACGATGATCCAAAATCTTGGAAATAGAATGGAGAAAATACACGAAACGTGTAACAAGGATTAGAAGAACTTAAGAGCAAACAAACAATGATGAATAACACAATAAATGAAATGAAAATTCTCCAGAAGGAATCAATAGTAGAATAACTGAGGCAGAAGAACGGATAAGTGACCTGGAAGGTAAAATAGTGGAAATATCTGCCACAGAGCAGAATAAAGAATGAAAAGAATTGAGGACAGTCTCAGAGACTTCTGGGACAACATTAAACACACCAACAGTCGAATTATAGGGGTCCCAGAAGAAGAAGAGAAAAAGAAAGGGACTAAGAAAATATTTGAAGAGATTATATTTAAAAACTTTGCTAACATGGGAAAAGAAAGAGTCAATGAAGTGCAGGAAGCGCAGACAGTCCTATACAGGATAAATCCAAGGAGAAACATGCCAAGACACATATTAATCAAGCTGTCAAAAATTAAATACAAAGAAAAAATATTAAAAGCAGCAAGGGAAAAACAACAGATAACAGACAAGGGAATCCCCATAAGGTTATCAGATGATCTTTCAGCAGAAACTCTGCAAGCCAGAAGGGAGTGGTAGGACATATGTAAAGTGATGAAAGGGAAAAACCTACAGCCAAGATTACTCTACCCAGCAAGGATGTCATTCAGATTCAATGGAGAAATTAAAAAATTTACAGAAAAGCAAAAGCTAAGAGAATTCAGCACCACAAATCCAGCTTTACAACAAATGCTAAAGAAACTTCTCTAGGCAGGAAACACAAGAGAAGGAAAAGACCTACAATAACAAACCCAAAGCAGTTAAGAAAATGGTAATAGGAACATACATATCAATAATTACCTTAAATGTAAATAGATTAAATGCTCCAACCAAAAGAAATAGACTGGCTGAATGGAAACAAAAACAAGATCCGTATATATGCTGTCTACAAGAGACCTACTTCAGACCTAGGGACACATACAGACTGAAAGTGAGGGCATGGAAAAAGATATTCCATGCAAATGTAAATCAAGAAAAGCTGGTGTTGCAATTTTCATAACAGACAAAATAGACTTTAACATAAAGAATATTACAAGAGACAAAGAAGGACACTACATAATGATCAAGGGATCAATCCAAGAAGAAGATATAACTATTGTAAATACTTATGCACCCAAAATAGGAGCACCTCAATAGATAAGGTGCTACATAATGCTAACAGCCATAAAAGGGGAAATCGACAGTAACACAATCATAGTGAGGGACTTTAACACACCACTTTCACCAATGGACAGATCATACAAAATGAAAATAAATAAGGAAACACAAGCTTTAAATGATACATTAAACAATATGGACTTAATTGATATTTATAGGACATTCCATCCCAAAACAAAAGAATACACTTTTTCCTCAAGTGTGCATAGAACATTGTCCAGGATAGATCATATCTTGGGTCACATATCAAGCCTTGGTAAATTTAAGAAAATTGAAATCATACCAAGTATCTTTTCTGACCACAATGCTATGAGACTAGATATCAATTACAGGAAAAAAATGTGTAAAAAATACAAACATACGGAGGCTAAACTATGCACTGTGTAATAAACAAGAAAGTGATTCAGTGATTTCTTCTCACTGAAGAAATCAAAGAGGAAATAAAAAAATACCTAGGAACAAATGACAATGAAAACACAATGACCCAAAGCCTATGGGATGCAGCAAAAGCAGTTCTAGGAGGGAATTTTATAGCAATACAATCCTACCTTAAGAAACAAGAAACATCTCAAATGAACAAGCTAACCTTACACTTAAAGCAATTAGTGAAAGTGGCACAAAAAAATACCAAAGTAAGCAGAAGGAAAGAAAACATAAAATCAGATCAGAAATAAATGAAAAAGAAACGAAGGAAATAATAGCAAAGATCAATAAAACTGAAAGCTCTTTCTTTGAGAAGATAAAGAACATTGATAAACCATTAACCAGACTCATCAAGAAAAAAAGAGAGAACACTCAAATTAATAGAATTAGAAATGAAAAAGGAGAAGTAACAACTGATAATGCAGAAATATAAAGGATCATGCGAGATCACTACAAGCAAATATATGCCAATAAAATGGACAACCTGGAAGAAATGGACAAATTCTTAGAAAAGCACAACCTTTGAGACTGAACCAGGAAGAAATAGAAAATGTAAACAGACCAGTCACTGGCACTGAAATTGAAACTGTGATTAAAAATCTTCCAACAAACAAAAGCCCAGGACCAGATTGCTTCACAGACGAATTCTATCAAACAATAGAGAAGAGCTAACACCTACCCCTCTTAAACTCTTCCAAAATATAGCAGAGAGAGGAATACTCCCAACCTCATTCTACAAGGCCACCATCACCCTGATACCAAAACCAGGCAAAGATGTCCCAAAACTAAAATTACAGGCTAAGATCACTGATGAACATAGGTGTAAAAATCTTCAACAACATACTAGCAAACGGAATCCAACAGCACATTAAAAAGATCATGATCATGATCTTGTGGGGTTTTTCAAGTGGGGTTTATCCCAGGAATGCAAGGATTCTTCAATGTACACAAATCAATAAATGTGATACACTATATTAACAAACTGAAGAATAAAAAACATATTATCATCTGAATAGATGCAGAAAACACTTTCAAAAAGATTCAACAGCCATTTATGATAAAAAAAACCTCAGAAAGCAGGCATAGAGGGAACTTACATCAACATAATAAAGGCCATATATGACAAACCCACAGCCAACATTGTTCTGAATGGGGAAAAACTGAAACCATTTCCTCTAAAACCAGGAACAAGACAAGGCTGCCCACTCTCACCACTACTATTTAACATAGTTTTGTAAGTTTTATCCACAGCAATCAGAGAATTAAAAAAAATAAAATAAAATGATCCAAATCGAAAAATAAGTAAAACTGTCACTGTTTGCAGATGACATGATACTATACATAGAGAATCCTAAAGATGCTACCAGAAAACTACTAGAGCTAATCAATGAATTTGGTAAAGTAGCATGATACAAAATTAGTGCATAGAAATCTCTGGCATTCCTATACACTAATGATGAAATATCTGATAGAGAAATTAAGGAAACACTCCCTTTTATCATTGCAACAAATAGAATAAAATACCTAAGAATAAGCCTACCTAAGGATACAAAAGGCCTGTATACAGAAAACTATAAGACACTGATGAAAGAAATTAAAGATGATACAAACAGATGGAGAGATATACCATGTTCTTGGATTGGAAGAATCAACATTGTGAAAATAACTATACTATCCAAAGAAATCTACAGATTCAATGCAATCCATATGAAACCACCACTGGCATTTTTCACAGAACTAGGACAAAAAATTTTCCAATATGTATGGAAACACAAAAGACCCTGAATAGCCAAAGCAATCTTGAGAAAGAAAACGGAGCTGGGGGAATCAGGCTCCCTGACTTCAGACTATACTACAAAGCTACAGTAATCAAGACAGTATGGTACTGGCACAAAAGCAGAAATATAGATTAATCGATCTGGATTGAAAGCCCAGAGATAAAACCACGCTCATATGGTCACCTTATCTTTGACAACAGAGGCAAGAATATACAATGGAGAAAAGACAGCCTCTTCAATAAGTGGTGCTGGGAAAACTGGACAGCTACATGGAAAAGAATGAAATTAGAATACTCCCTAACACCATACACAAAAATAAACTCAAAATGGTTTAAAGACCTAAATATAAGGCCAGGCACCATAAAACTCCTAGAGGAGAACAAAGGAAGAACACACTTTGACATAAACCACAGCAAGATCCTTTTTGATCTACCTCTTAGAGAAATGGAAATAAAAACAAAAATAAACAAATGGGACCTAATAAAATTTAAAAGCTTTGGCACAGCAAAGGAAACCATAAACAAGGCAAAAAGACAACTCTCAGAATGGAAGAAAATATTTGCAAACGAAGCAGCAGACAAAAGATTAATCTCCAAATTGTACAAGCAGCTCCTGCAGCTCAATATCAAAAAAACAAACTACCCAATCCAAAAATGGGCAGAAGACGTAAATAGACATTTCTCCAAGAAGATATACCAATTGCTAATAAACACATGAAAGTATGCTCAGCATTACTAATCCTTAGAGAAATGAAAATCAAAACTACAATGAGCTATCACCACACACTGATCAGAATGGCCATCATCAAAAAATTTGCAAACATTAAATGCTGGAGAGGGTGTGGAGAAAAAGGAACCCTCTTGCACTGTTGGTGGGAATGTAAATTGATATAGCCACTATGGAGAACAGTGTGGAGGTTCCTTAAAAAACTAAAAGTAGAAGTATCATATGACCCAGCAATCCTACTACTGGGCATATATCCTGAGAAAACTATAATTCCAAAAAATCACATAACGTAATGTTCATTGCAGCACTATTTACCATTTTCAGGACATGCAAGCAACCTAAGTGTCCATTGACAGATGAATGGATTAATGAGATGTGGCACATATATTCAATGGAATATTGCCCAGTCATAAAAAGAAACAAAACTGGGTTATTTGTAGTGAGGTGGTTGGACTAGAGTCTGTCAGAGAGAGTGAAGTAAGTCAGAAAGAGAAAAACAAATACCGTATGCTAACACATATATATGGAGTCTAAAAAAAGTGGTTCTGATGAACCTAGGGGCAGGACAGTAATAAAGATGCAGACGTAGAGAATGGACTTGAGGACACGGGGAGGGGGAAATATAAGCTGGGACGAATTGAGAGAGTAGCATTAACATATATACACTACCAAATGTAAAATAGATAGCTAGTGGGAAGCAGGTGCATTGCACAGGGAGATCAGCTTGGTGCTTTGTGACCACCTAGAGGGGTGGGATAGGGAGTGTGGGAGGGAGACACAAGAGGGAGGGCATATATGTTTACATATAGCTGATTCACTTTGTTACAGCAGAAACTGACACAACATTGTAAAGCAGTTATAATCCAATAAAGTTGTTAAAAAAAACTGTTTACTCACTGTAAATTTTTTGAATATTAATTATATCAACAGTATATTCTGTAGGCTGTTCCTATTGAGACTGTAAGACTCTGAATTCATAATTTAGAAAACATGCCTTGTGTCAGACAGTGGGCTGGCTAGGCAGTAGGCATAAATAGTGAATCAGACAGACTTGGTTCTACTCACCGTTGAAGTTAGAGTCAGGTGTGATGCCCAATATACCATCAATTCAAATAGAGTGTGATAAAAAATATGCTATGAAGGATGGCAGAATGATAACTGTATATTTAGTTGAGTTACATGTGCTCATGATATCATTCTCTCTATATTGATATATTTGGAGCAGATTAAGCTCAATTTTTTAAGGTAATGTCCTTCTTGTGGAGAAAGTGACTTATCAGCTTGGAGCTTGGTAGATTCAGCCAAGAGAAGACACCTGTGAAGAAATGATTGTGGTGGGATACAGAAAACGGCCTCCTCAAACACTGCAAGTACTTGAGTATTTTCCCAACAATAACAGAATGTAGTTCAAGACAAAGTCATGAGACATGAGCCTGAAGAGGAAAGCAAAACCCAAATCACCAAGGCTTTTCAAAGTAAGTTTCTATTTTATTCTGAAAATACCTTGTCTAAGGCCAAAGTTTGTAAAGAACTCTGTTATAAGTAGTAATGTATTTTAGTAATAACATTTACATTTTCAAGGAGTTGAATCAATGCTTTGGGGACAATGTTTTATTTTTTTGTATGTGAATAAATAATTAGAGACTTTGAAAACATGATACATGAATATAAGAAGTTGAAGACACTTTATAAGAAGTCTGGACAGAGTTTCAACTGATTTTTCTAAATAGACATTTATACAATATTGTAGCCCTTAGTTTAGTAGAAAGAGTCATTGTACACTATAAAGTAATATCTCAGAAAAGTTTATGGAACTGTGGAGGTGGCATGAATGCTGACTGGGATAGTCAGTTTGTTGATAATTGAAAAGCCATATAAATGGTGTGAAAGTGCCTGTTCTGGAACAGTCTTCTATAGAGACAACTATAGCCTGACACATAGCCAACTGTTCAATAGGTCTTATTTGCTTGAATTTATACTAGACATAAATTAATACAGTCATGAAAGAACCAGATAAAAGGAATAAGCTATTAAGCTGACCAATACTTAGTTTGAGGAGTCCTTCAAGATTTTAGAATTTTATTTGTTGTTTATATCAGTCATTCCTACATTTTATTGATTCTTACATTTCCTTTGATTTATATTAACATTCTACAATCCTAAATCTCCTAAAACAGTTCATCTAAACAATGGTAATGAAAATCTAATGACATTAGTTAAAGGCATTAACTTTACAATTGTTACTTTACAGCCTCATTCCCAAAAGTTATGAAAAATACCTAGACATTTGGAGAAGTAAATTTGCATGCAACTCTTTTTTTTTTTTCCTAAGATCATTACTATCTGTAAGCACAGAACACTTCAGAAAATAACTGTAACAACTTGTAGAAGGTAATGATATACCGGGGAAACTATTGATTTTTAAAATTTATTTAGAAAGTAAGAGAAAAAAAATCTACTGTCTGGATTAAGTCAAAGACTCAGCATGAAAAGTTGGTAATCAGTCCTGATTTTCATGTCTTTTTCAATAAGAAAATAACATCCTATGTGTAATGGGACAGACACAAACACAGACATTTAGGTTCATAAATACCAGATGACTGCAGAAATGTGACTCTGAATGGATCACCTGGATTTACTTTTTCTTCTGAAAAGTAATGCTCTTTATTTATATTAATTGGATATCTCCTTCATTTGAAAGTATAAATTACCCATCAGATGTCAAGGACAATATGTCACTACTGTAGTATGGTGGGTGATTTTAAATAATTTGTTAGAGAACTTTTATCTTTTTACTTCTCTTGGAAGAAGTAGCATATAGTTTAATAATAATAGTTTGGAAATTATTCTTGTCTTTAGTTTTGAATGTAATGTGTTATTTTACCTAATTTTTAAAAGCTCATTGAAGTGTTAAATATTAGTATATTTAAAACACTATAACATACCATTTGAATAAAAGACAATATGCTCTAAGACACTGTGAAAGAAGATAAGTTATACTATCTTTGAGAAATAATATAGAAAAAGAAGATCTGAAGCAAAACTAGCGACTACTGTCTATAAAGGGAAGAACTTTTAACTCCTTCATTAATTAGCATCCTATTTTTGTGAGGTAATTTGTGGGCTTGTGATTGGCAATTTATGAGTGGAATTTGGGATCCAACTACAAAATATAAGATGCACAAAATTTAAATACAGTTTTGTTATATAGAAACTATGATAAATACAATAATTTATTCTAAGATACATGAAGAGAATATATTTGACCACAATAAAGGAAAAAAAAGAGATGAATAGAGTTTGCAATACAAACAGAATTCTAGTTAAATGTATTATTTTTCCCCTACTCAAAACACCAGCCCCTTTTGATTTTTACCAATAGTACATAATGTCTAGATTAAGTGAAAGACTTAACATGAAACCTAGATAATTATTCCTGGCTGTCATATCTTTGTCAATAAAAAAAGAGTGTCCTATATGGCAATGGGACATACACAAGTACAGATATTTAAGTTACAAATGTCTAATGGATGAAGACATTTGACTCTAAAGGATTGTATTGATTCTAAATATATGTTGATTTTTATTATGGAATGAAAGAAGAATTTATGGAAATGCAGAATTGACTTTTGGCTTTTCTAGAGAAAATATTATACACAGTAAAGTAATAGTGAATAACATTTCATAGATTTAAGAAAGGAAAAAATGTGTGTGTTAGTGGAATATATTACTCAGAATTATGATTTTAAATTTCATGGATAGTGATTTTCTTGGGAATTATTTTTTGATGTGTTTCATGGAAAGCAATTGTATTTAAACTTAGCTGCAAGAGGTCTGAATAACTTGAAATATTAGCACTGTTTCTAATTGATTTATTAAGAATTTTATGTTTTTAATAAGAAGCTTACTAAGAAATGTTAGTTGCTTGCTGCACTTCTAATACTTTTCTTTTTCAAGCCATATTTAAAGTTATATTGTATACAATCATGACATTCTACCTACAGATTTTTCTTTGCATATAGGTTCCAATGAAATTAAATATCCACATAAAATATTTATTCAATATGTACTTATTATATACTTACTATAAATGAGTTTCTGTGCTAGGTACTAGGATACAAGAATAAAGGTTTATAACTGATAAAGATTTTTTTATAACACATGTGACAATTCCCAAATAAAAAGGTATTTATTTAACTTTTTATTCAGTTTTACAATTTTTTAATATGGCAAAAGTATATACAGCACTTAGAAATGAAAATCAGAAGATTCACTTATGATTTAATCCTATCTTTGAAATTCACCAGTGAAGGACACTAAATTAAAAAGTTAAGTGGAAGTTAAAAGAAGCTGTAATATTTTATGATGGCTAGGTATTAACTGAACAAACTTAATTCTGCAAACTATAACAGTGACATAAGGGTTACCAAAAGTAATCCCACAAAGATTAAATTTGCAGTGTTATGGAAAAGATCTTTCTCTATTCCCACCAAACTGAAGATAATCTAAATGCACTTTGATTATTTTGCAAAGTATTCTAAAAATCTTTCTCTGACACTTGGAGATAAATATTGCCAGTATAGATGCCAAATGGCCAATTGTTTATTGTAATTAAAAAATTATAAGTGATAAAATCTTTTAAATTATGACCATTATATATAACTTTTTTTGAATTATGATACCTACATGTGATATTTATTATACATATACAAAAAGAATAAAAAAGTAACTCACAATTTAACAAAATGTGTATTCATTTTATTCTATATGCATTTATTATATAGTTAAAATATATAAATCAAACTATCTAGTGATAATATGTATTTATGCAAAGTATATATTTATTTGTATCATAAATAAATAACATGTATAGTATGAAATAACAGGAATGTGTATGTGTATGTTATGAAAGCAGCAATATACTTTTCAGAAATATAACAAATGATTTCATGAATTGCTTTGCACTGGTGTGTATGCTACATAACTAATTTACACTAATAATCCAGAACAATAAATGTGTTTAATATGATTCTTCAAATTTTATTTAATAAACTTAGATATAAAATTTGTTCTATATAGATACCAATGCATTAAATTTTAATATTTTTTAGCTACATGGAACATAATGTCTTCTACCATAATTATCTATGTATGTTTCACTTTTTTTTTTTTTGCATTTTTACTTTCAATTTTTTTTTAACATATTTATTGGAATATAATTCCTTTACAATGTTGTGTTAGTTTCTGTGTATAACAAAGTGAATCAGCTATACGTATACATATATCCCCATATACCCTCCCTCTTGCGTATCCCTCCCACCCTCCCTATCCTACCCTTCTAGGTAGTCACAAAGCACCAAACTGATCTCCCTGTGCTATGTAGCTGCTTCCCACTATCTATTTTACATTTGATATTGTATATATGTCCATCACACTCACTCACTTAGTCCCAGCTTACCATTCCCACCCACCTATGTCCTCAAGTCCATTCTCTATGTCTGCATCTTTATTCCTGTCCTGCCCCTAGGTTCATTAGAACAATTTATTTTTTTTAGATTCTATATATATGTGTTAGCATACAGTATTTGTTTTTCTCTTTCTGACTTATTTCACTCTGTATGAAAGACTCTAGGTCCATCCTCCTGAATACAAATGACTCATTTTCGTTTATTTTTATGGCTGAGTAATATTCTATTGTATATATGTGCCACCTCTTTATCTATTTATCTGTCAATGGACACTTAGGTTGCTTCCATATTCTGGCTATTGTAAATGGTGCTGCAATGAACACTGTGGTATGTAACTTTGAAATATGGTTTTCTCAGGATATATGCCCAGTTGTGGGATTGCTGGGTCATATGGTAGTTCTACTTTTAGTTGTTTAAGGACCCTCCATACTGTTCTCCACAGTGGCTGTATCAATTTACATTCCCACCAACAGTGCAAGAGGGTTCCCTTTTCTCCACACCATCTCCAGCATTTATTGTTTGTAGATATTTTGATGATGGCCACTCTGACTGGTGTGAGGTGATACCTCATTGTAGTTTCGATTTGCATTTCTCTAATGATTAGTGATGTTCAGCACACTTTCATGTGTTTGTTGGCAATCTGTATATCTTCTTTGGAGAAATGTCTTTTTCGGTCTTCTGCCAATTTTTGGATTGGGTTCTTTGGATTTTTGATATTGAGTTGCATGAGCTGCTTGTATAGTTTGGAGTTGCTTTGTCAGTTGCTTCGTTTGCAAATATTTTCTCTCATTCTGAGGGTTGTCTTTTTATTTTATTTATCGTTTCCTTTGCTGTGCAAAAGCTTTTAAGTTTCATTAGGTCCCATTTGTCTATTTTTGTTTTTACTTCCATTTCTCTAAGAGGTGGGTCAAAAATGATCTTGCTGTGATTTATGTCATACGGTTTTCTGCCTACATTTTCCTCTAAGAGTTTTATAGTGTCTGGCCTTACATTTAGGTCTTTCATCCATCTTGAGTTTATTTCTGTGTATGGTGTTAGGGAGTGTTTTAATTTCATTCTTTTCCATGTAGCTTCCCAGTTTTCCCAGCACCACTTATTGAAGAGGCTGTCTTTTCTCCATTGTATATTCTTGCCTCTGTTGTCAAAGATAAGGTGACCATATGTTTGTGGGTTTATCTCTGGGCTTTCTATCCTGTTCCATTGATCTATATTTCTGTTTTTGTGCCAGTACCATACTGTCTTGATTACTGTACCTTTGTAGTATAGTCTGAAGTCAGGGAGTCTGATTCCTCCAGCTCCCTTTTTCTTTCTCAAGATTGCTTTGGCTATTTAGGGTCTTTTGTGTTTCCATACATATTGGATAATTTTTTTGTCCTAGTTCTGTGAAAAATGCCAGTGGTAGTTTCATGGGGATTGCATTGAATCTGTAAATTGCTTTGGGTAATATAGTCATTTTCACAATGTTGATTCTTCCAATCCAAGAACATGGTATATCTCTCCATCTGTTTGTATCATCTTTAATTTCTTTCATCAGTGTCTTATAGTTTTCTGCATACAGGCCTTTTGTCTCCTTAGGTAGGTTTATTCCTAGGTATTTTATTCTTTTTGTGGCAATGGTAAATGGGAGTGTTTCCTTAATTTGTCTTTCATATTTTTTGTTGCTAGTGTATAGGAATGCCAGAGATTTCTGTACATTAATTTTGTATCCTGCTAATTTATCAAATTCATTAATTAGCTCTAGTAGTTTTCTGGTAGCATCTTTAGGATTCTCTATGTATAGTATCATGTCATCTGCAGACAGTGACAGTTCTACTTCTTCCTTTCCAATTTAGATTCCTTTTATTTCTTCTTCTTCTCTGATTGCTGTGGCTAAAACTTCCAAAACTATGTTGAATAATAGTGGTGAGAGTGGACATCCTTGTCTCGTTCCTGATCTTAATGGAAATGGTTTCAATTTTTCTCCACTGAGAATGATGTTGGCTGTGGGTTTGTCATATATGACCTTTATTATGTTGAGGTAAGTTCCCTCTATGCCTACTTTCTGAGTTTTTTAATCACAAATGGTGTTGAATTTTGTTGAAAGTGTTTTCTGCATCTATTGAGAAGATCATATGGTTTTTACCCTTCAATTTGTGAATATGATGTATCACATTGATTGATTTAAATATATTAAAGAATCCTTGCATTCCTGGGATAAACCCCACTTGACCGTGGTGTATGATCCTTTTAATGTGCTGTTGGATTCCGTTTGCTAGTATTCTGTTGAAGATTTTTACATCTATATTCATCAATGATCTTAGCCTATAGTTTTCTTTTTTTGTGACATCTTTCTCTGGTGTTGGTATCAGGGTGATGGTGGCCTCGTAGAATGAGTTTGGGAGTGTTCCTCCCTCTGTTATATATGTAAGAGTTTGAGAAGGATAGGTGTTGGTTCTTCTCTAAATGTTTGACAGAATTTGCCTGTGAAGGAACCTGGTCCTGGGCTTTTGTTTGTTGGAAGAGTTTTAATCACGGTTTCAATTTCATAGCTTGTGATTGGTCTGTTTATATTTTCTATTTCTTCCTGATTCAGATTCGGAAGGTTGTGCTTCTCTGAGAATTTGTCCATTTCTTCCAGATTGTGCACTTATTGGCATGTAGTTGCTTGTAGTAATCCCTCTATATTCTTTTCATTTCTGCAGTGTCCACTGTTACTTTTCCTCTTTCATTTCTAATTCTGTTGATTTGAGTGTTCTCCCTTTTTTTCTTGATGAGTCTGGTTAATGGTTTATCAATTTTGTTTATCTTCTCAAGAAGCAGCTTTTAGTTTTATTGATCTTTGCTATTGTTTCCTTCATTTCTTTTTCATTTATTTCTGAGCTGATCATTATGATTTCTTTCCTTCTGCTAATTTTGGGGTGTTTTTGTTCTTCTTTCTCTAATTACTTTAGGTGTAAGGTTAAGTGGTTTGAAATTTCCTTGTTTCTTGAGGTAAGATTGTACTCCTATAAACTTCCCTCTTAGAACTGCTTTTGTTGCATCCTGTAGGTTTTTGGCTGTTGTGTTTTCATTGTCATCTGTTTCTAGATCTTTTTGATTTCCTCTTTGATTTCTTCAGTGATTTT
Organism: Phocoena phocoena; assembly: GCF_963924675.1. NCBI lineage: Eukaryota > Metazoa > Chordata > Mammalia > Artiodactyla > Phocoenidae > Phocoena > Phocoena phocoena. Next base: position 71,246,244 of record NC_089219.1, on the reverse strand, counting down.
TGGTTATTTAGTAGCGTATTGTTTAGCTACCATATGTTTGTTTCTTTCTTTTTTTTTTTGGTATGCGGGCCTCTCACTGTTGTGGCCTTTCCCGTTGCGGAGCACAGGCTCTGGATGCGCAGGCTCAGCAGCCATGGCTCACAGGCCCAGCCACTCCGTGGCATGTGGGATCTTCCCAGACCGGGGCATGAACCCGTGTCCCCTGCATCAGCAGGCGGACTCTCAACCACTGCACCACCAGGGAAGCCCCCGTTTGTATTTTTTACACAGCGTTGTGGTCAGAAATGATACTTGGTACGATTTCAATTTTCTTAAATTTACCAAGGCTTGATTTGTGACCCAGGATATGATCTATCTTGGAGAATGTTCCATGAGTACTTGAGAAGAAATTATATTCTGTTGTTTTTGGATGAAATGTCTATAAATATCAATTAAGTCCATCTTGTTTAATGTGTCACTTAAAGCTTGTTTTTCCTTATTTATTTTCATTTTGCGTGATCTGTCCATTGGTGAAAGTGAGGAGTTAAAGTCCCCTAATATTATTGTGTTGCTGTGATTTCCCATTTTATGGCTGTTAGCATTTGCCTTATGTACTGAGGTGCTCCTATGTTGGGTACATAAATATTTACAATTTTTATATCTTCTTCTTGGATTGATCCCTTGATCATTATGTAGTGTCCTTTTTGTCTCTTGTAATAGTCTTTATTTTAAAGTCTATTTTGTCTGATACGAGAATTGCTACTCCAGCTTTCTTTTGATTTTCATTTGCATGGAATATCTTTTTCCAACCCCTCACTTTCAGTCTGTATGTGTCCCTAGGTCTGAAGTGGGTCTCTTGTAGACAGCATATATACGGGTCTTGTTTTAGTATCCATTCAGCCAGTCTATGTCTTTTGGTTGGAGCATTTAATCTATTTACATTTAAGATAATTATTGATATGTATGTTCCTATTGCCATTTTTTTAATTGTTTTGTGTTTGTAGGTCTTTTCCTTCTCTTGTGTTTTCTGCCTAAAGTAGTTCCTTTTGCATTTGTTGTAAAGCTGGATTGATTGTGCTGGATTCTCTTAGCTTTTGCTTGTCTGTAGAGGTTTTTATTTCTCTGTCAAATCTGAATGAGCTCCTTGCTGGGTAGAGTAATTTTGTTGTAGCTTTTTCTCTTTCATCACTTTAAATATGTCCTACCTTCCCTTCTGACTTTCAGAGTTTCTGCTGAAAGGTCAGCTGGTAACCTTATGGGGATTTCCTTGTATGTTTCTTGTTGCTTTTCCATTGCTGCTTTCAATATTTTTTCTTTGTATTTAAATTTTGATTGTTTCATTAATATGTGTCTTGGCATGTTTCTCCTTGGATTTATCCTGTATGGGCCTCTCTGTGCTTCTGGGACTTCATTGATTATATCCTTTCCCTTATTAGGGAATTTTTCAACTACAATATCTTCAAATATTTTCTCAGTCCCTTTCTTTTTCTTTCTTTCTTTCTTTTTTTTTTGGTGTTTTAAAACGTTTCAGTTTGTATTCCTAAGTATATTTTGTTGTCAATGGTCACATATATCAATGTGTCCATTTGGGTAATTTAACAATAAACCTGCAGATCACAATAACAACAGAAATATAGCTAACAAACATTTTTTAAAAAGCATTTTCGGGCTTCCCTGGTGGTGCAGTGGTTGAGAGTCCGCCTGCCGATGCAGGGGACACGGGTTTGTGTCCTGGTCCGGGAAGATCCCACATACCGTGGAGCGACTGGACCTGTGAGACATGGCCGCTGAGCCTGCTAGTCCGGAGCCTGTGCTCTGCAACGGGGGTGGCCACAACAGTGAGAGGCCCGTGTACCGCAGAAAAAAAAAAAAAAAAGCATTTTCAAAGATATAATTTACATACCATAATATACCCCCATTTAAAATGCACAATTCAGTGGATTTTGTACATTCACAAAGTTGTGCAACCATTGCCACTACCTAATTCTAGAACATTCCATCCCCCAAAAGGAAACCCTGTACTCAATGGCTACCCATCTCTCTCTGGCCTAGATAATGACTAACCTACTTTCAGTCTCTATGGATCTGCCCACTCTAGACAATTCCTGTAAGTGGAACTGTACAATATGGGGCCTTTCGTGACTGGCTTCTTTTACTTGGCAGTGTCCTCAAGGTTCAACCGCGTTGTAGTATCAGGATGGACCACATTTTGTTTATCCGTTCATGAGCTGATGGACACTGGGGTTGTTTCCAAATAGTCACGTAGCTGTTGTGTCTATGCTGCTAGTATGAGTCTTTGCGTGGCTTACGCCTTCGTTTCTCTTGGATAGACACCCAAGAGGGGAGTGGCCAGCTCAGAGAGCAGCTCCGTCCATCACACTGAGCAGGCTGTGCCCAGGGCAGCCACACCGGTTCACGTTCCCACCAGCTGGATATAAGGTTCCATTTCCCCACATCCTCCCCAAACACGAAAAACTTCATTTTATTTTTAAAGTGACCCTCTTGCTACTGGAGAAAACTGAAACGCATTCATCTCAATTCAACACCAATCTTACAAACTGCAGGTAAGCAAAAACATTTACATCCAAAACCTTTCTCATAACTAAGAAAAAGCAGGATATGTTCCAGAACACCCATTTCCTTCTGTACTCTATCTCATTATTCTGTAGAATAAACAAACAGTATGGGGGAAAGGTGACTAAATATTTAAAAAATACATTCCTGAAACAAGTTACGGATCAGGCCCAATTAAACTGCAAAAAAGACCACTTCCCACTAGCTTCAGAGTTTTCCACTGCGAAATGCCTGACCCACTGGTCTCACTCCCCAAAACCCCAACTGGGCGCTCAGTGTGACCTGGAGGCACCTCCCCTCCTACTGTGACGTGACCCCCAGACGTCCCTGGAGAGGGCACACTGTCCTCGTCTGTCCAGGCACCTCCCGATGATGCTGACCTGCAGTACCACCACCAACTTTACTTCATGGTGTGTGTGCTTCTGGGGCTAAATTCTGGGAAGTACTTCAGCAGTGGGACCCCAAGCACCTGGACCCGAGCCTCTGTGGCCTCAACAGTGGATGCTGCTGCCTCCTGCCCTTGCTGCCACGGGGGCCTCTGGCTGGTCTTGACCGATGGCCAGGTTTCTGAACCACACGGTTTGTGGACAGTGCTAACTGGAAATGACTGCAGTACATATATGTGTATGCATGCGTGTTTGTCTCCATCATTTTACTCCAGAAATTCCAGAGATGGGCTGACGTCATTATGAAAAAGAAGTCTGCGGCTTAAGTTTAAATTTTCTGAAATAATGACACTTAAAATACCAAAGCCTTGGAAGACCTGTAACAATTTACTTTCTACAAGGTACTACACACGTATCTGCAACCCGAGGGTGGCTATGCTCCCGTTCCACTGGCACAGCACACACGGAGCCATTGCATGGCTGTCTAATTCAGACGAGCCGGACTCCCCCACTCGGCAGAAACCAGCAGCACAGAATTAGCACGGCCCAGAGGACACGCCCCCAGCACTCGCTGATCAGGGCCCCGAGTGTTCCTGTGCACCCTCTACCTTGGGTCACCTCAGGACAAGGGACAGGCTTGTTTGAGGCCACTTGTAGGATGGGGCTCCACCGCCCCCATGCCCCCACCCCCCGTGCAGGCAGCACACAGCTCCTGTGAGCCTTGTCATGGCCGCTCTCTGCCCTCAGAGTCTCCCCCTTCCCCTGGCTTCACAGCAGTATTCTGGATCCAGGAGAAAGGAGTCTGGCCTCTGGAGCAGGGGGACTGTGAGTTACTAAAGAGATGAATATCGTATATTTTGTACCTTTAACCTGGACTCTGAATGGTATGGAATTTGATATTGGTGAAGGAGGAGTGGACAATGGTGTCACAACATCTTTCATGAAGAATCGGCAGGTGGGATGAGCCCTCACCTTCCTGTCACTGGGGTCCTTCACTTCACCCTCCTCCAGGTCATCATCATCGATCTCTCCATCGTCGATCTCTCCGTCGTTGTCCTCTTTTCTCACTGGCGGCCTCCACGGGCTCCCTGTCCTCCATGCCGCAGACGCCCGCCTTCCCGTCCTTCCCCGGAGCCCCTTCTCTCCTCTCCTCGTCATCCTCGGGCCCGGCCTTCTAGGTGTCGTCCTCCTGCGTGGCGGGGGCGGGCTCCTTGGGGACCTCCTCATCGTAGTCTAACTCATGCTTGTCCAGGTCCCTGGTGACCGACGAGGCCTCGTCCCTCAGGTCGCTGGTGCAGTCTTCCTTCCCCAGGTACCCCTCAGCCTGCGGGGGCCTGGCCGGGCCTCCGCTTGGCTCCTGAGCCTCAGAGTCCCGGTCCTCCTCATCGGAGCGACTCTCCTCTTCCTCCTGGCTCAGTCCCGGGGCGACGTTCTCCTTGTCCTCCACATCAGAAGCCCTCCCCCCGCCCCATCCGATCCTGCTCAGACCCACTTTCCCTCAGGATGTCATTGTCGGAGAGCCCCTGCTGCTCCCCTTCTTCATCCTCTGGAGAGCAAGGGTTCCAGTCAGGGCTCTCGGCCACATCCATCAGTATCCACGGTTCTCAGCACAAGGGCAGAGAAGGGGCCACGGCTTCGCAGGTGTCAGGGCAGAACAGAAAAGACATCCCTCAGCCCTTCCACTCCTCACAGGCTCCAGCCTGAGGCGCGATGCAGGCGGAACAAACGGGCTCCACTTCCCGAGGGGGCCGGCCATTGTGCGACGTCATCAGGCCGCAACGGTTGTCTGCGGGCCGGCGGGCTTCCCTCGCTTGCCACACCCTCTGTCCGCTTCCTTTGAGCCTCCGCGCAGCCGCCTCTGTGTGGCGGCGCCCCCACGGCGCACCTCTTTTTCTCTTCTTCTTCTGGGACTCTTATAATTCGAATGTTGGTGTGTTTAATGTTGTCTCAGAGGTCTCTGAGACTGTCCTCAATTCTTTACATTCTTTTTCCTTTATTCTGCTCTGAGTAGTTATTTCCACTATTTTATCTTCCAGGCCACTTATCCATTTTCCTGCCTCAGTTATTCTGCTAATGATTTCTTCTAGAGAATTTTTAATTTCATTTATTATATTGTTCATCATTGTTTGTTTGCTCTTTAGTTCTTCTAGGTCCTTGTTAAACGTTTCTTGTATCTTCTCCATTCTATTTCCAAGATTTTGTATCATCTTTACTATCATTACTCTGAATTCTTTTTCAGGAGACTGTCTATTTCCTCTTCATTTGTTTGGTCTGGTGTGTTTTTACTTTGCTCCTTCATCTGCTGGGTATTTCTCTGTCTTCTCATTTTCCTTAACTTACTGTGTTTGCGGTCTCTGTTTTGCAGGCAGCATGTCTGTAGTTCCCGTTGTTTTTGGTGTCTGCTCCCAGTAGGTAAGGTTGGTTCAGTGGGTTGTGTAGGCTTCCTGGTGGAGGGGACTGTTGCCTGTGTTCTGGTGGATGAGGCTGGATTTTGTCTTTCTGGGTGGCAGGACCGCATCCGATGATGTGCTTTGGGATGTCTGTGAACTTATTAGGATTTTAGGCAGCCTCTCTGCTATTGGGTGGGTTGTGTTCCTGTCTTGCTAGTTGTGTGGCATGGGGTGTCCAGCACTAGAGCTTGCTGGTCTTTGAGTGGAGCTGGGTCTTAGCATTGAGATGGAAATCTCTGGGAGAGCCTTCACTGATTTATAGTACTTGGGACCGGGAGGTCTTTGGTGGTCCAATGTCCTGAACTCGGCTCTCCCACCTCAGAGACTCAGGCCTGACTCCAGGCCGGAGCACCAAGACACTGTCAGCCACATTGCATTAGTTGTGCCACCTGCATCTTCTCACTGAGCTTTAGCCGAGTCTGCAGGAAAAGCTTTGATAATTTTCTGGACCTGCCAGCCTTTCGTCCTGGAGTATTCAAGGTTCTCTCAGCCCATGGGTGCACTGCTGGGGAAGAGGGAGGCAGCCACTGACTGGATGCGGCATGGAGCCTGGAGCCAGGCAGGGAACACACTCAAGCCCTGAACCCCTGGCTGTTTCACCTTTAGTAACAGTTTTCAACTTTGTAATATGTATTGTTCTTTCAGTTAAATTTTATAAAATATATTCATCTGACATTTGGGCCAGATTGTGTGACAAAAAGCAAATGCCATGCATTATAGAGAACACCTTCAATTTACTTTATAATAGTCTAATAGTTCGTTTACTATTATTTTTGATGTTCAAATAACTGTAGCAGAAAACCAGAAACATTGAAAAAGAAGTCTAATTTTTATTTGTTTAAATCTCAAAGGATCACATTTCACAAAAGAAAGTAAAGTCAAGTCCAGGGGCCTGGTATAAGGCTCTTAGCTCTAGCAATTACTTGTTGTGTCCTCTTGGAAAAATGACTTCTTGCTGCCTCTTTTTTTCTCATTTGTAAAGTGGGAAGATTGTAATAGAACCCACTCCAAAGAATACAAGGAGGAGAAATTAAGTAATCCACAGCAAATGCTGGTAATTAGGAAACAATTGGTAAACATCAGCATTATTATCTGATGTTACGATTTTGAGTACACATACATGCTTTTCATTGTCATAGTTTCCTGTATGTGATTTTTTCCCTTCACCATGGTAATATTTTGTTCAAAGGCAAGAGGATGAACAATAGATATTCATTAGCCCACAGTTTGTCTGAAAATGATCATCTTGCATTTTTGGTACGAGTTGCTGAACTTGAATAGTACTAAAGATTAAAAAAATGATAAAATTGAGCATCCCTGGTGGCGCAGTGGTTGAGAGTCCGCCTGCCGATGCAGGGGACATGGGTTCGTGCCCCGGTCTGGGAAGATCCCACTTGCCGCGGAGCGGCTGGGCCGTGAGCCATGGCCACTGAGCTTGCACGTCTGGAGCCTGTGCTCCGCAACGGGAGAGGCCACAACTGTGAGAGGCCCGCGTACAGAAAAAAAAAAAAAAAAAGATAAAATCCAATGAATATGCAGATTATACTAGATACTAGATGGACCAAAACATATTAGAAGGACAGAGCAACAAATTTGTTTTTCTCTTCTTTTAATTGTGCCCTATGAAGTTAAAATGTGTAACAAAGTAATTTTTTTTTTTTTTAACATCTTTATTGGGGTATAATTGCTTTACAATGGTGTGTTAGTTTCTGATTTATAACAAAGTGAATCAGCTATACATATACATGTGCTCCCATGTGTCTTCCCTCTTGCATCTCCCTCCCTCCCACTCTCCCCCTCCCACCCCTCCAGGCTGTCCCAAAGCCCCGAGCTTATATCCCTGTGCCTTGCGGCTGCTTCCCCTTAGCTATCTACCTTACTACGTTTGTTAGTGTGTATATGTCCATGACTCTCTCTCGCCCTATCAAAACTCACCCTTCCCCCTCCCCATATCCTCAAGTCCGTTGTCCAGTAGGTCTGCGCCTCTATTCCTGTCTTATCCCTAGGTTCTTCATGACATTTTTTCCCCTTAAATTCCATATATATGTGTTAGCATACGGTATTTGTCTTTGTCTTTCTGACTTACTTCACTCTGTATGACAGACTCTAGGTCTATCCATCTCATTACAAATATCTCAATTTCATTTCTTTTTAAGGCTGAGTAATATTCCATTGTGTATATGTGCCACATCTTCTTTATCCATTCGTCCGATGATGGGCGCTTAGGTTCTTTCCATCTCCGGGCTATTGTAAATAGAGCTGCAATGAACATTTTGGTACATGACTCTTTTTGAATTTTGGTTTTCTCAGGGTATATGCCCAGTAGTGGGATTGCTGGGTCATATGGTAATTCTATTTGTAGTTTTTTAAGGAACCTCCATACTGTTCTCCATAGTGGCTGAACCAATTCACATTCCCACCAGCAGTGCAAGAGTGTCCCCTTTTCTCCACACCCTCTCCAGCATTTATTGTTTCTAGATTTTTTGATGATGGCCATTCTGACTGGTGTGAGATGATATCTCATTGTAGTTTTGATTTGCATTTCTCTAATGATTAATGATGTTGAGCATTCTTTCATGTGTTTGTTGGCATTCTGTATATCTTCTTTGGAGAAATGTCTGTTTAGGTCTTCTGCCCATTTTTGGATGGGGCAAAGTAATTTTTTAATCTCTGAAAAGAATTATTTTATTCGCTGTTTATGACATACCAAAATTATTTAATTAACATGGAATTAGATAATTAAACATTTAATCTACATTTGGGAAATATAAGCAGAAAATGCCACTATAATTAAAAAACGTATTATGCATTTATATAAAATATTCTATATTCTTGGTATATTACTAGGTAATTTTTGTTGTAAAATTAAACTATTGGTCCTTATCTTTAAAAGCATAGAAGCTCAGAGTGATACTGATGATACAAATATGTAAGAACTTAGAAACAACTGAAAAAATAAGGCACTAATACCAGTGAAACAAAGTTCTTATTTGAAGTACACTCTGGTGGGATTAGACTTTATTTACTCTGAGAACTGTGATTGTATTACCTGCAGAACTGGGTGGGTGGGTATTATTGTACGCTTTGTATACTGGCAGGGTTCAAAAGTTCACAACTCTCTTTTTGCCAAGGGTTATGTCTGCCTGTTTGGATTTTCCTCTAACCTCCCTCTCCCCTCACCCTGCGCGTGCGTGCACCCACACACATACACACACCCCTCACTTGTAGTTTCTGTATAGCCCATTCTTTACTCATCTTCCCAGATCTGAACTTGGATCTTAACCTCTGGCACATAAATTAGCTGTGAACTCAGTCCAGTTATTGAAGCTCCATGAGCCTCAGTTAACTGGGTTCATTCACTCATTATGATAGTAACCAACTCACACAATTTTTTTGTCAAAGATATGAGTAGGTAAAATATTTAAGCTGATTTTATGAGTTTCACATCCTTGCTTTAAAATACTTCCATTAATCCAATGAACCTGTATATTCCTATAGAAAATGTTCAGGGAAAAAGGATTTCTGTGAAATCCCCCAAATGTGAGACTTTAAAATAATGTGTTTTATAAATGCATGTGTGTTATAAAATGCCTCCACCAGTGAAAAAATATTGCTTTGAAAGAAAACTCTGAAGCCAGTAAAGATTTGATTAGAGGCAACTTCTTTGGGAAACTACCTGGTTTGTAAAGGTGACATTAATTCTCTTCTTACTCTCAGGAATTTGACAATACTTAAATATCTTATTTCCTTTCTATTGCTCAGAACTCTCTTGACTCATCCTCTATATTTTTTCTTTGTCCTGTTATCCCACTAGACAACAAAGCCCCTTGCACCTGAAAATCCTTTCCCTTTGGATCTGCCAAATCAAGGTCTTCTGCAAATTCCCTTTTCATGTTGCTTCTCTGAAGTTTGCAATATGCACTAGACAGAACACTAGTTGAACAACAATAGGCACCCCAGGAATAGACTGATAAATAATAGATGGACAGACAGAGAGATGGTAAAAGCTATTGACTCTTTCCTTCCATAGTTAAAAAAGAGAAAAATGAGCAGGAAAGATGAACAGGGAATTGAATCAAAATTAGCCAAACTTTAAACCATTGAGCCTTTTCTTAAAATTCATTAATGCCCTTATAATAGCCAAGAAATATTTTTTGTTATTTGTAATAAATATATTAAATGAGGCTAACATTATTAAATGGATTAAGTTTCAACTGCTAAGCACAAAGAGCAACTTAATTAGATGTTAGTATTGAGTAGTAACTTAATTAGATGTTAGTATTTATCATATGTAAAGATCAATACCTCCAGATAAAATAGCTAATGTTTATATAGTGTTTACTATGTCCTAGGCAAACTAACAAACTCTACCTAGATTAACTTATTTAATTCCTACAGAAAAAACTATAAGCAATATACTGTTACTGAGGTTAAGGGAGGTTAGAGAGATTTGTAATAGGGTAAAGAACTGTCTGAATTTATTCAGTTTAGAGGTAGAAGGGTCCAGGTATGGTTGCTGATCACTTGATGCTTCCAGAGCCAATGCTCTAAGCCTTTATGCTCAAAGACCTAAACAACAAACAAAGCTGGAATAAACAGCAAAACATACTTTACAAAATAACTTCTGACTTGAGTGGCATTTTTTATGTTAGAACATGATTAGCCAAATATAATATTGTATTAAACTATTCCTGAATCAGATATTTTTTCCATGTCTAGCAAAGGTTTTAATACAAGATATTATCCTACTGGTATGCAGAAAATTTACAAAATCAATATATTTTGTATAGTCTGTTAATAGATATTTCAGCAGAGCATTTTGTCTCATGTATGTCCAGCAAAATTATTATACCTCTGAAAAAGAAGGCAAAGGTTTAAAAACATTTAATTAAGAAATATTGTTTAAAAATTGCCCTTAATTCCATGTATTTTCCTATTCATATGTTCATCTGAAAAATATTTACTTCTAGATTGTCAGTGCAAAAAGAGAAAGTGTTTTTTCACATTCATCTCTATATCTTTCTCCAGTACATTGTATTCTTATATAATTCAGATATGAAATAATTATTTTGTGGTTTCAATGTTTTAAAATATAGACATATCTACATTCATCCATGAAAAGTGACTTGTTTTTCTTTACATGTATGTAATTGGGGTAAAATTAAGTAGTGTTTTTATTTTACCTAAAGAACTTATTCAAGAAGTCATCTTTTGACAGATTATATGCTCATTTATTTATCCTCAAATTTCAGACTGTGTTTTGCAAACTGATTTTTTAAATAACACGTATTATTTTCTTTTCCTATACCACTAGGGAAAGCCATTCTTAACAAATAGAATTAGGATTGGTATTGCACCTACATATATATACACATATTATATTTAAGACTTTAATAATATTATAAGCCTAGGTTAAGACAAATTTCAATAGATGCTAACTATTAAAACTGAACTGCTCTGAGTTCAAATTTTCTATCAGGTGGAAGGAAAGTAAGAAGCTCAAAACAACATGTTCTAAGGAAGAATTTTGGAAATTTATCCTAAGGAAAAATAAATTTTATTTCTGTGACATGTACTCAGAAATTATTAGTACTATTGTGAAGATTTGAAAATAGTTTATCTAAAAGAACCAGAAAAGGAAGAACAAACTAAGCTGAAATTTAGCTGAAGGAAGTAATGAGATCAGACCAGAAACAAATGAGAGACTAAAAAGACAACAGAAAAGGTCAATGAAACTGAATTGGTTTTTAGAAAAGAAAAACAAAATTGACAAATCTTTAGCAAAACTAACTCAGAAAAAATGAGTGATGACATAAACTAATAAAATAATTAACAAACAATGAGACATTACAACTGATACCACAGAGATACAGAGAATAATGAAACTACTATGAACGATTATGTGCCAACAAATCAGATAAATTAGGATAAATAGATAAATTTTTAGAAACACACAACTTACTAAGACTGAATCATGAAGTAATGGAAAATCTAAGCAGTCCAATAACAAGCCAGGAGATTGAACTGTAGTCAGAAATTCCCCAACAAATAAAAGCACAGGACCAGATGGCTTCACAGGTAAAATCTACAAAATATTCAAAGAAGAATTAATACCAGTCCTTCTCAAATTCTTCCAAAGAATTGAAGAGGAAGGAACACTTCCAAATTCATTTTACCAGGCCACCATTACCCTGATACAAAACCAGACAAGGACATTACAAGAAAGGAAAATTACAGGCCATGTCCTTGAAGAACATAGATGTAAAAATCCTGAACAAATATTTGCAAACCGAATTCAAGAGCACATTAAAAGAATTATACAACATGATCAAGTAGGATTCATTCCTGGGATGCCAGGATGATTCAACATATGTAAGTCAGTAAATGTAATACACCACATTCACAGAATGAAGAATAAAAATCATAAGATCATTTCAATAGGTGCAGAAAAAGCATTTAACAAAGAGCAACAACTTTTCTTAATAAAAATTCTCAAATTATTGCATAACTTTAATATGTTGAGGGAATGTTCCTCAACATATTAAAGACCATATTTGACAAGTCCACAGTTAACATCATACTCTGATAAAAAGTTAAAGACTCCTATAAGAACAGGAACAACACAAGGAAGCCCAGTTCTTCTGTTTCTATAGCACTGTCTTTCCATTAACATAGCACTGAAATTTCTAGCCAAAGCAATTAGGCAAGTAAAAGAAACCAGCCATACAAATCAAAAAGGAAGAAGTACAGTTGTATCTGTTTGCAGATGATGTAATCTTATATTTATAAAGCCCTGAAGACTCCACCAAAAAACTGTTAGAATTAATAAATGAGTTCAGTAAATTTGCAGGATATAAAATCAACTACAGAAATCAGTTGTATTTCTATACACAAATAACAAATTATCTAAAAAAAAAATTAAGAAATTTCATTTGCAATAATATCAAAAAACAATAAAATACTTAGGAATAAATTTAATCAAGGAGGTGAAGACCTGCATACTGCAAACTATAAGGCATTGATGACAGAGATTGAAGAAAACACAAATAAATGGAAAGATATCTCATGTTCTTGGATTGGAAGAATTAATATTGTGAAAATGTTCATATCATCCAAAGCAAACTACAGATTGAACGCAATCCCTGTTAAAATTCCATGGCATTTTTCACAGAAATAGGAACATTATCTTAAAATATGTATGAAACCACAAAAATCCCTGAATAGCCAAAACAATCCTGAGAAAAAACAAAGCTGGAGTCATCAAGCTTCCTTATTACATGCTATATTACAAAGCTTTTATAATCAAAACAGTAGGGCAGCAGTTCCCCAACTTTTCTGACACCAGAGACCGGTTTCGTGGAAGAAAATTTTTCCACGGACTGGGGGAAGGAGATGGTTTCGGTATGATTCAAACACATTACATTTATTGTACACTTTATTTCTATTAATATTACATTGTAATATATAATGAAATAATTATACAGCTCACCATAAAGCAGAATCAGTGGGAGGCCGGAGCTTGTTTTTCTGCAACTAAATGGTCCCATCTGGAGGTGGTAGGAGACAGTGACACTGACGTGTGCTGCTTATGTCTAGTCTACTCTGTAATCTCGTTTTGGTTGCTGTCACTGCAGAAAACTCTGCTTCACAAAGATAGGATATTGGAAATGGAAGTAGACTTTTCATTGCTTTTGTGGCAATCTCAGGATATCCCACCTTGACTTTAATCCAGAACATACGGAGATTTGAAGTTGTCTCAAACATACTTTTTTTCTTTTTTTCTTTGCAGTATGTGGGCCTCTCACTGTTGTGGCCTCTCCCGTTGTGGAGCACAGGCTCCGGACGCGCAGGCTCAACGGCCATGGGTGGGATCTTCCCGGACTGGGGCACGAACTCGTGTCTCCTGCATCGGCAGGTGGACTCCCAACCACTGCACCACCAGGGAAGCCCTCAAACACACTTTTAAGGCCACCATCACTTGCAGGCTCAAGCAGTTGATCCTCTTCTAGCATGGACAAAGTCTATTCACCTGGCTTATTCACAAATGGGTCATGGATCCATTCCTTCCCAGTTCGGAGGTCTTTGGTGGTTGGGAAGTAATGCTCAAACTCTTTTGAAAGTTGAGATCAGTGATCGTGCACCAGCTGGGAGAAAGAAGGCCCTGGCTCAGTCTCTTTCAAAATCTCTGCTAATGTTTGAAACATGTCAGAAATCCCAATGTTCACTCGTTGTCCCCATAATTCTAGTTTGGCTTTGATGCAGCCACTTCATATGCCAACTTGAACACAGTTGTTGTTCTCCCCTGATATGACAGATTAAGTTCACTGAGCAGGTTGAATATGTCACAAAAGTAAGCAAATTTTGCAACCCATTCTGTGTCACTGAAATGTGCTGCCAGTCGTGACTGTTCTTCTAAAAGAAATCTCTGGAGCAGCTCTCATAACTCAGAAACTCTGGCCAGTGATCTACCTTTAGAAAGCCATCTCACTTCTGTGTCTAAGAGAAGACGTGTGTGCTCTGCGTCTGTCTCCTTAGAGAGCTGTGCAAACAGATGCGAATTAAGGGCATGTACTTTAATGTGGTTGATAATTTTAATCACATCCTGCAAAACGTTGTTAAGTTCAGGTGACATTTCTTGGCTAGCCAGCATTTTCTATGGGTGACACAGCACATAGACTCACATTCAGAAGCAACCTCTTTGACCCGAGTAGTGAAACCAGAAAGCCATCCAGTCATGGCAGCCGTCCCGTCTGTGTGTATACCGACACAAAATGACCAATTCAGTTTTCCTGATATGTAATCATCCAAAGACTTGAATAGTTCTGCAGCTGTGGTGTTGGTTGGCAACAAAAGTGCACATAACATATCCTCACGCGCATCCTCCCGAAAAATATATCATACAAAAGCAAGCATTGTTGCCTTGTTGTCAACATCGGTAGACTTGTCAACCTGGATTGCGTACCATGGTGACTCATTAGTTCTCTCTAACAATTGTGTCTTAATATCCTCTGCTATTTCATCAGTTTGTCTAGTTATGGTGCTAGCCGAAAGAGGAACATGTGCCACCTTTTGAACTGCAGCCTTTCCTAAAAGTTCATGACAGATGTCCTTAGCAGCAGGCAGGATCAAACCTTCACCAATAGTAAAGGGCTTCTTAGCTTTAGCAATGCAGTTAGCCACCAAGAATGATGATCTCAGTGCAGACACATTTGATGAAGTGGTGACCTTCAGTAATTGCTTCTGTTCTTCATGTTCACAATTTTTTCTTTTGAAAAACTCCAAAGGCTTGTTTTGTAATGCAGGATGCTTGGTCTCCATGTGGTGAAGCAGTTTTGAAGATTTCATGGCTTCATTGGATAGCTAGTCATCACATATTATACAAAGAGGGTTTGGAGAATGTGAATCACCTGTTGTAATGAACCTGTAGTTTAAGTAGGACTCCTGGTATTTTCTTTTAAATGCAGCTTTCTTTTTGTTGGCAGTCTTAGAGTCTTCTGCTGTCTCATCATTGGGTCTTTCCCCCTTTTCAAAGAAGCTCTCCAGTGACGTTTGCTTTTTACTCATTTTGGCTAGAGTTAGCTTGTGAGCTTACCAAAACCGTGACTGAGACAAGTACGCAGTGCAGGAAAGAGGCACAGATGGAAGTGGTAAATAAAATAATGGGTGGGCCTCATTTGAACTAAAATAAGTGTCCAATTCTGACTTAAAGCCTGCGACCAGATGCAGCTTAATTGTCACTTGCCACTTGCTGATGGGTTTTGATATGAGTCTGCAAGCAATTGATTTATTATGGTCTTTGTGCAGTCAAACCTCTCTGCTACTGATAATCTGCATTTGCAGCCTCTCCCCAGCGCTAGCATCACCGCCTCCGCTCCACCTCAGATCCTCAGGCATTAAGTTCTCATAAGGAGCGTGCAACATAGATCCCTCACATGTGCAGTTCACAGTAGGGTTTGAGCTGTGAGAATCCAATGCCACCGCTGATCTGACAGGAGGCAGAGCTCAGGCGGTAATGCCAGTGATGAGGAGCAGTTGCAAATACAGATGAAACTTCGCTCACTTGCCTGCCGCTCACTTCCTGCTGTGTGGCCTGGTTCTTAACAGATCACAGACCGATACCGGGGGTTGGGGACCCCTGCAGTATGGCACTGACATAAAAACAGGTGCATAGACCAGTGGAACAGAATAGACAGCCCAGACATAAACCCACGCATATATGTTTAATTTTTGACAAGGATGTCAAGAATATAGAGTAGGGAAAGGATAGCCTCTTCAATAAATGGGTTCAGAAAAATTGGATATCCACAATATCCAGAAGAATGAAAGTAGACCTCTATCTTACACCACTCAGAAAAATTAACTCAAAAAGAACCAAACACTTATATGTATGACCTGAAACTGAAACTCCTCAAAGAAAACACAGAAAAAAAGATCTTTGACCTTCATCTTGGCAATGATTTCTTGGATAAGACACAAAATCTTAGGCAACAAAAGCTAAAATAAACAGGTAGGACCACATCAAACTAAAGAGAAAGGAAGATCAAAGGAAAAAATCAAACTGCACATCAAAGGAAATAATCAGTAAACCGAAAAAGGGGGAAATATTTGCCAATTGATAATATAAAAAGAACTCATAAAATTCAACAGCAATAAAACAAGTAATCCAATTAAAATGCAGACAAAGAACATAAATAGACATTTTTCTAAAGAAGACATACAAATGACCAATAGGTACATGAAAAGGTACTCAACATCACTTATCATCAAGGAAATGCAAATCAAAACCATAATGAGATTTCACCTCACACCTGTTAGAATAGCTATTATAAAAAAGAGAAGAGATAAATGTTGGCATGGATGTGACACTTTATACACTTTGGATGGGAATGCAAACTGATACAGCCACTATGGAAAACAATATAGCAGTTTCTCAAAAAACTAAAAATTGAACTACCATATCATCCAGTATTCCTACTCCTGAGTATATATCCAAGGGAATTGAAATCAGTATTTTGAAGAGATATCCACACATCCATGTTCATTGACTCAGTACTCACAAAGTAAGATATAAAACAACCTAAATGTCCTTCAACCAATGAATGAGTGAATAAAGAATATGTGATATATATGCATATAATGTTTTATATATATATATATATATATACATATATATATATACACACACACATGATGGAGTATATCATCTCTCTCTATATGTGTGTATATATATATATATATATATATATATATGATGAAATTTTATTCAGCCATAAAAAAGGAACTCCTGCTTTTCTGACATGGAAAGACCTGGATTGTGCTCAGTGAAGTAAGCCAGAGAAAGACAAATATGTATATCACTTACATGTAGAATCAAAGAAGAGAAAAAAGCCAGTTTTAGAGAAACAGAGAGTAAAATGTTGGTTGTCAGACGCTGGGAGGAGGAAGAATGGGGTGATTTAAGTCAATATGTACAGCATGATGACTGTAGTTAATAATATGCTTTTGTATACTTGAAAGTATACGAGTAGTTCCTAAGTATTCTCAACACACACACACACTCACTCACAGACACACACACACAAACACAAAGTTAACTATGTGAGGTGATGGATGTGTTAATTATCTTAGTCTTGGTAATTATTCCACAATGTATATGTACATCAAAACACCACACTGTACATTTCAAATACATACAATTATATTTGTCAATTTTTCTTCAATTAAGTTAAAAGAAATAATTCAATTAACTATTCATATCTGATTTGGGGAAAAAAGAGGAAGGCTTCACTGCTTTCTGTTTTCAAATTTTTCAATTGGTAATCCAACTCCCCTACCTGACATACACACACACACATGCATACTTCAAAACATATTCCAAGTTGAAATCTGAAGATAATTGTGTATTGTAAAATAACTTATAATTTAGCAAAAAAACACAAGCAACTAGGATTCTCTCATGAATCTACCTGGCATGGGTGATATGCAAGAAATGTTATGCTTGTCAAATTCCACTGCAAAAGCACGCAGGTTCCCAATCTCTAAAGTCTCTTTTGGAGTCCTTAACCAAAGCTGAATTTCAGATATGAAGAATATTAGTTTCCAAAGGATATGCCCTGCTGATTCTTTCTCTGTTAATAGTATTAAATCATCTTTGAACAGAAACCCTTTAGAGTTTATCATAGGCTGGTAGCCCAAAGATACAGGTGACTTCTATTTGTGATCATTCAGGTGGGGCACCTGAAGTCATTGATATACATATATTCCTATAATGCAATTTTGAAAGAAACAGTTATCTCTTTCCTTTTTTGTTCTTAATGTAAATATATCCTCTCCTTTTTTTTCTCCCCAGCCACTCTCTCCAATTCGGGGAGAAATCTTACGTACCCTGAAAACCAAAAAAAAAAAAAAAAAAAAACACCCAATCCCCCAAAACAAAAATAGGAAGCCAAAACCTAACCATTTTAAGGAAAAGAAATGCAAATTGAAGAAGAGCTTCTGAATGCTTTAACTTTCTTCCCGCCTTTCACAACCTCTATCATCAAACTGGATTGTCTGTGATGTAAAGAACTATTCGTGTTAGGCAGGTAGTTAATGTAATATGCTGTGACGGCGATGACTTCTACAGGAGCAGGAAGACACAGTCTAGCACTTCTATTTTGTAGTTAAGCAAGGCAGCCTTTGTATGTTGTTTGTTAAATACCTCCACTGCATACACCATTAGGTCAGTTGTTTACTTCCAAGTTATTTCAAGCTTCAAACCAGACTCAACCAAGAAAATATGTCAATCACTTGTATTTGTTTCCTTGAAAAAGGGAAAGAATCCAGACAAAAATGGCAATTTTACAAATTTGGTGACTAACCAATCATCAGATAGCTACAAAACCATTGGAGAAAATAAAATATAAAATTTGTATTCTTACTGGGAAAATACTGTAGCTTAAAGATAACTAAAATTAAAAGAAAATAATTTTTGAAATGTGGGATAATTAGCCAATGGCATTTTACGTGTGACTTTCTTAAACAGAAAATTTAAATTATTTTTGCTTCAGTCCATCAGGTACAGATAAAATAGGTAGACCAAAAAAAAAAAAATTATTTTGGGTATCGAAGAGGGGGGTAAAGAAAATAAGAAATAGTTTTTCAACGTAACAAAAAAGGATGCATATGATATAAATTTAATTTAAAAAGTCTAAATTTAAAAATGTAGAATATTTTGCTCATTATTTTTCTAATTTATTTTACATTTCAAAATCAGCAACAATGAAATAATCTAGAATATTCTTTTTGTCAATAGTTGAAAGGAATTTTTTTTTTTTTTTTTTTTTGCCGTAAGCGGGCCTCTCACTGCCGCGACCTCTCCCATTGCGGAGCACGGGCTCCGGACACGCAGGCTCAGCGGTCATGGTTCACGGGCCCAGCCGCTCCACGGCATGTGGGATCTTCCCGGACCGGGGCATGAA
The DNA here is from genome assembly GCF_963924675.1 of Phocoena phocoena. Taxonomy (NCBI): domain Eukaryota; kingdom Metazoa; phylum Chordata; class Mammalia; order Artiodactyla; family Phocoenidae; genus Phocoena; species Phocoena phocoena. Next base: position 71,227,395 of record NC_089219.1, on the reverse strand, counting down.
CCCATGTCCCCTGCATCGGCAGGCGGACTCTCAACCACTGTGCCACCAGGGAAGCCCCGAAAGGAATTTTTTAGTGGAGGAGAGTTTTCATATTTGAAGTGAGTAAAGCAAAAACAATATTGTTTCTTATTTTGGTTGAAAATGTTACAGAAGAAATTCATTGCCTCTTGGATTTAAGGAATCATCTGTATTGTAAGCAGAAAATAACTATTTTTTATTAACATCTTTATTGAGGTATAGTTGCTTTATACTGTTGTGTTAGTTGCTGCTGTATGACAAAGTGAATCAGCTATACGTATACGTATATCCACATATACCCTCCCTCTTGCGTCTCCCTCCCACCCTCCCTATCCCACCCCTCTAGGTGGTCACAAAGCACCGAGCTGATCTCCCTGTGCTATATGGCTGCTCCACACTAGCTATTTTGCATTTGGTAGTGTATATATATTAGTGCCACTCTCTCACTTCATCCCAGCTTACCTTTCCCCCTCCCTGTGTCCTCAAGTCCATTCTCTACGTCTGCGTCTTTATTCCTGTCCTGCCGCTAAGTTCTTCAGAACTTTTTTTTTTTGTTAGTATATGGTATTTGTTTTACTCTTTCTGACCTACTTCACTCTGTATGACAGACTCAAGGTCCATCCACCTCACTAAAATAACTCAATTTCATTTCTTTTTATGACTGATTAATATTCCATTGTATATATGTGCCACATGTTCTTTATCCATTTGTTGATGGACACTTAGGTTCTTCCATGTCCTGGCTATTGTAAATAGTGCTGCAGTGAACTCTTACATGACTCTTTTTGAATTATGGTTTTCTCAGTGTGTATGCCCAAGAGTGGGATTCCTGGGTCACAAGGTAGTTCTATTTTTTTTTAAGGAACCTCCATACTGTTCTCCATAGTGGCTGTATCAATTTACACTCCCACCAACAGTGCAAGAAAGTTCTCTTCTCCACCTCCTCTCCAACATTTATTGTTTGTAGATGTTTTGATGATGGCGATTCTGACTGGTGTGAGGTGATACCTCATTGTAGTTTTGATTTGCATTTCTCTAAGGATTAGTGATGTTGAGCACACTTTCATGTGTTTGTTGGCAATCTGTATATCTTCTTTGGAGAAATGTCTATTTAGGTCTTCTGCTCAATTTTGGATTGGGTTGTTTCTTTTTTCTTTTTTTTTTTTTGATATTGAGCTCCATGAGCTGCTTGTATAGTTTGGAGAGTAATCCTTTGTCAGGTGCTTCATTTGCAAATATTTTCTCCCATTCTGAGGGTTGTCTTTTCATCTTGTTTATGGTTTCCTTTGCTGTGCAAAAGACCTTAAGTTTCATTAGGTCCCATTTGTTTATTTATGTTATTATTTCCATTTTTATAGGAGGTGGGTCAAAATGTATCTTGCTGTGATTTATGTCACATAATATTCTGCCTATATTTTCCTCTAAGAGTTTTATAGTGTCTGGTATTACATTTAGGTTTTTAATCCATTTTCAGTTTATTTTTGTGTATGGTGTTAGGGAGTGTTTTAATTTCATTCTTTTCCAGGTAGCTGTCCAGTTTTCCCAGCACCACTTATTGAAGAGGCTGTCTTTTCTTCATTGTATATTCTTGTCTCCTTTGTCAAAGATAAGGTGACCATATGTGCATGGGTTTATCTCTGGAATTTCTCTCCTGTTCTATAGACATATATTTCTGTTTTTGTGCCAGTAACATACTCTCTTGATTATTGTAGCTTTGTAGTATAGTCAGAAGTTAGGGAGCCTGATTCCTCCAGCTCCATTTTTCTTTCTCAAGATTGCCTTGGCTATTCGGGGTCTTTTGTTTTTCCATACAAATTGTGAAAATTTTTGTTCTAGTTCTGGAAAAATGCCAGTGGTAGTTTGGTAGGGATTACATTGAATCTGTAGATTTCTTTGGGTAGTATAGTCATTTTCACAATGTTGATTCTTCCAAACCAAGAACATGGTATATGTCTCCATCTGTTTGTATCATCTTTAATTTCTTTCATCAGTGTCCTATAGTTTTTTGCATGCAGGTCTTTTGTCTCCTTAGGTAGGTTTATTCCTAGGTATTTTATTCTTTTTGTTGCAATGGTAAATGGGAGTGTTTCCTTAATTTCTCTTTCAGATTTTTCATCATTAGTGTATAAGAATGCAAGAGATTTCTGTGCATTAATTTTTTATCCTGCTATTTTACCAAATTCATTGATTACCTCTAGTACTTTTCTGGTAGCATATTTCGGATTCTCTATGTATAGTATCATGTTATCTGCAAAGAGTTACAGTTTTAATTATTCTTTTCCAATTTGGATTCCTTTTACTTCTTTTTTGTCTCTGATTGCTGTGGCTAAAACCTCCAAATCTATGTTGAATAATAGTGGTGAGAGTGGCATCCTTCTCTTGTTCCTTATCATAGTGGAAATGGTTTCAGTTTTTCACCATTGAGAACAATGTTGTCTGTGTTTTTGTCATATATGGCCTTTATTATGTTGAGGTAAGTTCCCTCTATGCCTACTTTCTGGAGAGTTTTTATCATAAATGGGTGTTGAATTTTGTCAAAAACTTTTTCTGCATCTATTGAGAGGATCATATGTTTTTTCTCCTTCAATTTGTTAATATGGTGTATCACATTGATTGATTTGTTTATATTGAAGAATCCTTCCATTCCTGGAATAAATGCCACTTGATCATGGTGTACAATCCTCTTAATGTGCTCCTGGATTCTGTTTGCTTGTATTTTTTTGAGGCTTTCTGCACCTGTGTTCATCAGTGATATTGGCTGTAGTTTTCCTTTTTTGTAATATCTTTATCTGGTTTTGGTATCAGGATGATGGAGGCCTCGTAGAATGAATTTGGGAATGTTTCTCCCTCTGCTGTATTTTGGAAGAGTTTGAAAAAGATAGGTGTTAGGTATTCTCTATTGTTTGTTAGAATTCTCCTGTGAAGCCATCTGGTCCTGGGCTTTATTTGTTGGAAGATTTTTAATCACAGTCTTAATTTCAGTGCTTGTGATTGGTCTATTTATATTTTCTATTTCTTCCTGGTTCAGTCTCAGAAGCTTGTGCTTTTTTAAGAATGTGTCCATTTCTTCCAGGTTGTCCACTCTATTGGCATAGAGTTGCTTCTAGTAATCTCTCATGATCCTTTGTATTTCTGCAGTGTCAGTTGTTACTTCTCCTTTTTCATTTCTAATTCTATTGATTTGAGTTTTCTCCCTTTTTTTCTTGATGAGTCTGGCTAATGGTTTATCAAGTTTGTTTATCTTCTCAGAGCACCACCTTTTAGTTTTATTGATCTTTGCTATAATTTCCTTCATTTTTAAAAAAGATATTTCTAATCTGATCTTTATGATTTCTTTTCTCTGCTAACTTTGGGAGTTTTTGCTCTTCTTTCTCTAATTGCTTTAAGTGGAAGGAAAGGTTGTTTGTTTGAGATTTTTCTTGTTTCTAGAGGTAGGATTGTGTTGCTAAAACTTTCATCTCAGAACTGCTTTTTCTGCATCCCATAAATTTTGGGTCATCGTGATTTCATCGTCATTTGTTTCTAGGTATTTTCTGATTTCCTCTTTGATTTCTTCAGTGATCTCTTCGTTTTTTAGTAGTGTATTGTTTAGCCTCCATGTCTTTGTATTTTTTTCCACTTTTTTTCCTGTAATTGATATCTAGTCTCATTGCATTGTGGTTGGAAAAGTTACTTGATATGATTTTAGTTTTCTTAAATTTACCAATGCTTGATTTTTGACCCAAGATATGATCTATCTTAGAGAACGTTCCATAAGCACCTGAGAAGAAAGTGTATTCTGATATTTTTGGATGGAATGTCCTATTAATATCAGTTAAGTCCATCTTGTTTAAAGTGTCATTTAAGCTTGTGTTTCCTTATTTATTTTCATTTTCGATGATCTGTCCATTGGTGAAAGTGAGTTGTTAAAATCCCCTAATACTTTGTGTTACTGTTGATTTCACCTTTTATAGCTGTTAGAATTTACCTTATTCATTGAGGTGCTCCTATTTTGGGTGCATACATATTTACAATTTTTATATCTTCTTGGATTGATCCCTTGATCATTATGTGATGTCCTTTTTTGTCTGTTATAATAGTCTTTGTTTTAAAGTCTATTTTGTCTGATATGAGAACTGCTACTCCAGCTTTCTTTTGATCTCCATTTGCATGGATATATTTTACCATCCCCTCACTCACTCTCAGTCTGTATGTGTCCCTAGGTTGTAAGTGGGTCTCTTTAGACAGCATATATACAGGTCTGTTTTTTGTATCCATTCAGCCAGTCTATGTTTTTTTTTTTTTTTTTTTTTTTTTTTTTTTTTTTTTTTTTTTTTTTTTTGCGGTACGCTGGCCTCTCACTGTTGTGGCCTCTCCCATAGCGGAGCACAGGCTCCGGACGTGCAGGCTCAGCGGCCATGGCTCACAGGCCCAGCCACTCCGCGGCATGTGGGATCTTCCCGGACCGGGGCACGAACCCATGTCCCTGCATCGGCAGGCGGACTCTCAACCACTGCACCACCAGGGAAGCCCAGTCTATGTCTTTTGATTGGAGCATTTAATCCATTTATCTATTAAGGTAATTATCAATATGTATGTTTCTATTACCATTTCTTAATTGTTTTGAGTTTGTTATTGTAGGTCTTTTCCTTCTCTTATGTTTCTGCCTAGAGAAGTTCCTTTAGCATTTTTTTTTTTTTTTTTTTTGCAGTACACGGGCCTCTCACTGTTGTGGCCTCTCCCGTTGCAGAGCACAGGCTCTGGACACGCAGGCTCAGCGGCCATGGCTCACAGGACCAGCCACTCCGTGACATGTGGGATCTTCCTGGACCAGGGCACGAACCCGTGTCCCCTGCATCGGCAGGTGGACTCTCAACAACTGCGCCACCAGGGAAACCCTAGCATTTGTTTTAAAGCTGGTTTGTTGGTGCTTAATTCTGTTAGCTTTTGCTTGTCTGTAAAGGTTTTAATTTCTCCATCGAATCTGAATGAGATCCTTGGTGGATAGACTTATCTTGGTTATAGGTTTTTCCCTTTCATCACTTTAGATATGTCCTGTCACTCCCTTCTGGCTTGCAGAATTTCTGCTGAAAGATCAGCTTGTAACATTATGGGGGATTCCTTTGTATATTATTTGTTGCTTTTCCTTGCTGCTTTTAATATTTTTTCTTTGTATTTAATTTTTGATAGTTTGATTAGTATGTGTCTTGGTGTGTTTCTCCTTGGATTTATCCTGTATGAGACTCTGCACTTCCTGCACTTGATTGACTATTTCCTTTCCCCTTTAGGGAAGTTTTTAACTACAATCTCTTCAAATATTTTCTTAGTCCCTTTCTTTTTCTCTTCTTCTTCTGGACCCCTATAATTCGAATGTTGGTGTGTTTAATGTTGTCCCAGAGGTCTCTGAGACTGTCTTCAATTCTTTTCATTCTTTAATCTTTATTCTGCTCTGCAGTAGTTATTTCCACTATTTTATCTTCCAGATCACTTATCTATTCTTCTGGCTCAGTTATTTTGCTATTGCTTCCTTCTAGATAATTTTTAATTTCATTTATTGTGCTTTTCATCATTGTTTGCTCTTTTGTTCTTCTAGGTCCTTGTTAAACATTTCTTGTATTTTCTCCATTTTACTTCATGATTTTGGATCATCTTTACTATCATTATTCTGAATTCTTTTTCAGGTAGACTCCCTATTTCCTCTTCATTTGTTAGGTCTGGTGAGTTTTTACTTTGCTCCTTCATCTGCTGTGTATTCTCTCTGTCTTCCTATTTTGCTTAACTTACTGTGTTTGAGGTGTCGTTTTCACAGGCTGCACGTTTGTAGTTCCCGTTGTTTTTGGTATCTGCCCCCAGTGGCTAAGGTTGTTTCAGTGCATTGTGTAGGCTTACTGGTGTAGGGGACTTGTGCCTGTGTTCTGGGGGATGAGGCTGGATCTTGTCTTTCTGGTTGGCAGGACTGCATACAATAATGTGTTTTGAGGTGTCTGTGAAGTTATTATGATTTTAGGCAGCCTCTCTGCTAATGGGTGGGTTTGTGTTCCTGTCTTGGTAGTTGTGTGACATGGGGTGTCCAGCACTAGAGCTTGCTGGTCATTGAGTGGAGCTGGGTCTTAGCGTTTCAATGGAGATCTCTGAGAGAGCTCTTGCTGACTGATATTATGTGGGTCCAGGAGGCCTCCAGTGGTCTAATGTCCTGAACTCGACTCTCCCACCTCAGAGGCTTAGGCCTGACTTCCGTCTGGAGCACCAAGATCCTGTCAGCCACTTGGTATAAACAATTGACTGGTATCTTGGATTTTTCTTTGCTGGGTGATTTATCCAAGCCAGGCTCCCTTTGTCAGAAACATAGCAAACCAAAAACACTGAAGCATCCAAGGTTTGCAGCAAAGACATGGCTTATTCACAAGGCAGCCAAGGAGTAGACAGGAGAACAAATCTCAAATCTGGCTCCTCAAAGAGAAAGGACTGGGGTATTTATGGGATAAAGAATAACGTAACAGGGCTGTCTGAGGTGTAGGGAGCATGGAGATCATGGGCAAAAGTGATTGGGGAAAGGTGTGGTAGGTGTGCTAATCACCCGTTCAGCACAGATGTCAAAATAACAATTTTGAAATGAAAATTTCTGCTGCTGTTCATATTATATCCTTAAATACATGATTTTTTAAAAAAAATTACTTTAGCCACTTAGACTAGCAAAAAATATATTAAGTGAAAATATAAATTAAGATTGAAAAAATCATATATGCATAAATAACTGGAGTTTAAATTCTGTCTGAGCTTTTTCTAGGTTTGTGTGACTCTGTGAATCTCAGTTTCATCTTTAACATGGAGAAAATATCCATTCTACAGGATAGTTGTATAGATTAAATGAGATTATTTTTATGTAAATGACCTAATTTGTTATCTGAGACATCTATAAATAGTAGCAATAGTAGTATATAAACAGGAAAGAACATCAGAATTACACAAATAATTCAGGTACACAGTTTACACCTGCAAGGGAAAAGAAAAGCAGCAAGATATAAAATAGCATAAGATTCTCCTCTTACTTTTCAGTCCTCCCCCTTCTTTTCTTCCTCTGTTTCCTCTTCTTTGTTTTTTATTTTGAATTTTATTTTATTTGTTTACTTTTTTTAAACAACAGGCTCTTATTAGTTATCTATTTTATACATATTAGTGTATATATGTCAATCCAAATGTCCCAATTCATCCCACCACCATCCTCTTCCTTGTTGAAAAAAAAAAAATTTCAAGGCAAATTTTTCTTAATGAACTTATTCTAGAAAGATTTGAATCAAGACATATACATTAAGACACTGGGAAAAGTATTTGTAAAATATTGTGTATTAAATTTCTATCTATGTGGAGTATGAGAAATGTTTAAGATGGTAGAATGTGGTACTACCTTGTCCCACTAGGAGTCAAAATGTTTTTGGAAGAGAAAATACCAGAAACAAGTTATACTCATTACAAGTAATAAACCTGAGAGATTAAAATAATTGATGAATAATTCCATATTATGAAGCCTTGCTTAGATGAAGTCATTATTTCTACAATTTTTGATTTTCAATTTCTACTTGACCTTTTGTTATATATGTGTTTTATTATATATGTACTCTTGTGTAATGAATCTCAAAAGAAACTTTGGTGCTAGTAGGGTAGAAATTACATGTAAAACCACACAAGTTATTTTGATTCATTTTTCCGTCAATTACAGGCAAATCTTTGATTCATTACTGGTATTTAAAGATAGAGAGCTCTATGGTTTCTTTTTTAAAATTGGTTTCTTTTTTAAAATTGGTTTAACAGATTTCTCAATATCTGATTTAAAAATAAGAAATAAAACCACATATTAATGTTATGATTTTTATATAGGTAGAGACTGTAAACCAAGTTTGAAAGTAATGTAAGTTTAACTTTGGGTCAGTTTAAAATTTTCCACTTATAGGTTATATCTGCAAAACTTTAAATAAAAGAGGTAATACACTTCACCTAAATAGAGATTATAAATAAATTATATAAATTATAAATAAAGTAATTTGGTTCTGAAATACATATTTGTCTCTTCTAATAAAATAAAAGGACTTCTTCCATCTCTTCTCTTCATTTTCTGTTTTGTACTCACAAAACAATATCTCTCATCTGAAAGCCTCAAGCTCCAATTATCAGTAATGAAACTGCAATCATTAGCAAACACATAAATATGGAACTATATTTCCATTTCTACCTTATGTCCAATCACATCAAAAATTAAATAATCTAAGACTTTTAGAGAGTGTGCAATGGTACTCAAAGAGTGAGTTATAGTCCACTTTCCCCATTTCTAATCTTAGCATTGGTAGTACTAACAAGACATCCATCCAGGTTCGCTGAACATTCTAAACAATGCACGTTGAGGCTTCAGTAAGTCAGCAAAGTTTCAAAGGTTGTACCATGTAAAAGTCAAGTAATTAAACACTGATTACTTACTGTTTTTTTAAAAAAGAAAAAAGGACGGCTGGGAAAAGTTGGATTTGGAAGGTCTAATTTCGCAGGGAAGATTTCAGTGAAAATTAAGCCTTTAACTATATTCTGCTTGCATTGATTTGAAAGAAAAGGATTAAAAGAAAGATTATAAAAGGCATTCAGTACTGTCTTTCTGCAGCAGAGCTTTGGGAGGTGACAAACAGCCACTGATAATTCATTCAGTCATCTTTTCCCCAAACAGCATTTAGATTCTCCTTCAAAATTTGGCTGCAACTCTTCTGTTTCATTATTCTTTCAAAACAAAAAACCTCCTCCCTTCTGCACTCTTGGCTCCAGCTGAAATGTTTTAGCTTCCTAAAAACAGCTAATTTCTAATAAAGTTTGCAAACATGGCAAAGTCCATTTCACCTGATGCTGTTTTATTTCTCACACATAAAAAAAAGAGAGAGAGAACCAGTTATCAAGTTCTAAATTTGACCTATTTTCAACCCTACTGGTATTTAATGGTAGAAAACTTTATGATTACCTTTTTTAAATTGGCTTAATTTATTTCTTGATATTTGATTATAAAATAAGAAATAAACCACATTTTAGTATTGTGATTCTTACACAGGCAGAGACTGTTAAACAATTTTGAAAGTAGTATATGTTTAAATCTTTTCATTCAGGACAATTAGAATTCATATGCCATATATAAGACAGGTGCCAAAATTCTTTCTCTTGCTGAAAGTCATCTCAATTTTTATCATTCTTATGCCACTCTTCCTGTTACAGGAGGGCATTTATTTCCATTAAATGGATGAGATTAGGATTATTTAATCAAAATAGTTATGCTTCCTGTTAAAATTTACTTAATTTTTTTCTTGGAAATATCACCAACGATCTGTTTATAAGAACATATAAGATTATTTATTTTCTTATTGGTCTTAAATTGCCTGTGCTGAATTTATCAAATATTTTCTTGTTCAATTTTTCCTAAAAAAGCAGGTCTATTTTTACTGACAGAGAAAATCAGTTTGGATTATTATGCGTACTGAAACACAAACATAAATATGTGAGCCTATTCATACCTACCTTGGAATAAATATTTCAGTAGGTTAGACACACTGCAGGAACTTTTTGTAGCAAGGATGAAGGAGCAAAGGAGAGTTGCAAATCATGTATGAGCTACTTAATAATTAAACATCTTTGAAGATGCTATTGATGAAAACTGTTGTAGTTGAAAGGAAAAATTTGGTACATAAATAGGTAATAATAAAATGTGAAGCATTTTTATTTCAGACACCTTCACTGATAGTATTGCTTTATTTAAATTAGCTTTATTTTTATATGAGAAATGTTAAAAATAGTAGTGGAGTTAAAGAGGATTTTCATAGATATTGGCAGTCAAACTGAAATTTTTATAATTAAAAATAAGATCATAAATATGTATTTGGAAAATAGTATTTTTAAATGCTAACATTTTTAATGACAAAAATATTTAAAATACTGTGCAGTGTAACTATTTTCATAAATCCAGCATTCACCCAATATTTCCATTTTCTTCCCTTGTGATAATCTTTTCTCATCCAGGTAAAGGAACTACTGTTCACTGGTGAAATCCTACCTGGGAGACAAATGGTTTTCCAGGAACATTTGTTGAGTGAGAAGAAAACCATGTTCTTTCGTAAAGAAAAAAGATGGTGTGAAAAGTGTATTAAAATGGTTTTTACAAAGAACCTGTACCAACAGGCCTTTTACTCTTTTATGGAGAACATTTGAGTCTAATTTCTGAACATTTCCAAAGATTGCGGATTTCACCATGGTCATGCAAAAGCGGAGTAAGATGTTGCTTCTGTGATGCACAGGAGTAGGAAAGTGAACATTAATATCCCTTATGAAGAAAGATAGCCATTGGATTTTACCAAGAAAAACAGTATGGTTGTAGATGGATTCCTATTAAAGAAAATTGCATTGGAAATTCTTTGCCTGAATGACTTTCAGAAAAATACTAAGACGAGCAATGTGGGTGGTATCTTTGCCACTTCTCTGGCAGAAATAATGGAATAACTACTAGGAGTCAGAAACACTTCACTTACAATCAGATCCTACTCTTATCTCCATTTTGACAGCCTCTCCTTCTACTTGTTAAAATAAAAATAGCAATCTCCAAATTTTTATACAGTTCAAAAAGACTGTGTCAAAATGAGGATATTTTCTTGGTTTATGTTCTCTAATACTTTTGATTCATCTATGAAAGCACAAAATCTCTTATTTTATTCTTGAAATTAACATTAACTAACTCGATAACATGACCCAATAATCCATAAGACACATGTATTTTGGAGGAACTTTTGCAATGTAAATAATAATAGTTTACTGAGTTACTAAAGTTTCTTTTAGAAAGCATACTTGCTGATAATTTCAGTCTTGCTAACTTGGTAAATATTAATCAAAAGCTAGAAAAACTCAAAAGCAAGCAACTTTGTCTTGATAAATTACAACTGCATTTTGCCAAGCCTGTTTCTTTGAATATGTAAAACTGTCATATACAGGAAAAACACAATCATTGACTTGATATTCATGTATACTATGTTTTCATCATCAAAATCTTTGTGAGAGCTAATTCATATCTAATGACACTAATATTTTCAATTGAAAATGTTTACATTCCTTTAAGTTTTTTTTTTTTTTAACAACCAGCAAATAATATAACCTTAATAAATTTAAACACAAAGGTGTTCAAGTTACTCTGTAATCCAGGAATTTGGGAAGCAGAATAAATTTCTTAAAAGGTTTTTCATATTGAGATACAAAGGTATCAAACTCATAGTGATATTGAAATTGTATGTGCCATATTAGATCAAAGAGAAATTATTTTGTCTGAAAGAAACAGAAAATCTGGGCAGTAGTAGCTGAAACAAATACAGGTTTATTTTTCTCTCATGTCAAGAATCTCAAAATTGCTGCTATTGGTGAAGTAGCTAAATGTTATCAAAACCAACATTAGACTTTCTGTAGTGGTTCTTAGATAGAGCATCAAGTGTAGACATTAAGACTCTGTTAAAGGCTGGAAAAATAGGTGAGTGAGTAGGGGATAAAGGACTAGCAAATAGCCATCTGTCATTTTTAGCAGGAAAGCACATGTTTTCTGGGATGTCTGCTTATATCTCAGCATCCAGACTCCATTGTATTATTATCACTCTCTGTTGAGGAAGTTGGGGAAGGGTTTGGTTGTATTTTGCCTCTTTTAGCCTATAAAGTGAAGGCAAACAAGAGAGGAAAAGTTGAAATGGGTGTTGGGTTAGCTTCATATAGTACTTGCCCCATCTTTTTATTCTTTCCTTTTTTTAAAAAAAAAAATTATAAAATAGTGAAACATTGTGAAAACTTGGCAAATGGAATATGAAAAAAAATCTTGTTTCAATATCGTAACAGGGCCAATATCATTTTATTCTGTTTCTATATGCACATGTTTTAAAATCTGTTCTTGCTACAATGTGATGGACTCCTTTTCTTTTACAACGTTTCATAAGGCTTTTCAACATTTGAAAATAGTCTTTTTAATCAATATTTTTAGAGGTTCTTTAGTATGTAGATTTACCTGTTTTCCTAGTAATCTCATATTGCCAATACATGGTTTCTTTACATTTTTCATTTTCTGGTTGCTGTTGTTAACAACATTTCAATTTAAAGCATATTAGAGACTTTCTGAGGATTATTTTATAGACGTCAGTAGGCAAATATAGCACAGAGCCAGGGGAGGTGTAGTAGAACTGATGCAGGATGCACCTCAGTTAAAAACTGGGAAGGATTTCTGAAAAATAAAGGTTGTAAAACTTTGAAATATATTATCATGGAAGATAGAAATGTCATCTTTACAGAATATTCTCTAGAAAAGGGTCATATTGGATGATTTAATTTCTGTTCAGACTAAATTTGGAAGAATAAACTAGATGACCTCTCAAAGTTTCGTTAAAGCCTGTGGATCTATGCTCATGGTTCATTTATTTATGACTCTTGTTCATAAGTTATGAGTACCTTTTAGAGAAAGTGATTCCCTTATATCTGAGTTCTTAGAAGTCAATAATATAATGATTTAATACAGATTTTATGTTAAAAAATTGAGTTTTTTGATAATTCCTTTTGAGTTTTAAGTTAGAAAATAAACTATCATCTGTGTTTAAGCTTATAAAGCATTTATAAATGGAGAAGTAATAAAATATTATTAAGAATACATATTGAAATTAAACACAGTTCTTCCAAAATTACACACCAAAGGATTTCACTAACTTGAGAGTTACAAAAGAGAGGTCATGAATAGAATGTAACAACTTGATAGTATTTAAAATAATTCCTACTCTAAATAATAGGCTAGATGAAACCGTCAAATGGTATTAAGTGCAACCCAGTGGGAAGGTTTTCTATAATTCAGCTCTAAGATTAGATATAAATGGAGCTATTACCATGGAAACTATTTTTGAGGCTAATGAAAGTGTAACAAATATGGACTAAAAAATACTTACAAAACCTCTACCCAGACAGTAGATGTTCCCTTCTTAGTAAAAAAAGAAAAAGCCTTCAGACATATAGACTCCTTTGTTTAGAGAATAGTTGTTTTCAGCTGGTTTCTTCTTTTTTATTGGAATGTAAAGCTTCCCTTCAGGGTAAAAGTGAGATTGTTCTGATGCATAAAGGGGGGAAAGGGTTTAGAGATAGTGAAATTTGTGGAAAGCACACACTTTAAAATATAGTTTCTTTCCTACCTTAAGTGTAAACCATAGTTTATAAACAAGATCTATTGTTCCCTCCTTTCTTTTAAAACAGGCATGACTATAATACAGTACAGGTAATTTATAACTGCCCAGGAAAAAAAATCTTTTGTAGTTTTTTTTTTTTTTTCCCTGAAAGCCTCTCTGAAAATATTTTATATCATTTTTACTTTTGGAGTAAAATATATTTTATTTATGATGCCATTTAAAAAGCAGTGTTAATTTTAAAATACAGTTGTAAAAGGAGTCTAGGTGAGGATTTGCAATGGAAGGCATTTTTACAAGTACTTTGCAAAAACGTTGAACCTCAGTCCACTGGAATAATAATTCATACGTCTTCAGAAATGATACTAATCAAATATTGTTTTACAAAATGGAATGTAATATTCTGGCTAAGCAAGAGGAATAAAGGCAAAATATAATATAATTCGTTTCTGATTCATTAATAGACCATTTCTAAAAAGATAAGTGAATAGTCCACTGAGCAGTAGAAGTTTCTATCCTTCAATATTGCTGGTCTATTGGCAGGGTCACAGATATTAACATCCAGTCTCTCAAGCATTTTCATCAGCATCCCAGTATTTCTCTACTTTGATGTAAAAGTTTCCCAGCACCAAGCAGGTGGTGCCTGACCAGGCTAATTAAAGAAATATGCAGTATAGTTCATATTAAAACAATCCACTGGGCTGGCTTTTGTGGAGTATGAATGATCTCTGGGTTATCCAAGCACAATGGGTATAAGATACACAAAGATACTGACAGCACAACTTCAAGCCCTTTGACATTTGTACAAGCTGCCTTAAAATGATATCAGGTTGGTCAATCTGATGTACATACAATAAACAAAGATATGGAACTACTCATTTTTAGGTGATGATAATAGAGCAATGGGCCTGTATAGTGGCAGAAGCTACGTAATAATATAAAAATTCTGGAAAGGAAGAAGACCTCAGGCTCTGGGTCATGTTTTCATACTACTTGCCAAAAATGCTAGAATCAGTGGCATCACATTCATTCACAGTTATTTATTTAGCACCTAGTATTCAGGTACTGTTCATTGGGAATGCAGTGGTGAGTAATATAAAATCTCTGCCTTCATGGGGCATACAATCTTCTGAAAGGAGATATAGTTAAGTGAAAATACATTATGTACTTTATACATTGGGAATTGAATAAAGACGTTATTATTTACTATTTTATTTAATCATAACAAACTTATAAGATTGTATTAGTTTGGTTGGTGTGCTCTAACAATGTACCAGAGACTGGTTCTTATAAACAACAGAAAGTTCTCAGAGTTCTGGAGGCTTCTAGGAGTCTTAGATCAATGTGCTGGCATGGTTGAGTTCTGGTGAGGCCCTCTTCCAGGTTACAGGCTGCCAACTTCTCCTTGAATTCTCACATGGCCAAAAGCAAAGAGCAGCAAGTTCTCTCCTGACTTTTATAAAGGCACTAATTCCATGTATGAGGGTTCCAGCCTCATGACCTCATCTAATCCAAGTCACCTGTCAAAGCCCCTCCCTCCTAATACCATTACATTGTGGGTAGGATTTCAACATATGAATTTTGGGGTACACAAACATTAAGTCCATAACAAAGATAACATTAATATTCATATTTTATAAATGGGTAAAATGAGACAGAGAGAATGGTTGCATAGTCAAAAATCTATGTAAAATACAGTTAGAATTTGAACTTGACTTTACATAACACTATAAGCACAACCAACCTCTATAGACTACCCCATCTACCTATCTATTTATCTATCTATCATCTATCTAATATTTTTGTCAATATTTTTTAAGAATATTTCTTTTTTTTTTTTTTGTGGTACGCGGGCCTCTCACTGCTGTGGCCTCTCCTGTTGCGGAGCACAGGTTCTGGACGCGCAGGCTCAGCCACCATGGCTCATGGGCCCAGCCGCTCCGCGGCATGTGGGATCCTCCCAGACAGGAGCTGGAACCTGCGTCCCCTGCATCGGCAGGCAGACTCTCAACCACTGCACCACCAAGGAAGCCCCAAGAATATTTCTTTGCCTCTAATCGGAAAACATATAAACAGAAAATCACCATGTGATTAATAATTGCTACATTAATAACTTGAAGTATAAGTTGTTATACTTCTGATATAAAAGATGTATTCAGGAAGGGACCTTGACAATTACATGGATGAAAAATAAACTTCAATCTTTTAAAAGTAATTGCCAAATCAGATCTTCTATATAAAGATACTCTCCTATCTCATCTATTCAAGTATGTAGGTTTAGCAATCCTTCTCTAGCAACAAGTTTTCACTCTCGCTCGAATTTACCCATCATTATACAAACATAATGTTATTCCTACTATCTTAAAAAAAAAAAAACTTTTCGTGACCTTCCTTGCTCCTCCAACTGTCACTTCTCTGCTGTTCTTCATAGATAAAATCCTTGTTATCTCTATTCCATGTCTTCATTCCAATCAGGATTCTCTTACCACTCCACCATAATTGTTCTCGCCAAGGTTGCCAATGACTGCCATGTTGCTAAATCCACGAGTCAATTCATGCTTCTGCTTGAGGACATCTGCTTTTGACTTTTCTTCCAACTTTGAACTGCCCCCCTCACTAGATATTAATACAGCTCACCACTTACTCCTTTTAGTCTTTCCTCCAATGTCACTTTCCCCATGAAGGTTTCCTTAACTGCCTTATTTAGTCTTCAACCCACCACAAACTCTATTCTTGCTCACTGTCTTACTTCTCTCTACAGCATTTATTACCGTCTATTGCTTAGTTTACATATATATTTTATTACTTAATCCAATCCTTAACAAAAAAAATAAGCTTCATGAGAACAAGCATTTTATCTATCATGTTCACTGTTGTATCCCTAAGCCCTAGAACACTGCCTGCCATATACTAGTTGTTGAATGATTGAATAGAAAAGCAGATAATTACTAAGAATAGGTTAGGTGTTGTTCACTTTGCTAGGTGCTGCAATTACAAAGTCAACAAGATAGATGGGGTCTTCCTCTTCAAAATACCAATGATCTAGATTGGAAGAGAGGCATTAATTCACTCAATTTCTATACAACATGAAAAACGCTCTTAGAGATGTATAATAGGAACATGCAGGAGAAATACTGATCCAAAATTTGAGGCATCAAGGAAGGCAGTGATATCAAACCAAGGAAGAGACTGATATCAATTTGGGGACCTTAAAGACAAATAGAAGTTATCCCTTAGAAGTGAGTGGGGGAAAGGGTATAATTCAGGCAAAAAATGGGTTCAAATGAGAATGGTACATTTGAAGAACTTTAAAATTGAACCTTCCTGCACTGTTGGTGGATATGTAAATTGATACAATCACTACGGAAAACAGTATGGAGGTTCCTTAAAAAAATAAAAATAGAACTACCATATGACCCAGCTATCCCACTACTAGGCATATACCCTGAGAAAACCATAATTTAAAAAAAGACATGTACTACAATGTTCATTGCAGCACTATCTACAATAGCCAGGACATGGAACCAACCTAAATGTCCATTGACAGATGAATGGATAAAGAAGATGTAGCATATATATACAATGGAATATTACTCAGCCATAAAAAGAAACGAAACTGAGTTAATTGTAGTGAGGTGGATGGATCTAGAGTCTGTCATACAGAGTGAAATAAGTCAGAAAGAGAAAAACAAATACCAGTATGCTAACACATATATATGGAACCTAAAAAAATAAAAATAAAAATAAATGGTACTGATGAACTTAGTTGCAGGGCAAGAATAAAGAGGTAGGCATAGAGAATGGACTTGAGGATATGGGGTAGGAAGTCGAATCTGGGGTGAAGTGAGAGTAGCATCGACATATACACACTACCGCATGTAAAATAGTTGCCTGGTGGGAAGCAGCGGCATAGCACAGGGAGATCCGCTCTGTGCTTTGCGATGACCTAGAGGGGTGGGATAGGGAGGATGGGAGGGAGGCTCAAGAGGGAGGGGATATGGGGACACGTGCATGTATATGGCTGATTCACTTTGTTGTGCAACAGAAACTAACACAATATTGTGAAGCAATTATACTCCAATAAAGATCTATTAAAAAATAAAATTCAATTAAATCAAAGGAAAAAACAGTTCAGTATCCACTGGAGCACAGAGTATGAAATAAAAGCGATGAGAGATGAGTTGGAGTTATACACTCATTAAGATTGGAGTCTCAAAAGACAGACTCCTTGAATTTGAAGGTGCACTGTGCCATTTACTCCTTATTACACTGAGGCCAGTTATTTGGTCTCTCTGGGCTTCAGTTTACTTATATGTGAAAGGGAGAAATCGTCTCTCAATTGGTGTTTTGAGCATTCGATGAGGTATGAATCTAAGGAATTTAACATAGAACCTAAATTGTTTATTGATAAACAATAAGTCATCAATAAATGCTAGTTGCTGCTGTCATTGTTGTTACTGTTCCACTTGTGAAATAAGCTGGGAAGAGCCCACTGTGATTCTTGCAGGGCAACTAGATACCTCATCCACTTCCTAAAACCTTTGAGACGTTATGTATTGCCAGTGTAATCATTTTATTTATTTTTTATCATTATTATTACAAGTGAATACTTTTCCTGTTTCCCAGAATTGTTTCTGTGACATTGAATAGAAAACTGATGTGCTAGCTTTGTGTCAGTTTAAGTAGAATTAAGGGGGGGCGGTGAGGAATTGTGCACTCTCTTAATTAAAGCACTTGCTGAAAACACAATTCATTTGATCTACAGAGACATATTTTTGGAGTATGTTTGTGATAAAACATACAACAAAACTCAGCAAATCACAGCTAATTAAAACAATACAAGCAATGAATATAATTGTAAATAAACGTATTTTATTCTTATATTTGAACATAATATTTTATTGAAATACGTATACTTTAAGTGGTTATCTGATGTTTGTTAAAATGAAGTTCTGGAATGGTATTACAATGGACCTCCCCCGCTTCCCCACCTACTAGCCTTTACCTGTTCTAGAAAAGAGACGATCTAAGTTTCAATACATTTGAGAGCCTGAATCATTGGAATAATTACCTTAATTCTCTAGTAAAAGAAAAATATCTTAAAAGAAATCTTCTTTGATAGACATATGTCTGCATTTTTAAAAAGATATTCAGAAGAGATATTTAGTGTAACTATTGACTTTCACTGCATGACACAATATAGAGTGTTAAAGGCCCAAATCCTGGAGATGTAGGAACCTTATTGCACACTCTTTTCTGGTCACCTAGAAGACAATCCTCACTTACTATTAATTAAATGTCAACTGTGTAAGTAATCAGCAATGAAAGTAAGCATCTATTTCTAAGAGGGTGAGAAGGGTTATTTTTAAGCTTCATTAAATCCATTGTGCTTTCTCTTGTTCATTTGTTGCATTGTCTGCTTTTGGCACAAAATTGTCAACAGGTGTAACAAAGTTTAAATGGATGCATACTGCCAACTGCTTCTAACTCTGGCATGAGAAAGGACCTCCTGGAAGAAGAGCTGCCTCCTGAAGCATTTTGTTAGCTCTCATTGGCTGCAACTCATGTCTAGTATAAGAGGCCAGCCAACTCATGAGTAGGCAACCTGCCATCTAAACAGATGGGCATGGGTTTGGCAGTCAAGAGGCCAAGAATATACAACAAATATAGGTATCAAGGCTTCATTTCCAACTGATATTGCTAAGAAGTCTGTTAGTCCTGATCTCATATAAGTTGTTGCGATGGGTTTAATTAGTTTTTTAAGACATAAATGACGTTACTTATTCTAACAAGCATTTCAATACTTTTGATTTGATTGATCATTAAGACCTTATTAAGAAAAATGGAGAATTAAACAGGACAAAAAGCATTTTAAATAGAAACTAAATCTATAAAAATTATGTTCATATATGTTCATATGAGGAAGGTAAAAGTTTTATGACATCTTTATATTGTCCCTTTGGAGCACAACTATTCTGAGGTCAAGAAGAATTTTCAAGGTATTTTTGTGATGAAACATACAACAAAACTCAGTATATTATTGGCGATTAAAACAATAGAAATATTGCATAGTACTCTCTAAATAAAACTATGATGTAAGGGGCCTTGAAATTCTTACTCTTGTTACTTTTCTCTATGCTTAGTAAGTGCTCAGTAAATGCTTGTAGAATGAATGTGTAGTCAGTTTAATTCTTTAGTAATGTAACATTTGCTTATTTTGTTTCAAATAAGTTCAATGTAATACAATACTTAAGACATTAGACAAGAGTGAACTTGATTATAACTCTGACTACTCCGAGAGGGCTTTTAAAAAACTCACAGTCTAAATGTATGGATATTTGAATGAAATCTGTGCTGACTTAATAGTTGCATTTGGAAATTTTGTCAGTCTCAAAGATATCAGATTGACCTCATGTTTATTTCAAATATATGCAGATAGATACAGATATAATTATATCCATAGGTGAGTATACACATATATACATATGCTCTAGCTCTGTCCCCTGAGGTATACCCTAAGCAGTGACACCTACTAGTAATAAGCACAATGAAAGCCCAGATCTTGGTTTCTAAATACCATTTTCCAATAAAAAGAGATAGTATTCCTTGGACAAATGACTTAGTCTAGGGCTGGGGAAGGAAATAAATATGATCCTGGAGTAGTAAAGAAGAGCTTAAGGGAAAAAAAAGAATGGGATTATGTCAAAAAGGATATTAGAGCCAACCTAAAAGAGACTCCAATGGCCAAAACTGCAACATTTTGAGCAATAAAATGAATAATGATAGTATTGAGTTATAACATGAGGATAAAATTATATACTCATGAATTCATACTGATATAAATAAATGATTAATAAGTGAATAAAAAGTGGGAAAGGACTATCTCTTTTTCACAGAATTTCAAGTAATAAATGTATAAGGAATGAGGGAAATAGAAAATCACAATTTGAATACCAAATCTACTGATGAATACTAAAATTAGTGGGTAAAACTTTAAGGAGAAACAGGACATTTGCATAGACTCAAAGTATCTGCCCCAAATACTTATTAATTATTACAAATCGTTGATACTCCTTCCTTCAGGGGCCATGTGTGTATGTGTGTTTGTGGGAGGGGCTTAATTCCCCAGCCTTTGAGTATAGGCTGGACTTAGTAACTTGCTTCCGAAGAATAGAGTATGGAAAGTCAAAAATAACAGAGAAACCTGGCAGACACCATCTTAACCAAGGGACAAAGATTAACATCACCAGGAATAAGTCATGTTCATACATATATCCTGATACGGTGTGATGAAAAGGCCACTTCACATCTGTGATGCTCTCCTCCAAATCGATAAGCTCAGTTTAATCATGGGAAGACATCAGACAAACCAAAATAGAAGGATATTCTACAAGATTCCTGACCAGCACACTTTAGAAGTATCAAGCTAATGAAAAACAACAAAAGACTGAGAATTATCACTGATTCGGGGTTCCTTAGG
This sequence comes from Phocoena phocoena, assembly GCF_963924675.1. Lineage (NCBI taxonomy): Eukaryota > Metazoa > Chordata > Mammalia > Artiodactyla > Phocoenidae > Phocoena > Phocoena phocoena. The sequence goes on along the minus strand of NC_089219.1, from coordinate 71,206,716 downwards.
AGGCATGATAGCAAAATACAGCATGGAATTTTGAATAGACCAGGACACTAGTGGAAAAACTGGTGAAGCCTGAATAAAGTCTCTGGCTCTGATAACCATATTGTACTACTGTTAATTTTGTAGCTTCCAAAAGTGTCCCATGGTTATGTTAAGGTGTGAACATTAGTGGAAGGTGGGTAAAGGGTATACAGGGACTTTATTATCTTTGAACCTTTTTTGTAAATCTAAATTTATTTTAAAATTTAAAATGTTAGATTTTTAAAAATTAATAACAATTCACTCATTATTTGAGTAATCTGTTTCTTGGATTTAGAAACAGAATTAAATGTAATTACAAATTTATTTATATGATTTGTTGTTTTAAAACAAGAATTTTCTGTATTGTTAATTATATCATGGAATAAATTTAGAACACCTTGTTCTTGAATTCAAGTATTTATTTAAAGACATTATAATTAGGATTATCATATTCAGATCAAACTGTAATAATATAAATATGGTTGCTATATATTTTTTCATTCTTCAAGAACAACCAATTTTGCAGGCTTTGGTTTTACCCACAAATGGTTGCAAATTGTCATGTAAGGGTCCCTACTTACTTCCCTGAGTATAAATCCACAAAACCTGAAATGGATATCAAAAACTACTCTTGTAAAGTACTTACAAAATTAACCACAGAATACCTAACTAAAGTGGCATATCGTCTTACAGCTAATGAAAATTTCCTGATTTAAAAAAATATATATATTTAAAATAGCATTCATGGTAAAATCATAAAATCCTCTCCAGGTCCCATCTGTGAGCTTACCTGGAACAGAACATCTAAAGAATGAGACATTGCTACAGATCACTTAAGAACTCACCTCTGACAAACCACTTCAGAAAACTCAAGTTTCTTATATTCATTTAGAAATGAAAATTTATACTAGGTTTCTTGAATAGAGTGGGTTTGGCAATGATCACAAAAAATCTAGATATACTCTTAGTTCAAGTTTCTTTATTTCTATGCATCTTGGAAATTACAGAAAATGCTCAACAAAATTCCCCAATTCAAACTGCATTCAGAAAAAGGAAAACCACAAAAAGATTTGCTATAAGCTTTTAAACTAAGTTTTCTCCATTTCACTGCACTTCACCAAACTAGAAATATGGGGCAAGTGGGAGATTCAGCATACATTTGAATTCTGGGAATTGGGTTGACTAAGAGAGGAAGATCTAGAAGAAGGAAATTTCAGTGGTCTGATTTCAAACATCTTAGCTTAATATTTGGAGTCTTTCTTGTCCCACCCAAGTTTAGCTTTTAAGTCATTTAGGTCAGAAAGTATTTGATTGCAAGGAAAACAGGGCTGCTCAAACTAGCTCAAGCAAGGCTTTTTTTGGAGAGGTGAATTAATTTTAAGAACATAAGGACTCATGTGTGGGGAATATAGGCAGGATTGGAAAATAATGATTTAATAATAGTAATAGTTGACATTGCTTACCATGTTCCTGGTACTGTTCTAAGAACTTTCTGTGTATTATCTCATTTAATTCTCATAATAGCCCAAGGTAATTACTGTTTCTATTTCATCCTACTTTACAGGAAGGTTTAGTAACTTTCCCAATATCAACATGCTTTTTAGAGGAAAAGCTGGGATTGACTCCTCGTGGTCTAATCCCAGAAATCACATATTTAGACATTCTACCATATATTTCTCTATGTGTTTGGCTCCATTTAGATCTCTTCTGCTACTCCATAATAACTACAGTTTGTAGTTTGCCACAGAACTTATTTGCCACAGAACTTATTCTGATTTCATGATCTTGCTGTTTTTCTTCCTCGAGCTAAGTGACTCAGGTTCACAATGTTTCTGTTCCAAATTTCTGGAGGAGATAATCTGGTTCATCCAGCCTGCATCAGGTATCTAGTGCTGGCCCAATTAGGTGAAGGAGGGAGAGGAAAGAATGGAAAAGGGCAGGTTTGGGTGACTTTATGCAAACATGCTAGACCTATCCTTTTAGATTCTAGATTCTTAGAAGAGGTACAAGAATTCAGATGCAATGGTAGCATCTTTCTTCACCTACCTTCTTATCCTTTCTTTTTATACCTGTTCTACAAATCCTTTGCAGTAATCAACCAGATACATTCATTAGTCTCTAAACACATTTAAGGCATTCTTCTATCAGTGCTTTTACTTGTCCTATATTTCTGGCCTAGAATTTAATCTGTCCTTATGATTCAACTCCTCTGATTATTATCAGTGCTTCAAGGTAAAAACCATGTAGTACTTCCCATCTCTGAACTCCTACAGACTTAGTCTTATCACATGCTTGGAGCTTTATCAGAGTCTGTCTTGCATTGTTATTTATGCTTTTATTAGTATGTCTTTTCTCCCCATCTATATCAGCTAATCAAGACATGTTTCTTGATATCACAATCTATGTATTTAAATTTGTATTATAACCACAACTGTAGCAATGTTGTACACTGACTGATGTACCTACTGATGAAAGAAAGAAAGAAAGAAAGAAAGAAAGAAAGATTTTAAAAGAATGATTGAAACAGAAATTGAAAGCTGTTGGACTGAGAGGAATATGGAGATATTTAAATGTTAAGTTTTCATTTTATTTTACAAGATTTTTATAATTCTTTATAGGAATTAGAATATAATTTAAATTCCTGATGAATAAAGGCTTTTTCCCTTTATTTCTCAAGCCTCATCTAGTTTCAGGTAAATGTTGGCTGTTGGTTAATATTTCAATGTCTGACCAACTCATGAATAAGCTTAAGTATTAATTTATTTTAAATATTCTAATGCCAATTATAAACCTAGAAAAATTTTAACTTGAAATTATAATTTAAAACACAAGATATATCAATGATACATTTAAACTGGAATTATGTTCTAAACTATGGCTCTATTAGGTCAAAATTTCTTTAAAATTATAAACATTTAAAATATCATATTGACTTCATTATTTCCATTTTTGTTTGATATACCTCATTACTTCACTGGGTTAGAATACACTTATTGACTAATTTTTTAAAAAGCCATTTCAAATAGCTTGGATTTGTTTCCCTAATTCAATTTCTGGAAATTATTCTCTGTTGGTGACTGTCACCTGTCCCTGTATTGTATTTGCAGTAACTGTAGAGGTTTGAGGCAAAATATAGTTTTCCAGAGTTACAGCCATTTTGTTATTCAACAAAGATAAAAGCACCTGCTTTGTGTCATCCTTCCAGGTTTGGACCAGAACAAAACTGTCAAGTAAATGGTGTTTGACATTGCCAACCTTTGCACTTCTCTCTTTGTTATGAATTCACTACTCAGATCTCCAGTGTTTTGTCCTGATGGCCTTAACTCCACAATGCAGCACCTTCCCTCAACCATCTCTCCTTAAGAAGTGCTCTGGAGTTATTCTTCTTGGTTAGGCAACATATTTATTTTTTTCACAAGAAATTTCCAAAGATATAATACCTTATCCTAGTAAGGGTTTTCAGACTCTACACACCTCTACAAAGAGGAAGAAATGTATTTTACTTGGTGACCTAATAAGTATATGTGTGTATCTGAAATGAATGTTTTATGCAACAATTCTTACCCCTAAAACTGAAACAAAAATCACAGCTAATATTGAATATAATTTTATTAATAATGAAGGACAACGTTGTATTCTATTTCATTTTGTTAAACCACCAGTCAGAATCTACTAAATTTATTGTAAGACCTACTAAAAGGTCACAAATAGGAGTGACTTTATTGGAGGTTTTTTCTGGTACGGAAGTGGCTTTTACGCATTCTTCAAAGGATTTAAAGTAGGGGCCTGTGGCTCCGTAACATTCACCCACATTTCCTGGCATTTCTACTTTGTTGTAAGAGACGGTCTTCTGAGTATAACAGAGTTTGGACAAAAGTGAAATTGTCAGATGAGGGAAACATACATCCTTAAGGAGTCCTTTCATTCTTTTTCTATCATTTATACTCCACAGGATTCTTGGGGATTGCTTCACTGAGAAAGTCATCTGTATATCCAAATTTGGAAAAGTGATGAATATGCAATTTTGCCTCCAGATTCAGCTCTAGTCTCCCCCTTCTTCCAGTCAGATGAATATATGCTTACTGAGTGTCTCCCACCGGGTTTTCAAGTTAAGTAGGCATCATGACATTAAAGTTATTTTTTTCCATGCTCAAGAGGGTTGTATAACATCTAATGTGATCAGACTCCTTACTGAGTAATGAATATGGAAATTAGATAATCGAACTACAGTAAAAGGTTAAAATGAACTCTAAGAATTTAAATAAATGAAGCTGAAGGATGTGGATACATTTGTGTGCCTGTGAGTGAAAGTATGTGGTAATACTTGTTGCAGGTGACACATTTTCTTTTTTTGATCCAATAATTCTTAGAACAATTGTTTTGGCTGCTTGTAATTGAATACCTTTATGAATAGCTTCTCACATAACCACCCAATAAGTACTCCGGATTTGATGAAAAACATTTCTGCATTTCACTTAAAAATCTTAAGTAGTTATATTACTAATTTGGGGGAGAGGTTTGAGGGAATGTTTATTAAAACCAGGGAATAAAACAGGGGGCCCACTGAGATACTACATGCTCTATGATCAGGTTCTTTCAGTCTCAAATTCACTGAACCAAAAAGCCAGGTTTAGCCAAGTAGAAAGTGAATAACATTTATTGCCCTGCTGTGGGAACTTATCTCATCCTCTCCTTCTGTTCTTTAATTTTCAAGGCTTCTTGATTCCTTTTTATTTTGATTTTGTGCATATGGTCACCTCAGGTTATGGTTATATAAGTGAGAGACAGCTAGGTCAATATATAATATACTTGTCTTTTTTCATTACACAGTAACTTTCTTAAGGAGAAGAATTAAATCTTCTACTTCCTTCACAGTGATCTACAGCCCCTAGGGTTCTGTTCATAAATATGCTCAATAAATGCTGTTTATGTGTTGATCTGCTTCTCATAAATGGAATATTTTACAGATTCTCCCAAGAATAAGGGTTCAAGGAGGTCAAAACTGAATTAACCTTTCTATAAAACCATTCTAATAAACCCAACCTTGAACTCCAATTCAAATCAGATACTCAGGAGTAGAAGTCTCCTTGAAGTCATTATGCAAGACAACTAATCAAAGCTACTGTACTTAGACATCAAATATTTAATTCAGTATTTGTATCTAGTTGATAAGTTCAGAAAACTTAGACAATATTGATACATCACATTTAGGGACAGATTCAGAATTGTTTCCAAGTTGGCAGAAGGTATGGCATAGAAATTTCCATGCTCTGTATGTGCGTGTGTAAAGATTCTCACACACACACACACACACACACACACACACACACACACGATGTGAGAGAGAGAGAGAGAGGAAGGGAGAGACCAGATTAATAGAATAGTTTAAAAAAAACCTATAAGCTATGCTTAGGGACACATTTTAACAGACTTCTAGATCATAGGACCTAAGCTCAATTTCTTATTTCTAGTGGAATAAAAATAAAATTTTATATCTCTCTGTCTCTAATATATTCTGCTCATGAGGAATATAAAAATTGTTAAATAAAACTTGAGACATTTTTTGGCATCCTCTTAATAACTAGGCTAAGCTCTCTTCTTCATTTAATTTATTTTTTTCTTTTCTTTTTCTTCTTTTGGTAACTGGGTAGCTATAAGACAGCCTTGCTAAGTTTAAAAGAAATAAAGAAAAGAAAAAAAAGAAGCATGCTATATTTTTTTACCTGAAAATACAGTAGACTCTCCCAGTATCTTACCTGGCACGCAGTTGTGCTCTAAGGGCCTGGGCTAGAGGAATAGGAAGAGAACTCTGTCAGTGCTTCCTGAGGACAAAGGAGAAAGTCTCCAAGAAAAAGGCTTGGCTGCTCTCTTTATGTGAGTTCACTAGGGAAAGGGTGTCTCATTCTTTCAGTAAAAAATGAGAGAAATAGTTGTTCAGTTTACTCAGCAAAACAATAAAAATTTAAATAAAAATAATTGAATTAGAATACAAGCATGAAAATGGTGCTGATTCTCTTTATATTAATTCTATCTACCCATGGATTCGAGCCTGGAAATTGTTCCTTTAACCCATGTTTTTCTCTGTAGTTATGGTACATTACTGAGCTCTGCTTATTTTACCTTCAAAATGAATGTCTAATCTATAGCTTTTCTTTCCATTTCTACTGCCACTCTCCCTCCTAAGCTAAGCCATCACTATTCCTCATTTGAAATATAGCTGAATTGTATATCTTTCTACTTCCATTCTTGCTCTCTTTTAATCTATTATTAACATTAACAACCAGAGTGACCTTTGAAGAACCTCCACCAAATTGTGCCACATTCTTGTTTTCTCTTGCATTTGGAAGCAAGCAAATTAAAAGGCCGACAAGTCTTAATAAGACCTTTCATGATCTAGCTCCTATTCTCAAATTCATCTCATTCCACCTGTTGTTTCCTTCCAGCCACACCCATTATTTTCAATTCCTTGGTTTCACCATGTCCTTAGTCCTTGCATGGGCTGGACTAACAGCATGCATTTCTTTCCTCTCCCTACAACTTTTCATTTGACTGAATCTTTATTTTTCAGATTTCAGCCTAATTTTTGCCTTCACAGAGAAATCTTTCTACATTACCCAGTCGAAACTAGGTCTTCCTTATGATTCTCTCCCACTGGGTTTTAGTCTTTTCTTCCTTCCACTTACAGAATTTGCAATTACGCATGTTTATTTGTTTACTTGCCTGCTTTATCAAACTGAATTCCACGAGCACCCAGATCTTGTCCCAGCATTATATCCAACAACCAGCTCAGGGTCTGAAGCCCAGTAGATACTTATACAATATCTGTTGAGTGAATTAACTAATTAGTTGCTGTATTAATAAACAATTCATTGAGTCATAAATTATAGCATATGGTCCAGATATAAATTTTTAAATCTCTTCAATTAAGAAATGTGAAAAGGACCTTAACCACTTTTATGAGATTGTTTAGATTACTTTCCTTCCAAGTATTAAAAATTGTCTTGTGGTCTTACTTATTAACCCTAAAATGATTTTTTGTCTTTCAAATACCAGTGCTCTGTCTTGCCTGATTTACAATGATCAGCAGTCTCCCCTTTATCATAATTGCAGGGAGGGTATTTTAAACTGCTTTTGAAGGGAAATCTCTTTCTGAAGATACTAAAGAGAAAAGCCATCCATTGTTGAGAGAGATGACCAGGCAACTGCCAATACAAAAATATTAAACTTCAATTCCTTCAGCCTCAGCAGCTTAGAACGTTGAGAGTAATCCAGTTTAACTCTATCATTCTCAGGATCCTACCTGGCTAGAGCTTGATAGAAGCAACTGTTTGGGCAATTTATTCATATTCTGTCCAATTAGTGAGGCCTAGTATAAAATGTTAAATTCAAACTGACTGAATGATTCCCGAACCAGCATCTTTTCAATCTATGTAGTGGGAATCATTTAACAGCCAATTGTTGGCTGTTGATTTTCCCATCTTTCTGAACATATCCTTCCCCATTGTTTTGTCAGTTAATGGGACTTTCATTTACCAAATTGCTCAGGTCCAAATCTCAGGAGCTGTTTGTGATTCCTCTCTTTCTCTCATGACTTACACACAATCCATCAGCAAGCACTTTGGGCTCAATATCAAAGCATTTCCTGAACTACACTACTTCTGATTTTTACTCTTAAACACTCAAATTCAAGTTACTCTCATCTTTTATATGGACTATTGTAGTAGTTTTTTGACCTCCGTTTTAGTCTCATTTCCCTAAGGTCCATTTCCACAGAGCAACAAATGCATATTTAAAATACATAAACCCTACCATAGCACTCCTTTGCTTAAAACCATACAAAGACTTTCGATTCTTTGTTAGAATAAAATCCAATCTTCTTACCATGGTCTTCAAGGCCCTCCTAATCTGGCCTCCAACTAGCTCTTTGGCATCATTTCCTCCATGTATTGCACTTGCTCAATTTTCTTACAATCTCTCTTTTTCTCACACATGACAATTTTTCATTACATCTAAGCCTTTGCACCTGTGGTTCCCTACGTCGGGAACACATTTTTCCTAGATCTTTGCCTTCTAATTCATTCTCATTATTCAGATGTCAGACAATATTATCTCTTCTGGTTTGCCTTCCCTACTACCCTTTCTTAAGGATTCCCCCCTACCCAGTCACTTTCAAGCCCAATCTCACAATCTATTTTCTCTATGACAATGGTCACTATCTGAAATAATTTTATTTTCCATCTCACCTCCCCATTCCCACTCAAATAGACACTCAACAATCTCAAGAATCCTCATTCCCCATTGTATCCCTAATCTGTAGAACAATAAAGGCACATGGTAGAACCTTAAATATTTGTTACAGCTTACTCAATGAATGAGATTTGTGAGTTTGTACTTCTTTGCTCTGTTAACTGGTGCTGGAAAATATGTTAAAAAGGAAAGCATGAAAAGAAGAGTTCATTCTTCAAATGACTCTTTCTACCTTTTCAACAATTAGAACCACAAAAAATGACAGGTCTTATAGACCTGACCCTTTTAAGGTTCACCTACAGCTAAAAGGGCATACTTCATTTTGTTTCTACCACATCTACATACTTAAACAACAGTTGGCAACAAGAGCAGAACTTCAAAAACAAAAGACAAGAATAGTTCCTTTTACATTTATTTCTCAACTTTTAGAATTGTTGATGATCTGTGTTTCTTTTCTTTGGAGAACAAATTCTTAAAGAGGATTTAATAATTAAAAAAAAACCATGAAGATAGATGCTAGTACTAAATACAATCACAGATCCTCTTCTAATCTCTGTCCTAAGGTTTATATTTCAAATTAATTACATATATGCTCAATGAAGGAAGACTGTTTGGTTTTTCTAGTTTAGATATATTCCCCTCCTCCAACCCCATCACCCCAGGAAAGGAACCAGTTCACACAACTGTTCTATGTTACTATAACTAAAGAGTTTGTATTTACCATAAAGAAGGAAGGCACTTTTGGTCAGTAAAGGAACTGTGAACAATGGTATATAGTTAAGCCTCACATCAAGATATGCTGTCCCCAAGGTTCTGAAAAGTTCATTTTTGAATGTTAAGGATCAAGGACATTATTGATCACAAACAAGACTGAAGAGTGCATACAAATATGACAGTTAACTTTTGTAAATATAAGAGATTAAGCTCGGGTAGACAAAACAGAGCAGAAAATTGATACTGACTAATGAATGCAGACAATATGGACATTGCAGTTTTTCTTAGAACATTTGATATCTTCAAAATCAAATTTTTCAAACTTCTTTGCCTAGGTTTTTGTCTTTGTGTCCAGAAAAGCATAACAATAATAGAATAATAAAAATAATTTTATTATCTGTTTGGAAGATAGTATATTTTCACATGCCTTTACTACCTTGGAGTAACAAAGCAAAGATACAGGAAAAGATGTATAGAACAAAACTTAAAATCCCCCAAAGAAGAAAAACTGAGGTGGATGATAGATTCATTTATTAAAATTGACTTCTTTTTTTTTAAGATTCCACACATAAGTGACATCATGCAGTATTTGTTCTCCGTCTGGATTATGCACTTAGCATAGTGCCCTCTGGGTTTGTTCACGTTATCGTAAATGGCACAACTTCCAGAATTTTATTTGTCAATTATACCACAATAAAGCTGAAAAAAAAATTTTTTTAAAGACGGAAATAGACCTTACATTGCATTTTAAGGAAAAGGCTTTTAGTTAATAAGTAAACTCATGCTCACAAATCTGTTTTTTTATACATAACTGTTGATGTGTGTTTTTGCATATGAATCACAATATGCACATAGATAGATGGTCCTCATTGTAGAGCAACACAAAAGTTGAAAGCACAAATTACTGACCAGTACTCACTTCCCAACCGAATGACTAAAAGGCAGTGGAATTGTGAAGAGAAGCTTGTGAATTTTAGGTAAAATTTTTGAAATTGTTTAGGCCCTGGGTATGTGCTGATTCTCCTAGCTACCTGAATATCTTTAATGAATTCCACATGCCCTAGTCCCATTCCTGTGTAGAAAGCATATGGGATAGTTTCAAAGATGGTGAGGTGCAGCATCATTGAGGACACAGGTGAGTGATTCCTGAAAGCTGATCTATGGTTGAATGGAGACTGAGAAAGGAAGAAAATTTCAAAAGAATAAAAGAGTTTTAAAGTAGCTTTGTGGAGTCATTGAAGGAACAGCATCTGGAAGTGCCTCATTCCAAGGCTTTTGGCCCCTTCCATAAGCCTCACTTTCAGATAGTGACCATTGTCATAGAGAAAATAGATTGTGAGATTTGGCTTGTAGGAGGGAGATGCAAGAAGGAGGGGATATGGGGATATATGTATACGTATAGCTGATTCACTTTGTTTTAAAGCAGAAACTAACACACCATTGTAAAGTAATTATATTCCAATAAAGTTGTTTAAAAAATAATGCAGCATTATTCCAATAAAGTTGTTAAAAAATAATGTAGCATTGTGAAGACTGATGAGGATAACCAAATACATTAAATAATAAATGTATTAGAATATGACCATAGAAACATAGTTGTTGAAAAGGCACTTGATCTGTAATCTGGATGCTGAGAGAATAACAGTCAAACTGAAACATCTTTAAATCTCCAAATTGAAGAGTCTGGACTCTATAGCTTGTTTGTCTACTATAATAAAAGTCCCATAAGTACTGACATAGGAATTATGAAATCTTTTAAAAATATATATATAATGTGAATAACTTTTGCTATTTAGTTCTCATTTAATATAATATTTTAGAATATTAAAACTAATCCCTGTAGAAAGAGATTAGAGGTCAATTCAATGACCTGTGTACTATGTGACTTAGGCAGTAAGGGGAAAATCACAAAGTTCTAAAATATATACCAAAGAACTCAAGATCAAAATAGTATTTTGGACTTCTTTAATATATGATCACTCAGCCTGATATATTTCCTTACAAATAAATATAAGCATCTTTTAAAACACCAGTTCTATTCCACACATTTTAAGTTCCTTGAGGCAAGGACTGAGTCTTCACAGTTATATACCCAGTGGGAGAACAGTAGCTGGCACATAAAAGGAGGCTAATAAAAGTTGTGCTATTGAATGACTGAGTGTCTCTGAAACTCTAGGGAGAATATATTTTCTTTGTCTGTATATCTTTTGAGCTAACATTTGATTCCCTTATACCTGGAAGACTACAGTGGATGCCTTTATGTTGATCATAGTCATTAGTAATGACGTATATTGCTAATAAGATATAATATGGCCAATTCTCTAAACAGTAGCTTCTAAAAGAGGAACACTGTGTGACCTTGGACAATTCATTTAACCTCTCAATGACACAGAGTCTCCATCTGTGAAATGAGAATAATAGTACCTATCTTCTGCCTACTTCACAGGGATATTAAGTCCACACCTGAGATAATGGCTATATATCATTTAGAGCTCACTGGAGAAAAGAACTGTTTAATTACAATTGTTATTATTTCCTAGAGAGTGTTAATGATGATGGGAGAAGAAGAGATGTTATCCAAATTATATTCAAATGCATCTAGATAGGGGCAAAAAAAAAAAAGAAAAAAAAAAAAAGAAAAAAAAAGCATAACTAAAATTCTTGCCAAGTAAAGCCAACTGAATTATTTCTGTTTTGGATTACAAAAATTATAACATTTTCTTCTGAAGAGGTAAAAAAAAGCTAACATAAAAAGGTGAGACTAAGAAATAGTTTTTTGTGTGATTTTTATCTGAACAGGATAAAGAATTAAAAAAAAGAAAAACAATCAGCAAAAAAGAAAAGTGTTAAGTTTTCTAGTTCACTTTTTAGAGACAAGTGCCTCTTGGTTTTATGTTTGTGGCTTATCCACTTTCTGTACTATCTAGGTTAAATCTGCACCCCTGGGCAGACCCCTTGTCTGCATCTTTCTGGGTCAAGTCCCTCTTTCTGTGCCCTCTCCCCGAGGGAGTTTTTATGTCAAGGAATGCAAACCAATTTTAATATTAGCCTAAGGTAAACATAATTAGAAGGGTACATTTTCTGCCAAAAGGGGGGAAGTCTACAATGCATTTCAAACTCAGATGTAATTATTTTAAAAACTTATGTCTTACGCTTCTCCAAAATATCATATCAAAGAAGCCAAGTGTTAGATATCATCCCTAAATGATTACCACTTGTCCAATGAGGAGAGTATCTTTGAAACAATATTTTAAAAGTAACTAAACCTGCATTTTCTTGCAAAATAGTCAACAAATCCCCTCCAAATTATCAACAAATTGCAACACCACAAATAAACATATAGAACTCCATAAATATTTAATATCAATAAAATGCATTCCAGGTAAATGAAGAAAATAAAGTAAAATAAAGATATATGGGGAAAAGGTAAATAGGGAGAATAATAATGGGGTAGTTTAATGAATAAGAATAGAATATTGGGCACTGAGAGTATAGGTGTGAGCTACTTGGAGCCAGGAACTGATTGCCTTTTTCATCATTATATTCCTCCAGCAAATAGAGGAAAGGCTCAGTAAATCACTGGAGAATGAAAAGTAGAATAGGATAGGCAAGGAACAGAGCAAGCCTGAAATCTAGACATTAAAAAAAAAGTAAAAAGCTAACAGAAGGTAAAAGTTTTATGAGTAATGAAAACAAATTTAATTTTTGTAAAAATGTTTTCTTTTTCTTTGTTTGTTTTTAGTCCTATAGATAAACTTCAGGTCATTGCTATTTTTATGGTTATTTTCTAGATTTTTTTCTATTTTCTGGTGTTTTCTAGTCAAATTAGTTCTGTTGTGCTCTTCTGCAATTCACATTCTTGTATATGTTTTCAGTCTTGAAGTTTATGCCTAAGAAGGATGAACAATTTTCTAATTGGCAACAAAAGGGTCACCAATCCAGATGACAGTTGGGTTCCTAATAAGTGTCCTGCCAAAAAAGGGCAACTGGAGTCTTCACTTCCAGGCTAAGTGCCCTCCTCTGCCCACAGCCTTTTTGTGCCAGAGGATGTTAGACTGGCGGGTCATGAGAAGATGGGTATTCCCAAACAGAAAACCCACCGGACAACAAGAGTGAACAAACACCACACACATCTTAAAATGTTTCCATCCCATATTTTCTCCCATTGGTGTTGGTCTTCTCTTGTATGTAGCTTTCAAACATGGATCCCACTTATACCACTGGTTAATCTTAAAATACTTATAGTACAGATTTGACTTATTTCCCTTCACCCAAATTTGAGGAGCTCTCCTCTCACTTTCTCTACTGGCTTAGTGCCAAAGAACTTTCTAAGGCAACCTGAGAACAAAGAGAATACTAAGGAATAGTTTTATATTTTACTTTCAGAGCTCACAATTCACCTGTTTTCTAGACAAACTTGAGTGATTTAGAAATAATTTGGCCTAGTGCTCTTTTAAATCAATAGTTTTGATTAAAAAAAAATCTACCCATTTAAGAGAAGGGTTCGGGTATTTCAGTGACTTGAAGTAGTGAAGCTGGGATCTACAGTATCTCACGTTACAACTTTCTGAGAAATGAGCCTCCATGGGAAGCAGCACAGCTGCACTGCAGCTCTGGATCTCTGGGTGATTCTTTGGGGACAGAGAGTAAATTGCATAAGCAATTTCTTGGGGGAACAAATGATCTCCACAACAAAAAAGTTAAAAAAACCCAGCAACTAAAAATAGGCATAGTCTCCAGTGTGAGAATTCGGTACTGGACCCTTTGACCTTACTCCTCTTACACAAATGGATCTGCGATATTAATGCGGGTTTTATGGATATTAGTCATGGAAAAGAAACCAAGCTACACAGTGAATTCAGGGAATAAGTTGCATATTTCTGTAAGCTTTGAAGACGAGCAAAGTTTGTCAGCAGGCAGATCTTGCCCATCTATGATTATTAATGGCTTTCAAGGTTTCAGAGGTCGAGAGTATATTGTCCCCAACACTTTATATTATTCTGTCTTTGTTTATATCTCCCAGGTAGACACACACTCCACTTTAAATGAGGAGCTCTTTCTAAGAGACAGCTGTAAAGGATTCTATTTATGCACACAGACTTGAAATAAGACATATCCTAACCTTTAATTATGAATTACTACATAAGTTTCAAGGAGTGTGAAAAGGGGTGGAAAAGCAATGAGAAAAATCAGGGAGATTTTTTTTAAGATGACAAAATCTCAAGGTTGATTTAATAGGGACTCTTTGACTTTAAAAGTCGTATGCTGAAAGCTCTTGTAAAAAAAGATCGCACAGGTCACCCTGCCAAGGATAAACAATCATTCTTAAGTCCTTTGTTTCAGGCCACACTGAAACTTAATCCCCTAGGCGTTCCTGTCTGTCCATGCATGCATGTGGTCTCACTGTTCCTCTAGTCCTGGTGCTTGCTTTCAAGCACAGAGCTCCTGACTGCAAGGCATTTGATTTCTGGTAATTAATCAGTTCATCATACACACTGTGTTTCTCCCCCAGGCCCAGCTCAAGTGAGTGATCCAAATCTGGCTTCAGGAAGAAAGAAAGCATTTATGCTCTGAGTGCACAGAATGAAACATTGATAAACAGTTCTTGGTAAAACATTGAATTCTAATGGTATTATTTTTCTTTTCAAGACATAAGTTGTCTCTAAAAAATACACATAGAAAAAACCAAAACAAAAAAACAAAAAATAAAAGTCAAACAAAAATATGTTTGATGCCCTATAAACAGAAAGCATTTTGTCCTGATAAAAAGAGCTATCAAGATTTGGTGGTGTTTGTGAGTTTGGTGCTGCAGCATTTTAAAGTGTTCGCTTAGAATATTAACGTGCGTTTTTTAAACACCTTGCCGTTTGAATCTTTATCCAGAGCACTTTATCTCAGAATATCTTGTTTGGCTTGTCTCTATAATGACCTAGTTACTACTAATTTTATCAGTTGTTGTGAACAATCTGAACTTGTATTAATAATTCTTCATGCCTAGAGATTTGGCAATTTTCATTCTTTTCAGTTACTTACTTGTCTGCCTCAACAGCCATTTGTAAAGAAACGTTTTGTTATTAGAACTAGGAATACCCTCATATATTTGTCTTGCAGGTAATTTTGAGTCCTCTTGTTTTCTATAAATAAAGTAGTCCTGTAATGGGTTCCCTTTTCTTGTCAATTATTCTGCTTAAAACTGAGATTAATCAACCAATCAGTTGTCAAAAGCATTTCTGAATTGTCTGTATTTGATTTATAGAAGTTACGCATGAACTTTAAGCAGGGAAACATGGTGTATCAAAACTATAATAAACTTTAATGATTTTGAAGGCAGCATGAATTTCAAGTAAAGCCAACCCACATAAGTTACTCCAAGTCTGATAATGTTACTCGTTGCCATGATGTAATAATCTTATTTTAAGGAATTATCTCTTCTAGACATCATTACAATGATAGGTTTCATTACAGATTCTCAAGATTTTGTTTCCCAGGAAATTTGGCAAATGGGGAGACATTTTTGATTGTCACAACTGGGGAGGGGAAATACTACTGGCATCTAATAGGGAGAGGTCAGAAATATTTGTAAATATTCTACACTGCACAGGACAACACCCTAGAACAAACACCGCAGAACAAAGAATTATGAGGTCCAATATGTCAGTAGTGCTAAGATTAAGAAATTCTGGGTTACATATATATGTACATATTTATTTTTAATTTAAGTACAGGGATACAGAAAGTGTACACATCATAAATACACAACTTAAACAAATTTCACAAATTTAATACAACCATTTAAGTAACAGCAAGATCAAGTAAAACAAAATGACCAACACCCAGAAGCCCCCTCATGCTCCCTTCCAGCCCATAACCCCTCCAAAGGGGTTATCCTGATTTCTAAAGACATCCAAATGGAATCACAGAGTAAGTTACATATATATGTTACATAAACTCTATAGACACACTTCTCTCTTTCTATTTGATCCTAAGGGCCATTGAATCCTACAAATTGGAGATAGGATTTATTCTGACTCAGGGAAAATTTGAGTTTACAATGTATTTATTGAAGGTTGCTATTTATTATAACTTAAGTAGTGAAAGTAGTTACTTCCAATGTGTATCTGTTTACACACCTTCACCCTATCTCAATTAATGTTTGTTGGAATGATGGAAAGACCTACTCTCTGATCAGAGTCAGAACCTTTACTATGATGGAAAAGGGAGACAGAGATTCATAAAAGAAAGCAGACAGGGCTGGTAAATAAAATAAAATGAATAAATGTTCTTTGAGCTTTTGTTTTGTTTTACTTCAAACACACTTACCTACAAAGACAACCCTTGAAGCCACTAGTAAATGAAGCAGACCCTTAGCCCCAACGGGAAAGTGCGTTCTACGTCATGTCTTGTGCCCTTGGGCTGTTTCCAATTTTTCCTGCTTCTTAGTTCTAAGCATACCATCCATATAAGTGAAATAACCACACTGGGCTAAAGCTTAAGTTAAATATCAAAATCACTGCATGCTGACCGTGAAAACTTACCCTTGCTGAACATTTGTGGGTTATCAGGATCAAAGAAGACCTCGATATTTATCAAAAAATTTAGCCCACCACGGTTTAGCCTTCATTAACCTGGTATGTATTTGAAGAATTCAATAGAGTTAATGCAGGCCAAGCCTGAACTGAAAGTTTTTTAACTTAGGAAAACACTTATGCTCTTAAAGGGATAGGTATCGGTTTTTAAATATTGAGAAAGGGCAGAATAACATAAGGTTCACACATGCTATTTGGTTGTCCGAACGTAATGAGTTCTCGGCAGGACGGAGTTATGCTTTGTACATGAAGAGACACAAGAACAAATCTGTCTTTTATATAATGCTTCTAATAATGATTTGAGGCACTATGGGAAATCATACTGAGTCTAGACAACACAATTTTTCTGGTTTAGACACAAAAAAAATTTAAATGAGGACAAGCTCAGTTGCAAAATCATGAGCTGTTATAGATATCAGGATAAGCAGATAGACTCCTCCAATAAATTTCATGTACAAATATGTTTTCTGCAGAGAAATCTGGATGATAGGGTGGTCTCTCCTCAGTTAGAGACAAAGAGAAGTTTATCTTAAAACAAAAAACCTACTCTTTTATAGCATCATTGCCTTGCTGCATGCAAAGTGGTTAGAAAGTCCATCATTTTATTTAAAAATTTCAATATTATGATCACTGGTGTGTTTATTGCCACTTACCATTTCAATGTATTTCTTACTTGGAAGCAGGGACATTTCATTCATTGTACCTGTTGGAGGACAGTGCTATTGGCTTTAGGGGGGAAGTGGAGAAAGATCAAAAAGAAGAAAAAAATTGTTTGCATCAAAATGCTAAAGAGATTTTCCAGATGATTTCCTGGTTTAAGGAAAGTGCTCTGAATCAGAAAAGGACAGACAGAGACAGAGGAAGAAACTCACAAATTTAAATCAAGAATCTAAAACTTTCCAGGAAAATAATTAGCATAGCACCTGTTATTACATGATTTTACATATGCCATCTTACATAACATAGAGATAAAACATAATAAAATTTTTTTAAGAAAGCGTGTTTAGGAAAAATTCATTTGTTTTTGCAGACTTCATGTCTTTTATTAAATGTCCTTTATTTAGACAATTAAAATAGTGATTTGTCATTTTCCCCCTAGATATAGTTATAATTCAGTGCTGCATTGCTTTCAAGGTCAGTTTTCTCCTCTCTGCCTCTAAGAAACCCTGCTTTGGTAATAGAGTTGCCCATGCATAATAAGTATGCAATGCTACAATTATTTGAAAATATCATAATTTCTGTAACTATAGAATCAAAGATCAAGGCACAGTTTTAATGTCTTCATACAAGTTACTCCTGTGTCTTTTCCATTGTGCGAGGTATTCCTTGCAAACTAAGGTATACATAGCTGCAAACATTCACAGGAATCCACTGGTGAGAGTTTGCATTTGTCTTAAAACAATGTTACTCTAAGTGTGGTCTGGGGATCACCTGCTTCAAATTCCTTAGGAAGCAATGGCTGTTTGTCAAGACACAGATCCATGGCCCCCACTGTAGTTCTATTAAATCAGAATATCTGAGGTTTGTGACTAACAAGATGCATTTGAATATATTTGTGAGTAATTCTTAGGTAAAACTTGAGCCTCACTGCTCTAGACAATGCTGATATGCTTATATCATCCTCAAAATTACAGTTTCTCCCAGGAAATGAGAAGCATTAAAAAAAAAATCTGTTTGGAAGGCATTCAGAGAGAAACAAATAGCTATGGTGTAAAATATCTAGGTGTGAAATCATTTCAGAAGTAGAATTTTGATGTTTTTTATGTTGTTGAAATTTTACTCTTAATGCATAAACAGATACCTGGATTTAAAAAAATAACTTTTTGTGCATATAGCTAAGCTGTCAATATCCATATAGTTAAGCTAACCTTGAAGTAGGGACTATCATTATCCATTTTACATTTGAGGAAACCTAGGCTCAGAGATGTTGTGACTTAGTCAAGCTTACACAGATACTAAATTGTGGAGCTGTCATTTACTCTAGTCAGTTTGATGCTACTTTACATAGTGTCTCATGTATTTTTAAAATTTAAATATTATAGGATATTAAAGCTGATTTTTACGTCAAAGTCAAAGCTGAAAAGGAAAGATGCTAGATAACTTGTCATTTCAACTCAGCTAGCATTACCAAAGTCTGATTGGCAAGAGTACTGGTATTTGAATTTCCTTTGAGTCTGGAACCATGGAAGGTTAACTGAGCTAAAGTAATGTTGCTGATATCTCACTTAAGATAGGTCACCTGCATTTTGGATGTGGATAGCCCATAGGAGTTTAGGAGTTGAAGAGTTGAACTTGAGCCTGAATCCGAGCCCAGTATTGAGGAAACTTCATGGGCTGCCCAAAGAGCACATTTGCTGCCCACGAAGGTCCACATTCAGACAGTGATGATACAGAAGGCATCAGTGCTAGCCAAAGAAAAAACAACACTCTTGCCCTGTTGCAAAACAAGATGTTTCCCTTCTTCCCCTCATCTTTCTCCCCTAACCCAACATCCAAAATGGAAGTGGAAGAGAGATGTGTAAAATAAAATGGATGCTTCTAGCTCTACTCACATTCCTCATGCCTGGAAGCTGTCTCTGTGGGGAGAGGAAGAATTCTACAAAGCTCTACAAAGATATATGACTGAAGTTTTAAACTAACTTGAACTGTGTTTTAATTGTCAAAAAGCACCCAGAGCTCCGAGGCCTGTCCTACTCTCATTAGGGGTTGAGGCATTGAAATTTAATACAGCATGACTAATAGCACTGATTGAGGAAAAAATATATTTATACCAATTAAGACCTCTCAATAAGCTGTTTATGTATACTACATATGGCAAGTAGAATTTCTTCATCAGAGTCCTCAAATTTATACTGAGAGTTCATGGTAAGGTCTAGTAAGGACCTCCAGATATTTCCTAAGGGCTAGAATACAGGAACGAGAGCTTGAGTGTATATGTGGGCATATTTAGGAACTCACAGTGGTGTGAAGAACCTGAAGATAGTACTTTGGCTTTAAAACTGGAACAAATATTTACAGATTTTCAAAAAATTAGACCATTTTTATTCCAGTCATCTTCTATCACATACACGTAGGCTTGCAAATAATTATTTACCTCAGAAGATGGGTCCTGGAACCAAAGCCTCTCTCTGGCAGAATTATTTCTTTTAGTCCAGCAATAAACTCTTTATTCCAAGCTAAGGGGTCAAGATTATAATCCATTTTGTGTTGTACAGCTAATAATCTTTATTCACTGGTAAGGTGAATGCAGAATTGACCACACAGAAGAGAAACCTGGCACCAATAGTTTGATTAATAACCAGAAATGAAGGCATCATAGCTTCAGAACCATCTGTTCTGCATGCTTCTCACATAACTCCTCTGTACTTCTGTCTATACCTGCTTGGCTCTCTAGAAGCTTTCTCCAAAAGCATAGTGTTGTTACAGTAAGAACATGAAGATGGGTGTACAAGTGGTGCCACATGAAACGGAAAACATAAAAAGAACACAGTGAATCATTTAGGCTTGGAGTGTGAACAGAGTACAGTTTATCTGTGTATTAATTCTGCTGCTTAATTCAGCTGCTAGTGAGAAGGTTTGTAACATACATGATGGTAGCCAACTAAAGTTTTAATACTCTAGGAAAAAATGATGGACTACTCTGTGAAAGTTGTAGAAAATAGAATGCTTGGTACAAAACCAGTTGAAGAGGCTCTGATTTATGTCACAGTGAATACTTTATATACATGTATGGCTAAACTGCAGTTTACATTGTATTCACAGCACAGAGCAGAGTTCCGTATGAAGAATCAGCAGGCCACCTGTCTTTATTGAAAATGACACATTGGAATGTATCTGCAGTTGTTTGAATTGGGAGAGTGAGCCAAATTATTTTACCAGAAATTCTCTCTTGGGGACGGAATGTTTGCACGTGTATATTGTTACAGCACTCAGGGATTGATAGAACACTTCCCTATTGTTGGGGACCTGTCTCATCATTCAAGGAATGTGTCTGGCCAGCCATCCGGGACATCTCATCACTTCATGGAGGACTTATTCCAAAATGAAACAACAGGTCTGAGCGAGATCTTTACTCACCTCATCTCTTGCTATCTTAGTTTTCTTTGGTATTTTTCATCTAAGAAGTCAGTAGACAGAGTTGTTTACTGTAAACTTTGATGGGAGAAAAGTTTTGACCTGAAGGCTGTTGGTCATCCACAATGTACTATCAAGATGCAAGTGCCAGGAGATAGAACACAAGTGAGTCATGTACCGTCAAGAGACTCAGAATCATTCATCTATTAATTGGGGAGAAATGTAAATATTAATGGAGGTTTTTTGTGAGGTTATCATATAATTAAATACTGTGCATTTATTAAATATGAGGGCATAGGTCAAAAACAATTGCATAGAGATACATCATTATTTATGTATTCAGTAAACTTGGCAAGAGGTAGTGATGACCTTTGTAGACATTTTGGTGTGGCATATTTTTCTGAACATTTTCTGAGGCAAGATGCAAAATTTTACTTCATTATAAAATGCATTTGATATTCTGTCTTTTTAAGAAATACTTCCTTCTACCAAGGGATCTACTAGGCTAGATTTCCATGGGCATATTCATTTAAAAGCAGGTATTCAACATAATCATAGAAGGTCACATGTGTCATACTTGGTGAAACAAGTTATCATCTAGCCAGTCTATGATTTGGTCTCTGATGCTCATCAAGGTATATTTGAGGCTCTTAGAGATGCTTGGCACAATTCACACTCCAAAAAGAATCCCAAGCATTCCTCATTTGCTTAAAATGCTCTTTTATAATTTAGTTACACCACAAATATATTTAAAATGGTTTTGAACTTGTTTATTTATAAACTCTTTATCTTTTAAAGGTGATGAAATTTTCAATGTCAGGAAGCCTGAAGTTTTCTACAGAACCTCCACAGAGCCCATCTCATACTGGACTCTTCTTTTCTTTCTTGCTGCAAGCTGGCAAGATTCCTTTTAGTCCATTTTCCTGTCTTTTCAATACTGCTGTAGCCACTCTATCTTCTGGGGTTTTGTTATCTACCAAGAAGGAAGGCAGAGGCTTGTGAAGTCTGGCCAGTTTTGACCCTTTATTTACTTACCTTTGACAGAATCACACAGACTTCTTTTGTTTTAAGGATTTTACTGCTAATTCCTCTGGTAAAAATATTGAAGAGATAAAAATAACAAATGTGGGAATGTGATGAAGGTTACAGACACTTAACAACGTTCTTACAGACTTATTCCCTTGGTGGTGGCTTCTTGACTCTCTTCTGAAGACAGGAATTGGAAACTTCCCTTTGAATCCAGTCCTGTAGTTTTATTTATAAGAGTGGGGTTAATCCAAATGTCACTTCTCCTCTGACCCATCTATGGAGGAGGTGTTGTGCAATCTTTTCTCCTTGAGGGCTCCTGGTTCACCATGGGAAAGACTTGAGGCAGATGCAAACTTTCAGGCATTCCCCAATTAATCTGGCCTTTATTCACACAGGAGTTACACCTTTCAGACATTTTCTCACAATATGTTACATTTTACTGTCTAAAGTCTTGATTCCTACCCATGCCACATAATGCAAGTTTGTTTTTTTTCAAACTTCCAGGTATGTTTCCTTGTTCTAGTGTTTCATATTTCAATCACAGTGTCTCTCAGTCTTAACTATTTTCATTTTTTCACATATAACTAAATCTATCTTCGTAATTTTTATTCTTCTTTTAAGAATAAGGCTTTCTTGGAGTGAGACTTCTAGAAATACAAAATGATTCAGTTTTAGTACAAGGTCAGATTTTTACATTTAGCATGCCTGTACTTATCAGCCAATAAGTGCCAGGGACTCTTGTAGGCATTGGGGACACAGCTGTGAACGAAACAAAAGACCTTTGCCCTCATGAAGGTTACATTCTTGTGGGTGCAGACAGACAAAGAAATATAGCATATAGTGTGTTTAATGGGGACAAAAGCTATAGAGAATTTAAAGCATGGAACAAGTAGAAATTGCTGGCTTGTAAGGGAGTGTTTACAATTTTAAGTGGATAGCAGGGGAAACTTCACAGAAAAGAGATATTTGAATAAAGACTTAAAAAACGTTAGGGAGACAATTATGTGAATATCCAGAGGAACAAAAATTAAGAGCATCAGCAATCCAGCTGTCTAACAGATAGAAGGAAGAGTCACTGCAAAAATCCAGGAATGGGAACATGCCTGGCATATTGAGGAAGACCAAGAGGTTTAGTGAAGGTGGGTAGAGCAAGTGAAGGGGAGGAAAGCTGAATAAGTCAGAAGAATTAGAGAAATAATTCTCCCCTCACTCTGCTTACTGTTCTTCCTCATATACCCAGTGTTTTGTAGGATATTTTGACAATAGCAGATATAGTGCCATATTTTCAGATATATCTTCAAAGACATCTGTCCAGAGACTTCTTATTATTCAGTCTCTAGCTATCAAAAGTGTTATTTCTGGTTGAACCACTACAACAAGTTATAAAAATACTTAGACATTTGTCCAGTTCTTGAATTCTTTCTGGGAAGTCATACCATAAAACAACAACATAATAAAACAAACACAATAAAACAAAGTAAAACAAAGAAAAAAAAAACCCACCTAAACCAAAAATGTTGGCAAATCAGCTAACAGACCTTTTGTGGAGAAGTAACTGTGTAGCAATAAGCTCCAGGGAGCTTAAAATATATGACACAGACACCTGGTACTAACAGCAACTCACCATGCTAGTGCATTCTCAGGGCTATAAAAGACAAAAACTTTAGCTCACATTCACCTTAGGAAGTTACAGCGATCAGAAATCTATTATTTCTAAGAAATAAAATCCAAATTCAACTGGCTTAAATAATAAAAAGGAATTTATTGGTTCACATACAGCTGAAAGGACTGGTGGATAGACTTCCAGGGGTGGCTTAATACAGACATTCATTGATAGCATCAAGTATTTTTTTTTGTTATAACTTTTTTTCCATCTGAACACTCAATACACTGGCATGTATTGTGTTGGTTTCATTCTAAGGTGAGCTGTCCTCAAGATAGAAATTTTTTTTCTGGAAGCTTTGAGGACTTCATATTCACATGATACCACCTAGTGTAAGAGAAACAATGTCTTTGTCCCAAAACTCTTAGCAAACTCCTGAGAATCAGTTTGATTGGTAAGATTAATTTATCTACCAATCTCTAAACAGTCATTGTAGCCAGAGGAATGCCATGTGAAGGAAGCCAGGAAATGATACCAAGTTGTCCTGAAGCTCATAAGCTAAGAGTTGAGGAGTAGGACATGGTTTTCCCAAACTAAACTGAGGGAATCGTGCCCGAAGGAAAATGAAGATTCCAGGAAGTAAGAAATACAAATGTCCCCATAGTGATGAAATACAGATAAATTGTGTTCTCGGGGCTTTGTACTGTCTGGTATATGGTAAGTGCTTATGTTGATTCACCTAATGAAGAAATGTTTACTGAATGAATAAACATTGCTGATTAAGAATATAAGTGACAAAAAAGGCATAATAATCCTTGCCTTTGTAAACTTTGTGGAAAATCAATGCTAAAATATGTATATTTCAGCTACACTATTTCCAAAGAGTGAACTTACCTCTCATTTTACCTTTAAAACTCTTAATAGAATAATCTGGAAGATAAAACATGAACCTGGTTTGGAATAGAATTAAAGGACTCTAAGAAGGAAGAAGAATTTCACATCCAGAGAAATGTGGTAAAGTTTAGCTAAATGTTCTTTGCATCTTAAAAAAAAATAGAACAACTTTTTATTGTCTTTTCCTCTAAGTCATAAGTCCAGTTAGTTACACTTTCAAGTAAAGTTTTCTCTTTTTATGCTTTGCACATTTCTAGATAGCTTATGCATGTTATATCATCTATTCTCACAAAAGTCTCACAAAGCAGTGTAGAGTAGAGGTTAAGAACCCAGACGTTGGAATCAGACTGCCAGGGTTCAAATCCTTGCCTCTTCACTTGCTAGCTTTGTGACCTGGGGCAGGCTATTTTATCCTCTGTGTCTAAAGGCCATCATCTGTACAATGGGGAGATAATGTTTACTTCTCAAATTTATTATAAGGAGTAACTGAGTTAAAATATGCACAGTACTAAAGAGCATGCCTGGAACATGGGAAGCATTCAATAAGCATTATCTCTTGTGATAATGCTGTTGCTTCTTTTCATATGTGGGAAATTGAGGCTGTTAACTCTTCTGCAGTCCCAAAGTTGGAATGTCCTAAAGCCATATTCGAATGCAGCTGTGTTGGATTTTGACTTCACAGCCTTTTGTATTACACCCTGACCCCTCTAACACTTGTGTTTTTACTGGCATGTACATACAACTCTATTAATATTAAATTCTCATCTAGGTCAAATCAGGACTTTGAGAAGTACCACAGGATCTTTGCACAGGGTTTAACACCCTATAAATACTGCTAGTGTGTTCAGGAATATCCTGCAGGGAACCTTTGTTCCCGATTGGCTTTAGAAAAGCCACCAGCACTGGAAGGCCTACTTGAAAACGCACATCTTCACCTTAGGAGGACCAGGCACATTAGCCTTCCTCATAAATAACATGAGGCACATAGCTTTCTCATAAATAACATGCCACGAAGCAGTTTATCAGATCAATTGCTTGTTAAGGTAGGCAAATTGGAGGAGCATAGAGAATCAGATTAACAGGGCTTAAATAATAAAAGGAAATTTATTTTATTGGTTCACATATGACTAAAAGGACTGGAGAATTCAAGTTTTAGAGGTAGCTTAATACAGCAATTCAATTACGGCATCAAGGATCGTTTTTGTTGTAATTTTTTTTTCCAACTGAACACTTAACAGGGCAAGACTAGAAAAGGTATGGCATTGTATGTGACCAGAGACCATAATGGTCACCAGTTCTGGTTAAAGATGGTGCAGAGATAAGGGACAGTTTACATACAGGGCACCAAAACTTCTGCTGAGAGACCTCGAGCTTCCTATAAAAGTGGGGATTCTTGCTCTTCTATCTATTGTGTGCACGTAATAGTTGCAGATAAGGTCATAAAGAAAACTGTTTGTTTTAGAATGCAATGGCTGGAAGAAAACACACCAAAAAATGTCAACAGTGATGGGGTGGAATGTTAGCTATTTTAAATTTTTCTCTCTTTTACGTATTTTCTTTTGTAGTATAATTATTAAAACAAATTTGTGTTTAAGAAATACAGTAACATTGAACTTTCTACCCAACTTGAATTGACTAGAATAAGTTTTAAAAATTTCAATTTAAGAATTCATGTGTATCTTTGTCTATGCTAAGTTGATGGTTTCTGGGGAGTTACATTGGCATGAAACTGCATGAAAAATGATGATATACACCAAGTAGAAACAGTTAAGAAACATAAGATGTATATTCAGTGGGGAGAGAGGACACACACACCAAAAGCACCAAACACATCACAAACATAAAAAAAAAAAAATTCAACAACTCAGATACCTATGCACTTGCCAAAGCAACTAATTATGTCAATATACTGTGCCTATTATATAGAAAAAAAAAAATAGGGCAAGTTGAGTCATCTAACAGATAAAATGTAGCATATTTAAAACATTATTATACTTTCAGCCTTTTTTTTTAACATCTTAATTGGAGTATAATTGCTTTACAACGGTGTGTTAGTTTCTGCTTTATAACAGAGTGAATCAGTTATACATATACATATGTTCCCATATCTCTTCCCTTTTGCATCTCCCTCCCTCCCACCCTCCCTATCCCACCCGTCTAGGTGGTCACAAACCACCGAGCTGATCTCCCTGTGCTATGCGGCTGCTTCCCACTAGCTATCTTTTTTACGTTTGGTAGTGTATATATGTCCATGCCACTCTGTCACTTTGTCCCAGCTTATCCTTCCCCCTCCCAGTGTCCTCAAGTCCATTCTCTAGTAGGTCTGTGTCTTTATTCCTATCTTACCCCTAGCTTCTTCATGACCTTTTTTTTTTTTTCTTAGATTCCATATATATGTGTTAGCATACGGTATTTGTGTCTCTCTTTCTGACTTACTTCATTCTGTATGACAGACTCTAGGTCCATCCACCTCACTACAAATAACTCAATTTTGTTTCTTTTTATGGCTGAGTAATATTCCATTGTATATATGTGCCACATCTTCTTTATCCATTCATCTGTCGATGGACACTTAGGTTGCTTCCATGTCCTGGCTATTGTAAATAGAGCTGCAATGATCATTGTGGTACATGACTCTTTTTGAATTATGTTTTTCTCAGGGGATATGCCCAGTAGTGGGATTGCTGGTCTTAAGAGGGTTTTTTTTTTTTTTTTTTGCCAGAAGAAAAGGTTATTCTGTGTGTGTGTGTGTGTGTGTGTATACACCTGTGTTATCCAAAGCATATTTAACAACATGTCAGGAAACTGAGAGCTAATTATGTCATAGAGAACAATAGATTTCCCAATACTTGTGTTTTCACTCTCCAATATTTATAAGGAAGTTTAAAGACAAAGACATGTTGAAAGATGCTTCTTGTGTGTACAATTGTCAGAGGAATTCTGCAATTTGTAAGATCTAGAACATTTTGCGGTAAATGATCCAAAAGGCGAAAATCATATTAACCCGAACTCTCACTGTGCTAAGTGTGATCAAATTAAGCTGCATAACTAACCCAAAATAGCTAGCCAGGGAGATGAGCAACAGGGTAAAAAGTCAGAAAAGAATAAAGAATTTCCAGGACAAAAAAATATGACCTTTTGTCTTTGGAGGTAGGGCTCCTGCCAAAAAGGAGACTGCTTTTGAGTAAAATCTCATTCAGAGCACTGAGCCCCCTAAAATCCTTTTGTCAGCACTTTAGAGCTTTATACATTTTGTCTATAAAGAAAGGGCGGATGGAACATCTGAATGCTTTTCCAACACTATTCCAATATGTAAGAATTATTTTTACTTATTTTTATTTCGGAAATAATTAACATACTGGATAAAAATAATTTTAAAAAATGCTAAAGCAGATCACAATTTGGTTTAAACCTATTTTCCTTTGTCTTCGGCATTCAAAGATTTACAGTAATTCTATTTTTAATCCTCAGGAACTTTGGTCCTTGGAGCATTACTCTTGTACTTCTCATGCTCTAATGTCTCTTCAGTTTGTATAAATCTTTCTCTAATTCAACTGAAAACAATGAAATCTAATGATATTTATAAATGCTGAGTATTTAGCCAGAGGATATGAAAAACCACAGAGGTTTATAAGAGGAGAAGTCTCACAGGTGCAGCTATGTATCCCAGGTCTTCTTATGGCCATTAGCACAAAATCTCAGGAGCTACTCTGGTTCTTTAGTTGCTGGCACTCTCAGGAAATGGGGATCTCAGAACTTGCACAGAGGAAATGGGTTCCAGTCTGTGTCAACTCTAGCTCAGGTCTTACACTGAAATTTTGGAAAACACAACTATAGATCTTATTTTGAGCCAAATTCCACTTTCTGTTTTATTCTTCAGATTAAATCAGAAGCATGAAACACCTTGAAATGGACTCTCTAAAACCTGAGCCACCTAAGCTGCCTTGGAACTGTACCAAACTATGAATGTTTTCTGCCACAGAGTAATATGAAAAAAACTCAGGTCTGAACTAGAGCCCTACAAGCTGTAAAACTGGTTTGGAATTTAGAGATATAGAACCCATTTTGTCTTGTATGTATTGAAATGGTCTAGAAACTCTCCTTTGTCTTTTGCCCTGAGCCTGGGTTGTCATCATCACGCAACAAGGGTTGCTAGAATGACATGGGAGCTAAATGCACTAAAATACACTAAAATGATAATGATATTCATGTCATTTAAAAATTTTGTTTTGTTTTCAGCCTGGTTAAAACTATGAAGCAAACAAGTAAGACAGGCAGATACACTTACTGTGAACTTGAGTCCTGAATCAATATTAAAAGCTTGCAACTCTCCTATCTATTCAATTCTCAGCTTTGTGTCTCTCCTTTGCATTGTTATAGCTTTATTTATTTAGTTAGTTGTTTACAGCTACTTTATCTTCAGATTTTTCTTATTCAAAACAAATTGTATTTAAATGTACTCAGCTAATCACTAAGTACACTTTATAGAAAAGAAAGCCCAGGCAGGCACATATGAGGTACTGACAGCAGAATAATCCAATCATTTATTGAAATGAATTAACCTAAATGTTTTTATGCATAAAAAGTTCAATAAGTTATAAATCTCAGAAGTTAGCCTGTGTTTATTAGAATTTTAAAAACCTTTTATCCCCTGCAAAATATTTCTATCTAA
Organism: Phocoena phocoena; assembly: GCF_963924675.1. Lineage (NCBI taxonomy): Eukaryota > Metazoa > Chordata > Mammalia > Artiodactyla > Phocoenidae > Phocoena > Phocoena phocoena. The sequence goes on along the minus strand of NC_089219.1, from coordinate 71,177,879 downwards.
ATCATGGTCATGACATTCCATTTAAAATAAAAGTAAGTCTGAAAAATCCCCACAATTTCCCCATTTGTAATCAGGAATACTGATTAACACAAGTTCAGTTTTCCATTACAGAGTAATACAGTGATAAGATAAAACTTCAATTTCAAGGTTGAAATAATACTGCTTAATTCTACCGTGTTTTCACCTTGAATTTTTGTTTTTAACTGGAGTAGTTATGTTCCAAGTAATTAAGATGCCGCAAGTCTCTTTGAAGCCCAGAGAAATCTAATCACTTGTACAAAAAAGGTTTTATTCCCATAAGTTAGCTGCTGGCAATTGCAGATGTTTTTGAACAACCTTATACTCCAGAGTTCCTCCAGACCTCTTGACTAAAGAACAGGATGAACTTTGCTTCTTAGTGTCATCCACAATTTTGTAAAAGAAAATTGATTCACTTTTAATTTCAACTAGATTTTAGACCCTTTCACCAAAGCAGTACACAATACAGTGATTTTTATTGATTTTTCCATAGAAAGGCAAAGCTTTCTAAACATCAAGTTCCATTTCCTGTGCAAGAAAACAATCAAAATTTATAGTCATCACCACTTAGGCCTGTTGGCATAGCTAATTCTCCATTTACACTTTTCTTTCAAATCCTTCAAAAGACAAGTTGCAAAGCAGAGGTCCATGAGCAATTTTTCTTCTAACATTCTGCAGTGCCTACTTAATTTTTTTATTCAAGAATTAGGTTTCTTTATTTATTTTGGGCATAAAGCCAATATTTTGACCTTCTTGAATTTATACAATGGAAGGATTTTCATCTGTGGCAAATTGATTGTACGAGTTACAAACCAAAAAGAGCAGAGAATGATTAGAAAGCAGTTTTACAGTTGGCACCTGAGGTGAGTTGAAACCAAGATGACAGTCAAATTTTACGGTATCTATGAGTATTTCTCACACCTTCCAGAAATAACTGAGGGATACTTTGAGGCAGATCTTGAAGACTGTCTTTTTTTGCAGGAGAGAATTGCCAGAGTCAACAGATTGTGAAACATAATCTTATATCAAAACAGATATTATTCTTATAAGCATTATTTACATTGTATTTATAGTCATGCTGTGACATTTGTCCTCTGGCCATGGCTTGATGCTATAGAGTTTGAAGAAATTTTGCTATTACCATTCAAAAACATGTACTAGTACATAGATTTGTATTTGACAGCTCAAGCAAATGGGAGGAGATCTGAAACCAAAGTATCTGAAACCTTGTGTGTATGAATATTTAATGTGCTATTGCAATGAATACATGACAAAATACTATCAGTAATTTAAAGATCTGATAAAACACTGATGAGCTCAAAAGTGAAATAGTTTGTTTTTGTGTTGTTTACGTACAATAACCCTCCGATGTGTCATTACAGTGATAAGCAAAAAAAAAAAAAAAAAAAAGACAGTCAAGTCAAATTAAAAGCAGTTCTTTGATAGAAATAAAATTTAGGACTTCTAAGCCCATAAAAAATTATAAAATTTTTAAAAATTGCAATTTTTTTATAGGTTAACTCTGATTATCTAAAATCTAAGGTAGCAGACAAAAGAAAAAACATAAGCTTGTCATGAAAATTCAGTCTCCTTTTGGAATGAAAGACTCTTCTGTTATCAGAATAGATCAATATGTAATGTATTTGTTGAATGCAAATATATGTGTTGATTGAATGCATGAGTGACTGAATGAATTAGATAACTTACTCATATTCCTATGAACATAATCTACACTATTCAAGCAAGGACAATTTTATTATTCTCAAATGGAAAATCAGAACAATGTTGTCCTGAAACTCCAAGTGGCTAGTCCCCTATGAAATGACTACTTATATAATATTGTGTTTATTCAACTTAATCGAACCCTACAGAAGCCTGTGGAAGCTTTCCTGATTTCTACATAAAGAATGTTGAAAGATTAAATTTGATGATTATTCTTTACTACTTCTATAGCGATAACCAAGGTGAAAATAAACCCCAGAATTCACCAACCCTAGAATTTGCAACATTTGACTATCCTTTGGCCTTCATTCTTACATGGATAGTTCAATTGGCTGCAGATTGAGTTCAGTTCAGTTCACAGGGCAGAAGGCAGAAGGGCCAACAACTGGCTGCTTGAACACTGTCTTGGAGACTTTCAGTAAATATTATCTTATAAAAGCGAATGAAGTAGAACACCAGCAAGAAAATAGAGGAGATGGTTGAAATTTACTTTAAAATTCTTAGTTCTTCTGATACCACAACAAAACTAAATCCACATTTTATCAGAAGAGCTTTGAGAATAACACTGAGAAAAAAAAAATTATTTTCAACTCTGATCTGTGCAAATGTTTGAAAACAATATTTCAAAGTATATTAGAACTATTAATTGCTCACCATACTATTGATCATTGGCTCTATAATTTTGGATTTGCTGGAAGGACAGATGAGCTGGCTATTTTGGATATGAGTCTGCTTTAGAGAACGGCCTTCACGAGAAGAGGAAGTATACAGACTACTTCTGTTGTTTTCTCCACGAATAGCTTTGCTTTGACGCTGGGAGGATGAAGAACAATCCTCAGACTATTGTTCTTCTGTATAATTAGAAATATCTTCCAGACTTTGACCATCATGACCATTAGGTTGTTGAGAGCAGCTGATTTACCAAATACCTCCTGAATTGGCAAGGAAAGACTCACCCTGAGGTGAAGGTAAGTTAAGCTTAAATATTTAGCCTTTAAAATTTTGAACTGATTCCCTTCCAGGCTCAGGGTACATTATAGACATTGTGTCATTAACCCTAATATACCCCCCAATACAGCTCCAGTCAAAAAGAAACAGGGAAAAACTTCTTTCCTTCATTTATTATGTTCAAATTCTAATATCTCTGTCAGCTGGCCTACATAATTTTGATCATAAGTGCCAGAGAATAATTAACTGGATAGGTGGAAAATAGATTAAGTTAAGGGTTCACCAAGTTCCATGTCTATTATTGTTGAGGATTCCTTAACCACCAGTTTTCTACTTAAGCATTTTCATTGTGTTAAAAGCCTCCATGCTTTTTTAGTGGATAGCTATCATCTTCCAGGCCCGAGACATCACTATTTCAACCAGAAGAGAGTAAAACATTTCTGAACCAAAGAAACAGTGGAGACTCCCATGTAATGGATCCCTATTTATTTTTAAAGTAATCAATAATTGTTTGCAAGTAATTGCACAGTATAATCTGTAAGTAAGGTAAGGCTGAAAACACACATCTGAGTTAAGAGATGGTCTAATCTGTTCAAATTAGGGAACAAATTACAGATGATCCCTAGACGTCTAGTTTTGGTAAATCATCCTTGGCTGGCTTTGTACTATATATTTCAAAGGAAGAGTAAACTTCCTTGAACTACTGAATTACAATACTGATTGAAGTTAAGTACTGCATTTCTATAGAAATCAATGAAGCTAATCACACAAGTACAGTTAGTTCAGTGTTTCCCATTCAGCAATCTTGAAAATACTTGAATATCATAATTGGTCTGCAGCTGAGCACATTTTGGTTTTCAGATCTAAGGGGGATGAAGTATCCTCCTCAATTCATCAGGCACATGTGAATAATGAAAGATTTAAACCACAGAGTGTTGTTGTTTTTTGTTAAAGAGACTACTCTTGAAATGGTTGCAGAGGGCTAAATTCTCTTCTTCCTACTCTTTCTAAAATGAATAGTACTGAGCCCTACAAACATGCTAAGTATTTCCAAGCAAACAGTGCATGAAAAACTAAAGCCTTATCTTTCACAGAAAAAGAAATGTCTTTTATCAGTAAAAGGAATTTGGGAATAATAAGTAATGGTTTCAGAGGACATCATAGGTCAAGACGTAATGCTAAACAACCCAGCGTGTTCTCTGAAAGTAATAGTTATCTTATGAAGAAGGTATTATTGTCTCTGTTTTGCAGGTGAGAAAACTGAGACTTAAGCCACCTATCTAACTGTACAGTCAGGGATGTCTCGATCCTATAAACTTGAGTTTAGATTTGTAATGCCTACTCTAATCTAGCCAAACCGAATTACCAGTTTGATAAGTGTTTTGTTTATAGGAGGGCAGGAAAGGTATATCTTTTCTGCAGCACTGCTTACGTGCAAAGCGTGGGCATAAAGTGTGGTGGGCAAAGCAGGAAGCATTGATTTCAGTCAGCACCTTGGTCTGATTTATGCCTCAAATTACAGTGGTCCCACTAATGTGAGCAAATCTCCTAAACTTCTTTCCTGTCTTTGTTTTTAATCTAAAAAGTCAAGATGATATCTACCTTCTATATATGCTATAAGCATATTAAGAATATTTTATTTGCATTTAAAGAACATAATGACAAATTGCTTTGACTATTTTGAAACCACTGCTTCTCAAATGGAGTCCAATGCTTCTCCCTGGGACAGTCAGCAGTGATGTCATCCGGGTGTCTGTGGTCATAAAAAGTGGTCATTCACACATGTTTTGAGAGAAGAAAAAGAAGGGACAATGAGGTACTTCTTACAGAATGCAGTATAAGCCTCCTGATTCCAAGTAGCTCAAAGCAATTTTCCAATTATAGCTGCAAAATATGGATTACTTGGGAGTCCTACTACACCATGAGCAAAATCAGTTCTGCCTGCTGTCTGTCCACTTAGGGAGAGAAAAGCTCTGCCTTACTCAGGATCCTGGGCTTTCTGTCCACAACTGAAGTTCAACGAGGGCATTTTTCACAGCTTGTGAAGACTGCCACAAGCGAGTAACTTGTCTTATTTTTTGTATAATAAGTGGAGGTAGTTACAAACACAAGAAGTGTCTGCTCTAATATGTTTTTGTCAATTTCTATTATCTCTACAAGTCAACTCCTTCCTGACTTGTCTAATTCCTGTAGTGGCATTTCTACCTTCCATTCACCAAAGCTCAGTAAATTAATTTATTTCTCAACAAATATATATTGAATGTCATCATTGTTTCTTCCTTCTCGCTTGCCCCACATATACAATCATTTGCCAGGTCAGCGATCGCCAATCCTTTCTGGAATGAAATTAGGTATAAATAAGTTACAAAACCAAATAGACAACATCAAATAACCAAATCTTGTTGAATCATCCTCTCCAATATTCTGAAGACCCTGTTTGTTTTCTATTCCTATGCTATCGCTCTATGTACTGTGTAAATGTGGGAATTATAAAGAAATTATTACAGTTCTCAGAAAACACTTCCTTACAAGTTCTCAGTAGATTCTTCTTCTCATCCCATTTGTAATATACCTCTTTGACCACTTTCCATCTCCATGAACCCAATACAATTGAGCATGTGAGTTTTCTTTAAGACATCGCTGTTTCCATGAAGCTTTCCTCAACTTCCCCAACTGAGGTAGTTCTTCCTTCCTCTGAGTGTCAATATCTCTACTTATGTCATGGTGGTTTTGTTTTCCTACTTGTAATAAACTATGAAGTTTAACTTACTATTGGCTTTTAAGATTCTTACAGGAAATTTCTATGGACTCCCAGAGAATATAGTCTACAGACTCATAGGAATTTAATGAATATTTTAAAATTATTTCCATTTAACAATGCTTTATTAAAATTGAAAAGAAAGTAAAATTTCACTAATATATAAATGATTTAAAAAATGGTAGTCTTTACAGTAGTGCTTGCATTTTAAAGGAAAACTACAGTGGACATTTCTTCTTTGGCTTCGAAGTATGTATTTTTCTCTCTTGTGATCATGGCATCCAAATTTCCTTGGAGAAATCCCAATTTTCATTGATTATTCCTTTTGAGTGGAGCTCATTCCTATTGTTTTGGTCCCAAGGGTAGTGCATAATGCACAAATATGGTAATTGAGACTTTTTTAAAAATCCCTTTTGTCCTAATGATTAGATCAGAGATGAGCATGTGAAAAAACCAACGCCAATAGCACCCACTGAAACTTTTACTGTGGTTGCTAAAGCGGCAGATGGTCTTTAACCACTGGACTCAAATGTGGGAAGATGAGAAGCTGGGTTGTAACAGCCATCTTCCACCACACTTGAGAATTCAGCCAAGATATAAAATGGCAAAGCAGAGAGCTGCACTGAGTTATGTTGACATTGATGTGCTCCTGGATCTATCCTGTCTAAGGTCATACTTATGCCTGGGTGTTTTGGTTATGTCATCCAAGTTCTCTTTACAGCTCAGTGTAGCATAAGCCAATATATTGATTAAGGTTCGTTGCAGGAAATGGAAACCACAAGATATTTTAAGCAGAAAAAAATTTAAATAGTGAATTAAATGCTTATAAAATGATTGGAAATCCTAGAGAATTGATCCTCTAGGAAAAAAGACTTTCAGAACACAGAAGAATTGTCCTGACAGGGAATCTATAACCTAAGCTATAACCAGAGTTGGAGTTGAGAAGGGTTTCATTCACTTAAAGTCAAAAGATTCTTGATTAATATAGAAGACTCTGGTTAACTTAGGTGAATTTCTAAATGATGGAATTTCAAACAGTGTAACCCAGTGCAAACAATTCTGCAAAATAGAAAAAAAAATTCAGGAATTATCTGGCATTAGTATCCTAAAATACAGTATCAGACACATCATAAGTCCTTGAATAAATATTTGTTGAGATTGTTCATTGAAAGAGGATGTTCTTATTTCTATGAAATTTTCTTTTTCTCCAGTTATAAATTCAGATATTTCAAAGTTCTGAGTTTTTTTTACCAAATCTCCTAAGGCAAGAAATGTGATGTGTAGGTTAAACATCTAGTGTCATTTTTAAAGGTGTTGATTGGTCTATATCATTTTTGTCATACCTTTCCCAATATAACACCTTTTATACCTTAAAAAATTATAATTAGTATTGTTAAAATGTCCATACTACCCAAGGAAATCTATGGATTTAATGCAATCCCTCTCAAAGTACCCATGACATATTTCACAGAACTAGAATGAATAATCCTAAAAGTTATATACAGCCATGAAAGACCCTGAATAGCCAAAACAATGCTGAGAAAAAAGAACAAAGCTGGAGATATCATGCTCCCTGACTTAAGACTATACCACCAAGCTACTGTAAGCAAAACAGTATGGTATTGGCACAAAAATAGACACATAGATGAATGGAACAGAGTAGAGAGCTCAGAAATAAACCCTCACACCTATGATCAATTAATCTATGACAAAAGAGGAAAGAACATACAATGGAAAAAAGGCAGTCTCTTCAATAAGTGGGAAAAATGACAGTCTCTTCAATAAGTGGGAAAACTGGACAGCTACATGTAAAAGAATGAAATTAATACATTTTCTTACATTTACAAAAATAAACTCAAAATGGACTAAAGACCTAAATTTAAGACCAGAAACCATAAAACTCCTAAAAGAAAACATAGGCAGGATACTCTTCGACATAAATTGTAGCTATATATATATGATCTGTCTCCTAAGGCAAAGGAAACTAAAGCAAAAATAAACAGATGGGACCTCATAAAACTTAAAAGCTTTTGCAGAGCAAAGGAAACCATCAACAAAACAATAGACAACTTAACCTACTGAATGGAAGAAAATATTTGCAAATGATATGATGGATAAGGGGTTAATATCCAAGATATATAAACAGCTTATACAATGCAATATCAAAAAGCAAACAACTTGATTAAAACATGAGCAGAAGGGCTTCCCTGGTGGCACAGTGGTTGAGAGTCTGCCTGCCGATGCAAGGACACATGTTCGTGCCCTGGTCCAGGAAAATCCCACATGCCACGGAGCGGCTGGGCCCGTGAGCCATGGCCACTGAGCCTGTGCGTCCGGAGCCTGTGCTCTGCAACGGGAGAAGTCACAACAGTGAGAGGCCGCATACAGCAAAAAAAAAAAAAAAATGAACAGAAGACCTGAATAGACATTTTTCCAAAGGAGATGTAGACATCAGTGAGTCAGCAGAGAAATGCAAATCAAACCACAGTGAGATATCACCTCACACCTGTCAGATGGCTATCATCAAAAAGTATACAAATAACAAATGTTGGTGAGGATGTGGAGAAAAGAATCCTAGTACACTGTTGGTGGGAAAGTAAACTGGTGAAGCCACTATGGGTAACAGTCGGGAAGTTCCTCAAGAAACTAAAAATAGAATTACCATATGATCCAGCAACTTCACTGCTGGGTATACAACCCAAGAAAATGAAAACACTAATTCAAAAAGATACATGCACACGAATAGTCATAGCAGCATTAGTTACAATAGCCAAGATATGGAAGCTACCTGAGTGTCCATCAACAAATGAATGGATAAAAAAGTTTTAGAAATAAAGATGGTTTTATTACATATATATTACTATATATATATATATATATATATATATATATATATATATATATATATATATGACTATTACTCAGCTATAAGAAAGAATGAAATTCTGCCATTTGCAAAAACATGGATGGACCTAGAGGGTATTATGCTTAGTGAAATATGTCAGACAGAGAAAGACAAATACTGTATGTTATCCTTTATATGTGGAATCTGAAAAATAAAACAAACAAATGAATATAATAAAACAGAAACAGACTCCCAGATATAAGGAATAAACTTGTGGTTACCAGTGAGGAGAGGTAAAGGGGGAGAGGCAAGATAGAGGTAGGGGATTAAGAGACACCAACTACTATGTATAAAATAAATAAGCTACAAGGATATATTGTACAGCACAGGGAATATAGCCAAAATTTTATAATAACTTTAACTGAAGTATAATCTATAAAAATATTGAATCACTATGTTGTATATCTGAAACTAATATAAATCGACTCTACCTCAATTTAAAAAACTTAGATGCCCATATGATTGCTGTACTTTTAGTAACATTAGATTGAGAATGTACTATAATAAATACAAAGATAAGTGCAATAACCTTTTTATTCAAGTTTTAAAAAATAAGACATAACCAAAAAAAAACCCACAATAGATGATGTATACATTTTGTATGTAGAAACATACATAGAGAGAAAGAGTGTGAGCAAGAGAGAGATGTTTGAGGCATTTTATTCAGTACAAAGACATTGTCTGGTACACACACAGCATGAAGGATAGAAATCATTAATGTATTACTGATTACTGTAAAGGTGTCTCTACAGTATCTTACTTAACTGGATGAGTTAATAAAGTTTTTGAGGGTGTTGAGAAAATTTGGATGGAATCTAAATATTTGGTTCTTGGTACATGGAATTTCACAGAATATAAGACAATACCTTGTAGAAATATCACCCAATATATTTTGAGTAATTCTATATGCTCTACATTTACAAATATTTCACCAGTTGCATTATCTGCTCTAGATTTAAGACAAAAATAATTTATATATGAGATATTAATGGATATCTGTAAAAATGTTGAACTAACAAGCCTCACGAGTGAAAAATATTTTAGTTGAATGTAAAAGACTAAAGAAATGAGTAATAATGTGTCATTTATGGTTGGCTCATGCTTTTCCAGATAAAATTAACTGAAAAGCAACAGAAATACAGGAACCAGCTAAGAAAATGTAAACTGCCAAATAAAAGTTGATACCCTGGGATATTTCCTTAGTGAAATCTTAGAACTGCAATTAGATACCAATGAGGAACTATTTTCCCCACTCTCCTTGAAAATATATCTTAATATGACTGTAATTTGTTTAACCTCTTATTTTTCATACTATTATAATGTTATAAAATGAAAATACAAACCACTTCTGTCACTTATAATCATGTTTGATTAGTGAATAGACACAATCTGATATGACACTTCAACTTAAAGCTGCTTTTCACTGTTAATATTTTACTTTATAAAGTGGAAACAAACAACATTTTATTCATTAGAGGCTTATTTTCAATGGAAAGTAGAATAAGTGGAGCCATGAAACATGCATAAATATGAAAGTCACACTAGATAAATAGCATGCTAGAATCTGTGGAAATAAAATTTATGAGCAAGAGATTGCCTGAAGAATCTGAAGATTCCAGTAAGGTACCACTTAAGTGACTAAGTCTTTTACTTTTTCTCTCCTACAAATTATTTGAGTACCTCCACAGTGATGTTCATTGGTGGGGGAGATCATATTTCCCCTTGGTATCACAGCAGATTGAAAAGGTTTATTTATTTATTCATTTTTCATAATCATAGTGAACATCTTCCATGTACAGACTCTTATATACACCCAAGATTCTTTGAGATACACGATTCAGTGTTACAGGCATGATAATTATGATGGGAAAAACATTTTTATTTATGTCATAGTGCAAACATAATTAAATTTGAAAAATGTGTGGGGTTTCAAGCATCTGTTAATAAGACTAATTGTTCCAACCTCAATTCTAAACCAATTGAAAAAAAAATAAGACAAAAGAGGAAGGAAAGTGGGAAACAAAAATATCTGCTTTATTATTAATATTACTTTTATTGGCCACTGTGGCTTCTAACGGGATATAGACCAGCTTCCTCATATTAAACCTCAAAGCTCGGTAGAATTTCGAGCAGTCAAAAACTTCCACCATGAAAACAGGATCTTCACGGCTAAGTTGACTATTTGATCATAGCAATTGAGAACCCGTACTCTTTGTGGGTAGGTCTGCTCTTGAAAGAGAAGGAACAGGGCTTGGCTTAGCAGAACCAGTTTTCATTCCAAATGCTTCCATCTGATTAAGAACTCACATGTGAGGAGGAATAAAAGATAAAGTGGAGAGGCAAGGAATTTGCATAAGTAGGACTTGTTTCACATAAAACAAACAAACAAACAAAAACCACAGGCACACACAGAAAAACATTAGGATGAGGGGGAATGTTTCCTCTTAACAAAGGATACTAAAAAAATAGCCTACTAAAAATCTAAATAATCGTTTAATCTTCAAATAAGTAGGGTAAAAGTAGATGTATTTCCAGGATTGAATCTCACTTAAAAACAAACATAAACTTAAACCATTAATTCATGTAGTTAATACACCTTTATTGAGTGATAACTATGTGTTAGGCACTGTTGATACAAAAGCGAAATTCATGCTTTCTGCTTTCAAGGTATTTATAATCCAGTAGGAAGACAGACTTTCGAGCAAACCATGGAGTATAATGTTTTCAAAGTCAAAATATGTACAATATGAAGTTGAGACTTCAGAGGGGTAATTCCTTAGCCTGAATTGCAAAGTCATGGAAGACTTCTTATTGAAAGCAGTCCTGAGTTGAGACCTGAAAGGTAAGAAGAAATTTGCCAGTTGGATAAGTTAAGAAAAAGTATTTTACACATAAGAATCTGATGTTCAAAGCATTAATGCATGAGAGAGTCTCTTTGGGGGTGGTTGGGTAACTGCAAGTAGTTGGATTGTAAACTAAAGTTAATTAATATGAATATCAATAATATGAACTTTACTTTTGCTGGATAGTTTGCTAAGTGTTTTGTGTGGATCATTTCATTTCTCTCCATCACAACTCTAGGAATTAGTTAATATTTACTATCCTCATTTCACTGATGGGGAACTTGAAGCTTAAAGAAATTAGGTGTCCAAGGTTGGTGGTGGACCTGGGATTCATTCCCAAGTAGCTTGCCTCCAGAGCTGGGAAAGAAGCTATTGGGTTATTCTGCCTGTGAAATGGGGAATTATAAGAAGTGAGAGAAGACATGTAGATGGAGACTATACCCTAGAACTTTTAGGTCATGATTAGGGATTTAGACTTTATCCTGTAATCAACCTAGATATATTTGCTGTTATAATGGGCAAAATCTTTACAGAAGTTAGAAGCTTATCCTATGCAGGCATTTTTCTCTTACTAAACATTTATTTATAAATTAAAACAAAATAGAAACTTGCTCAAGTTAAAAAAGAAAAATAAACTGCAATTCTTACATGCTGCATTAATTGCACCTCTTAATGCAAATGACACCATCCAAGGATTCATTTAAAGATAATGCTATAATATTAGGCATTGTCTACATTCTTATTCTACGTAAACAAATACAAATTTTAATAGTCTTTAGTTAAAAAAACTCCCAAGTCACTTGATCAACCACATATTGTGCTAAATAATTAATTAATTATTAGTATTTATTGGGTAGCTAATATGTTTCAGACTGTTCTCGACAGGAGCTCTTTGTGGAGCTTACATTCTAGTGGAGCAATACAATACAATACATAAATACATAAAGCATGTAAGATGTCAAATGATAAGTGATATGGAGAAAATAAAGTGAATGGGGTAGATTGAGAAGGCTGGAGGGTTATCATTTTAAATATGGTGATCAGAGAATTCCTCATCAAGAAGGTATGATTTGAGCAAAGATCTGAAAGAAATGAGGGAGTGAACAATGTGAGGAACATTCTAGGCAAAAGGAACAGTCAGTGTGAAGGTCATATGGAAGATATGAGGAAGAGGAGCTGGGGTAATTGGTGTCAAGGAGTTCATAAAATCAATGCATGTTAATAATTAATTACAAGGTAGCATAAGAGGAAGTAAAATGTAGTAATCAACGCAGGGTCTGGTGTCCAGTTACCTTGGTTTGAATCCCAGTTCTTCTTCTTATCCATTGTTTTAGCTTAGACAAATCATTTAGCCTTTCTGCTTTATTATCTATAAAATGTGAGTAATAATACTACCAACCATGGTGTTGTTATGGGTTAGGCAGAACAGTGCCTGGCATATTATAAGTAGCCAGGAAATGCTAGTAGTTTAGAAGATAAAACTGCCATCATATGTTATAGTCAAAGAGGACTTTATTATGTCCAAAGTACTTTTTCAGACATGTTTTTATAGGATTTTGAAATTGAGTTATTGAAAGCAGTTAGTAAGCCCACTGTATGAATGAAGAAAAGGAGGACCAGGGGATTTAGTGACTCATTCAAGGTCATATTATTGCTATGTCTCAGACCTGGAACTAAAACCCAGTCCTTCATCCTAGCTTCCTAGATTTCTCTGTTTTCCACTCAAACACCCTCTCGCCAGTGGACTCCACTATCCTCAAGAGCTATGTGGATGTGGAAGAATTCTTTCAGAGCAAGTGGAATTTGGAAAGAATTAAGGCAGATGGAGAGGAAAGAGGAGGTCATTTCAAGCAAGGAGAAAGAAATTTGTATTCAAATAACTCATGAGATTTTTACTGGGGGCTGTGGAAATAGGGTCATGAGCTAACAGTGATTAGACCACTTTGAAGCCAAATTATATATAGATGTACAGGGAACCAGGCAAAAACCATAGGCAAGTTGAAGCCAGATGGTAGAGAACTTTAAGTGTCAAGCTAAGGCATTTGAACTTTATTTTTGGCATCGAGGAAACCGTTGATGGTTTTTGAAGTAGAGGAGTGATATGGAAAAATGTGCATTTTTAGGAAGAAATCTGATAGAATAGGTAGGAGATAAGAAAGAAATAGAGAAATGGAGATCAATTCAGAGAATATTAGAAGTAGTCCACAGGAAAGATAAAATATTCGGAAAGTGCCATATAAGAATAAATTAATACAGCTAAAATTAAATTCATTTCAAAACAGAAGCCTATTCTGTTAAAGCAAAGCTACACTGTGTTTGGAAGTTTAGTTATTTCCAGGGGCCTCAGGTGGGATGCAAACACGCACTAGGCTCTTACTGGAACATTTTGCCTATGTGCTGTTCTGTGTTTCAGATGGTGACAGTTTGAGTGTGATATGTTGCACATGCTGCTTTGGAAACATATGAAGAAACATCAAATGCACGTGTCAGGCACTGCGTAGCTTAGAAGACAACTTTTTCCTTCTGCTTAGCAGCTGCAGTTAACACTGTGGAGTTTGGAATGCCCCCGGTATTTCTACCGTTTGCTGTAGTAGCAGCCGCAGGAAAGCACCATAGCAGCTGTTGTGTAATTCCCAAGGTGCATCTAAGGAATGTAAAGTTAGTTGATGGAAAGGGGGAAATGGTCTATTGGGAAGCAACGCATAGGTTAAGAGAGAACCAATAACAGAAGGCAATAATACCTGTGACATCCAAGACTTACCCATATCCCTCTCTCCCTCTGTTTTTTTTTTTTAGTTTGCTAATAGTTTATAACAAAACAAACAAGCAAACAAAAAACAAAAGAATTACATATTTATGGCCAAGTTAGTAGACTCACCAGCTATTCCTGATAATTTTTTGGTACATGTGTCCTAGCACCAAATAATCAAATGAGGCATTGTTTATAACAGCAACTAGAGAAATAAATTATTACTGTACTCATTTTAAAAATACCTGTTAATTAGCTTGGAAAAAAAATGTATTTTTCAAGCCTGGAGCTATTCCTTGTCACGTTGGAATCTCATTAGTTCTCCTGAGCTAAGTGGGGTCTGACCTCCCAGAGCAGCCCGGGAGAACTCAGAGGCTTCTTCACGGTGTATGGGTGACCAGGTGCAGTCCTTGAGCTCTGTAACCATGAAGGACTCTGAATTGCTGAAGATACTGGCGTGGGCTCTTTCATTATGAGATTCATTCTGAGGCAAATATCAGCCACAATTCTCTGTGCATGTTGTTTGTTACTTCCTAACACAATACGATCATTCCAATAGAGGCAGATAAATATTTTCTGTTTTGTCTGAGTTTCTTTTGAAGACAAAACTTGACTCAGGTTCATGGCAAGATATTCAGTTTCACCAGAAAGTGGATAGAGAGATTTTTTTCCCATAATCAACTGATGAAATTTCAAAAGCTCAGGAGCCACTTCGCTCTCAGATTGAGAGTAAATGGTAGGGCAATGGAGGAATTATCTGGAACATGATTGTTGGATAATCCAATGGACAGATGTGAATTTTTCTGATAGGCTTTTGATATTTTAGGCAGTAAATTCATTTTTTGGAGTAGGGAGACTAAGAAAGAAGAGAGCATCTAGTGGACAGGAAGAAGAAGAGAGAGGGGAGATATAGCCAAAGAAAGAGATAAAGAGGAAACAAGTCCAGGAGACAAGAGGAGGTGAAAGAATAGAGGAGAGGAGGAGAGGAAAGGATTATTTCAGGTGGAAACACTGCTTAGTATCCTAGGTGAGCTGACACCTACCATTTCCTGTTCTCATAGTTTAAGTAGCCTCATGGATTTCCTCTTATGATAATTAGTGAACAACAAACAGTCATCAAGGTTTATGCATTCTGGATAGCAGAAGTCATTTGGCACTTCCACTGGAGATGATTCAGAACTAGTGGAAAATGGCAGGTTAGAGTGTTTTCAGTTACTTTGATGAATTATTTATAAATAAGGTAGAACACACAAGTCAAATGAAACTCTGCAGTATTTACTTCCATTCCTCTCATAAGTCTCTTCAGCGATTTCATGGGTATAAGACCTCTCCAAGTCATTAGAACATAACATCAAGATGCCTAAAAGAGAGCTCGGTAGGTGAAATGGTACTTCAGTCCAGTCCAGTCATTCATGGAGTTGCTGCAGTCAATGGAATTGTCCTCAGGATGACAGCCAGAGAACTTGCCTAGGTGAAGATAAATGCATTAGAAAACAAAAGAGGAATGCAGCTCAATGGGCAGTGAAAATCAATGAGAGCAAATTGGCCCATTTTTGCCTCACTGACTTGTACTGTCCATTAAGCCCTATTTGCTGGTTCATGGTTGTTCACTTCATTTACTTTCTAATCCTTCTTTTGCCAGCCTGGCACATCTCCAGGTTAGTGCAATCCTATTAATTGCCATCGCCTGCTACTGACTAACTGTGACACAGGCCTTATCACCTTGTTACAGGGATTGCGCATGAAATTTACACATGAAACCCAGCATGAGGCTGGCTTCTTTAGGATTGGGACTTAAATCATACATTATCTCACAGCTTCTTGGGAATGGAGATTTTCCATGTCCTCATACCTCCAAAGGAGCTGGGATTTGCTTTGGCTTGCTTGACTTTAACAATCTCATTACCACTGTGATCACTGCAGTACTTTAGACAAGAAAGTTGGAAAAGTGGAATATTCTATGATGGGACAGTTCTTAGAATTTTCTTTGCCTGTAGAATCCAGGCCACCTAAGCACTTGGTAAGGGCTTAGGGCTAAAGGCTGTGTTAGTGAATTTATTACACTGTGTTATAACCACTGGTTTGTATGTTTTTTGCTAAAGTGGGCCCTGCAGGGACAAGGAAGTTATGTATTTTTACATTTTGTTCCCAGGAGATAGCCCAGTGATAATTTGTTGATTCAGTACACCAAACAGCATTAATGGAGCAACTACCACAAGCTGGCTCATTCTCAAGATAATACTACGGGGCTAAGTACTATTATTTCAATACTCTTGATAATGGAACTAAAGGTCAAAGAGGTTAAACTGCTTATCTGTGATTGGCAAAGCTAGAACGCAAGCTCAGGATGCCTGACCCTAAAGCGCTTAGGTCTTTTTTCCTATGTCATACTAAAATGACTTAACAGACTTGATTTCGAAATGAGAACATGAGAAGTGAATCCCATACATCAAAACATCTTCTGGTAAACTGAAGAAAAATTACAAAGTTTTTGTCTTCATAAAATTGCTGAATATGTTGAAAAACACATATAAATTTTATTTTATATTTCATTTTTAATGAAGTATCTAACAATGCAAAATTGAAAAAAAAATCTGCTCTTTTGAGAACATTTTATTTTAATCCTTCTGTTTTTCCCCTTATATGATCTGACTGCTTATTCAAAGAGAAATCAGCTTGAGGCTGAACTTGGTATTTAGTAAGAAAATTTGATCTCTCAAAAAATATCTGGTGACTTTTATGAGAGAGTCAATGTATAACTTTAGTGCAAATGTATAATTTTGGTGTGCAAAATCTGTCCAAACATGAAAAAAAATGTACTGGCTGTCTTTTTTTCAGTTCAAAACTTCACACATTATGAAAGGAACAAAGTGAGTATTTTGATTATTTAAGCTAAGAAATAAAGTCTTATTTTATAAGGGGCAGTCACTATTAGATGACTCTTTAGTTACTGAATAGTGATTGGGACTATTATTGCTGATCTTTTAGCTTCTGAGTCAAAATATAATTGACTGCAACATCACCTCCTCTTAAGGAATTACACAAAATGTTGGCTTTTCCTAAACACTTATACATGTGTGTTTCACTCCGTGATCCCACACGTAGGCTCTGTATATATCTTCTCCAAACTCCACGTGATGAACTCCACATGGCTTCTTTTCCAGCCTTAGTATTTTTGATAGACTTCAATTTGTATAATTATTTTCTATCACCTCAGTTCCCCCTAAAGTTTCAACTGAATACATTCCTCTTCTTCACTTTGTGTCTCAAATTCCTGCGTAGTGTTGTTTCAGTGTTTGGTAACTATTTTTATGTGACTTTATTTCTTAGCTTAAATAATCAAAACACTCACTTTGTTCCTTTCATAGTAAGTGTGAAGTTTTGAACTGAAAAAAAGACTCAGCCAGTACATTTTTTTCATGTTTGCCTAGATTTTGTGCTCCAAATTTATACACTTATAAATATATCCTTTTCTTTTGGTTTTCACCTTCCTGCAAACTCACTTTCTAACATATTGTCTTATTCATCATTCAACTCCACAGCAAATTCCCAACTGTTTTTGGGTTTTTTTGCATTTTTGAAAATGCAATTATTCTTCGTTTTAATTCTGTTTCTGGCTGCCTTGAGCTGGTTGTGCAAAGTTATGTAAGATGTCTCCACCTTTTTTTTTTTTTTTTTTTTGGTGTCATGGTAAATATCAAACTTCCCAGAGGCAAGGTAACAGTTGGCAATGTTTATCCTGTCACCCACGATTTTCTGTCAGACTTCAACAATCATTTTCATTTTTGTAGCATGGAATTCAATTGAGAATTTTTGAACAACTTTCTTTTGCCTTTACAAAAATATCAGTTTTAGGTACTGAACCTGCACATACAAATCTCTGGTAATCTTTAGCACCTCTGCCTTTGAACAATTAGGAGCTTTGTGATCTGTGACTTCTCTCTTTGCTACATTTATCCACCTCTGGGTACTACATCCTTCCAACAGTGAGGGTATGAAGAGAGAGTAGGGACAAGTACCCTGTATAAATCAAACTTTACCTGCTTTGACCCTGAGTATTTATTTGCCCCTTTATTCAACAGAAAAATGTTGAGCACCTACTAATACAGCCTGTCCCCTGGGATTTCTTGGTAAACATTACTTTTTCAGATCACTGATATCTGATTTTTGGTAACTCATTATTTGGTCTAACCTCAGTTACCTCTGAACCAAACCTGAATTTGTGAAGGCTCTTTTCCTGATCTCAATTTTCCCTTAAGACTCTGGTTCTTATGTTCACATGGAAGAATGATTTTCATCTGAATATAATACAAAGGAAAAAATTTAATGATCTACATTATCTGATATACTGGTCTTAGTTTAGATAGCCCACTTTTGCAAGCACTATTGTAATCTGAAGTCACAATACATATATAATGTTTAAGCTAGATCAGGCATTATGAAATGAAATGGAAGCAGGTTCTGTTGCTAAGCAAATGCTGTACTATAGACCACAAAAACTTTCCCAATAAACTAAAATGAAAAGTTTGAATTCTACTAATTAAATTGTACATTAAGCTATAGTAATTCAGGCCTAAGTTCTGAATATATGATTTTGTGCTGTTTTAAACAAAAATATTCAGTTAAGTGAGCAACTGGTAAACTGTGATATCAATATACAATAATAAGTATATTTAAATGGCCTAAGAAGAGATATAGGCATGACTTAAGTCTTTAAAATATAATATTTATAAGCAAACGCTTATAATTGTAATCTTTATATGCAGGATGGTCTCTAGAGATATATATGAGAAAATCATTATGAAAAGTAGATGCAGAGTCCGGGGGAAAGAGGAGGGTGGGATGAACTGGGAGATTGGGATTGACACATATACACTACTATATATAAAACAGGTAACTAATGAGAACCTATTCAATGCTCTGTGGTAACCTAAATGGGAAGGAAATCTAAAAAATGTGGGTATATTTATATGTATAACTGATTCACTTTGCTGTACAGCAGAAACTAACACAGCATTGTAAAGGAACTATACTCCAATAACAATTAATTAAAAAAAAATAGATGTAGAAAGTTCCTCAAAGGAAATATTATTATTCCCAGTATGTTTTAGTTCTCAAACATATGTTAAAATGAGAATAATGTTGTGGGAGTTGATTACAAAATAATTTATAAAAATCAATAATATTTAATTTTGATGTTGTAGCTAGAAGAATACTTACTGTTTATTTGATTTCATTTCAGATGACGTAGACACACAGAATATTAGAAAGAGAAATACAAAATAAGGGAATCTAATAAATTATATTCCTCTTATTGTTTTTGAGCAAATTAAGAAAATGGTGTTGGTGTGACCAGACCTGGATATTTTCACACACAAATTCCACTGTTTACTTAATTTTAATGTCAACATCAGAAATCTAATAGTTTAAGTAAGTGTATGACATCTAAACTTAGGGAGTTAAGAAGGTCTCACCCATATGGAAACTTGTGCAATAAGAAAATCTTGATATCACTTAACCAAAAATATTCTTACGTAAATACAAGGAAATGAAAGATAAAATTAAAATATAAAGACACTGCACTTTCAAGAGTTATTTACTTTTTACAACTTTAAGATTAACAAAATTAAAAATTCTAAACACATGCCATTATAATTTTTATAAATGTGCTTATGAATACATTTACAGCTTTAATTACAACATACATAACACATAAACAGGTTGCTAAAAATTTTCTTGAGTTCAGTAAATTCAAGAATTAAAATTAAAGCTTAGATCTGTTACATAGTAATTAATTTGGTTGAATTTAGATATTTTGTACATTGTAATCTTCAAGTAAGGAGTTTATATGTTTTAAAATTACTTTTTCAATAGTTGTTAATTGTATTTAGTGAATTTGTTGATTAAGGTTTTTGGTATTTTTTTTTAAATGTGTGCATAAAAGAAACCATTTATGTAAAAACCCACAGTTCAGTATGCATGAGGAAGTTAGGACTAATGAACCATGATATTTTGTGACATTTCATTAATAAGATTTTTTTCTCTGTTCTTATATAGTTTTGGTATACTTAGCAATTTTCTGCCAAGTTATGATCAACTAGTGACTAATTTTCCCTATCATTTCTTTACTCAAGAAATGTGAAATGTCTTCGAGTTATAATCAGAAATGGACTTTGGGTGAGTTCCTTAACTATACTCTTAGTTTTTACATTATTGGGGGAGAAGCAGGACAAAAATATCCTGGACAAATTGGTCTAAATATTTTGAAACAATATCTTGTGGGATGACACTAAAATCTAAGGAGCCAAATACATACAATCTCCAATCAATCAAGAGGATTATAATCTACACTGTTTAAGAACCTCCTTGACAATGTTGTAGCTAAAAAAAAATGATCTTAAGAACTTAAGTTCTTCAAATCTTGGAGATGTTAGTCAAAATTTGGATAATCTGTACTTAAAGTTATTGGGAACCATTAACAGCTATTTCATTTCATGAAATTACCTCTCAATCTTAATTTGTAGATGCTAACATTTCTTATTTTACTACAGTAGAATCAAACTACTGATTCTGAGGGTTCTTTTTTTCCACTTGTTTTCATATTTTCTAGTAGTGAATTTTATAATGTCTTGTTCAATATAAGCACTTGATGAAAATTTCACTAGTTCATCATGGTTGCATTGAAGAAGCAATTTTTCCTGTTTACTTCTCATTTTTAAAAGGAAATAATATGTTAAAAGTTGGTGTTGAGGAATGTATCAAGTACAGGATAATGCTAAAAGTTGAAATTGGTGTTTCCAGTGAATTTTTAGACAAACCCAAATTGAATAATGCAGGTTGCTGCACTTCTGACTGTGAGAATCAAATAATCTGGACCAGCCTTAATAATCCACCAGAACACACCTGTCTAGGTCCTGCAGATGGTTAGAGCACCCTAATAATGAAGCAGAGACCTGTTTTGATTGATCACTTCTGGTGCTCTATTAAATGTAAATGCGTTTTGAAGATCAGTTCTGCGTGTAATGGACTAGATGAACAAGAAAGACATTAAAGGTCTGTAGGTGGGAAGAGAAATGGTTAGAGGCAGAAAGGGAAAATAAAATGACATTTTCCTAGTACCTACTATGTGTCCATTCCTGCTCAGGACTTCTTTACATCTTCACATAATCTCCATTATAAAGAGAGGATATTGAAGCTCAGGGTTCAAGATGAAATAAAATAACAGAAGTAAAATGCCTAGATCATCCCTTCTGCTACTCATAATCATTCAAAAATTTTTACAGATTCATAAACCTGTGCTTCCTGAAGTGGAATCTGTTTAAGCCTTTAAGTCATTTTTTGCTAAATGCCAGTGATTTACACATATGTACTGTGTATTGCAATCAAAGAGTGACTTTCTAGAGGGCAGTATAGATTGTTAGAGTGGGAACTTGGCTTTTTGATTACATAGTGTAACCTTTTGTCTTTCGAGAAGCCATGAAGTCATGCAACAGGAAATTGCATGACTTTCTCAATCCTGGTATTAGCAAAGTCAGAATTACAAATTTGAACGTACCAATATCTATTCCTGTGACTTTACACTGGTCCACATTGCTACTAAATTGGAAGAGTGTAAGCTACTAGAAATTGAGAGCACATTTTCCTGGCATTAATTCTTTACTGTCAAAATATGCTCAATACAAATGCGACATTTGATTACTATTTGGTTGACTCATTCATTCAATAAATATTTTTAAAACTCTTTTTATATAATAGATACTGTGTTGGAAAAATGGAAATTTAAAAAATGATGCCTGGTATTGGGGTTATATAATATTAGGTGAAATAGACAAGGAGAGAAATACTTATTAGAACGTGTGGGAAGAATGGCAGTGAAAGAGGATGTGTGAGCTAACGCAGAGAGACTGGGTTTAAATTTTAGTTCTGTGCATGTAACTGTATTCTTTGCACAAGTTACTCAGAAGACCTGGCTGGACTAGGATTAGTCATGTCACACTATGGGGAAGGTAATATAATCATCTCTACTTTATTGAGTAAGAATATGAAACATGGGCCATTAAATAACTTGTCCAAAGTCACAGCTAGTAAGTGGAAGAATCACGCTCTAGAAGGCACATTCTTAACTACCACATAGCATAAGTTCAGTTTGCAGCACATTGCATTTGATATCTTGTTATAGATATTCAGATATACTGAGATATAGAGAGCTAGAAATCTGTCTCTTAGGATAGATATATTATCTGGATATAGATTTGGAAGCATGAGTGTGGATGAGCTCTCACAAAAAACTGTCTAGAAGGTTACACTTTTGACTGAAATAAGACACACCAGAGGAAAAAAAATGGTGTCTTTAGTATTACAGATGACACCCATGGTAGGAGATGGAACAGCTCAGGGCGATAACCAAATGCAGAAGAATTGAACTTTAGCAATCAGGTTGAGATGGAAATGAAAAGGATGAAAAAAGTTAAATGGAACAATTTGAGAGGTAGGAAGAAAACCAGAAAAATGAATGTTTTAGAAGTCAATTCAGGAAAGAATATTGAGGAGTATACGGTGGTTGACTTGTTCAATATAGCCAAAAGCAATGAGGTCTAATATGAGGCCATTGGAATTTAATAATTAGTTGTCATTGGTAAGCTTTGGTGGAGTGGAAAAGACTGAAGTCAGATTGGTTGAAGAGTGAAAGGAAGTAAGTAGAGATATTAAATTGTGGTTCCCTGGAGGTCCAGTGGTTATAGGACTCGGCACTTTCACTGACTTGGGCCCGGGCTCGATCCCTGGTTGGGGAACTGAGACCCGCAAGTCACGAGGCACGGCCAAAAAAAAGATATTAAATAAAAACACACTTGATTCACCTGTCTGGTACTTGTAACATCACCCAGCAATGTTTTCATTGCTTATTTCGATATTAAGACAAAAACCTCATGTCAGCCTGGTAATGACCCCCAATGGGCATCAGCCTATTGTTGCTTATAGGTTCTAAGACTTGGGAAAGAGCCACCTGAGGTGGTTTAGAGTAGAAACCAAGGTGGTCCACAGTTCTCTCATCTCAGTCCCTCTAAATATCCCAACAGAGAGTCGATGGAGATTGCTTTACTGGGTGGAGGGAGGTGCAGGCAACTCTGAGTTTGAATCTAGCCTTGTGACTTAAAACCTCTGTGGTCTTGGGGATGTTTCTTAAGCTAAGTCTCAGGCTTCTGACCTATAAAATGGAGGTAGTGATAGTGCTTATTTCACAAGTTGTTCAGATAATCAAACGAGCTATTGCAAGCAAAGTATTTATCATTGTGCCTCACATCATTAAGTGCTTAATTAATAGCAGCTGCTCTAATTATTTATTATTATTATCATCTGTACTTTCACTTAATTCCTTATGATTATGCATAGTGACTTGTCGTCTGGGAAACTGACTGATTTCCTTCATGGATGTACAATAATTTAGCCGTAAATAGAGATCACTGTTGTCATCCAGCATAGACATACACACACACAGAGTTGCAGTAATGGAAAGAGCATGGGATTTGGAGTACGACAGATAAAATCTTGAGTCTGGTTACATTGCTTTCTAGCTGTTTCATCCCTGGAAAATGTCTTATCCTCCCTGGTATGTAATTTCCACATCTGTATAATTGGAAAAATAACACTCTTCTTATAGGACCATTATAAAAATTGTATGAAGCAACGTTTATTTGAAGGGTTTTGTACTGGCACTTATTAAGTTCAATACAAAGATACGTTTGCATTCATTTATCTTCAGGATTAAACATGAAAAATGGGATCTTAAGTCATTTCCTTTTTTTTTTTTTTTCAGTTGACACTTTTTTGGTTGAAGATATTTTGTCCTTTCTATATATATATTTTTCCCTGTGAAAAGTCTCTCACTAGACCCAGGGGTCAATATCTGTAGAGAGCCAGACTGTCTCACGAAAATATATAAGTGCAAACAACAAAATCACTTTAAAGAAGCTTTTATGTTGGGCGTGGGAAAAGATAACAGCTCTAAATAGATGAGCCATGTGCTTACCATCAGTGTTGGCACTGCTACTGGGATCTCCTGGGATCTGGTGGATTCAACATGTTGTTACATATTGCTCTTATTCTCACACTGTTTAAACCAGAACAAAATTTCCACTTCGGTCTTTTAATAATCTCATTTACCTAGTGGAACAACTGCTGTATACCCAATGTGCTAGGTTCCCGTCAATAGTCTCATTTTATTGCTCTGGAACTTGATAAAATTTTAGTTTTAAATAAAATGGTTAGTAATTCCTCTGGTGTATTTGAGATTTTTAAAAGTATTTTTTTCAATCTAGTTTAATCTGTGTTTAATTTAATATATTAAGTCTTAATTTAATATTTTATAATTTGAACTAATATATTTTAAATGCATTACATCTTAATTTTATATATTCAATCACAGTTTAATAAAGTTTCCTTTTAACATCTTGATTAAAAGGACTGTTGCACAGTAGTCATTCTTTTCAATTAAACTCCAAGCACTGTTGTCTCAGTGGGCTTCAGTATTCCATCAAGGGCTAGAAGCTGAAGTCCAGACAAGGAGGAAGAACATCAGTAGAAAAATGTAGAAATATTATTGGCATATCTTTCTGACCCTAATGACATCTGTATTATTAAGAGCAATGCTAGTTGCTGTAACAGGCACATTCCGAAATTTCAGTGTCTTAAAACAATAGACATTATTTGCCTAATCTACCAAAATAGTGTTCCTGGTGCATATGTGGTTCTCCTCCAAATGGTGATTCCAGTACCCAATATTCCATCTTGTTGAGCTACCATTTTCAATATTTGTCACAAGATCTTCCAGAAGGTGAAGGAATGCTGAGGATCTCATGGGATGGGTTTTTATGAGCCAGATCTACAAATGGTACGTGTTATGTTTCTTCCTATTCAGCTGATCAGACATGACCACGCCTAACTCCAAGGGGTGACTGGGAGTGTAGTTGAGCTGTGTGCAAGGGAGAGAAAAGAAACAGGAAGTTCATATTTAAGATGCTATTATTTGTATCCCAAAGTACATATAACATTAATTAGATATTTTATTTCTAGAATCATTTCTTTGCACCTAGCATGAAATTTAATATCTCTGCAGAAGTTAAAAATCCCTGACTAAAAAAAAAAAAACACACTGTTTGAGAAAGAAAGCCAACAAAGTACATGTGAAATGTTGTTATTACTTCTGTGTGTCTGAGAAACATAGCTGCTTCCCATCAGTAATCTCTGAGCACCAAGGTAAACAAACAGAAACAAGATGTAACCACCATACAAAATACTTTGAGGGAAATGTTCAAGGTTTTCTATGTTTGAATAACTATACTTTTGAAGGAATCAAACAGAAGGGTGTTCCAGCTTTTCAACCATTCAGTAGAGAGGCAAGTACTGATGGTTTGAAACAGAAAATACAGACATCTTAACCCACCCATCCCCCAAAAGATAGGGTATTGTGACACAGAACTATAGATTTTCATTATGAAAGGAGCATTGAAATTTTGCTAACGAGAATATTTTGAGTGATTTGTTAAGAGCTCATGATATACAGATGACAAGCGTGTGAAAAACTCTCAACATTATTAGTCACTAGTGAATTGCAAACTGAAACCACAATAAGATATCACTACACACCGTTTAGAATGGATAAAATTAAAAAGTCTGACCCTACTAAGTTCTGGTGAGGAAATGAACAAACTGGACATCTCATCCAATGCTAGTGAATGTAAAACGGCACAACCACTTTGGAAAAATATTGGGGAATTTATTAAAGAGTACACCTACCATATGATTCAGTTATCTTGTGCCAAAGTATTTTCTCAAGTGAAATAAAAGCATATGTCCAGGGCTTCCCTGGTGGCGCAGTGGTTGAGAGTTCGCCTGCCGATGCAGCGAATGCGGGTTCGTGCCCCGGTCCGGGAAGATCCCACGTGCTGCGGAGTGGCTGGGCCCGCGAGCCATGGCCGCTGAGCCTGCGCATCCTGAACCTGTGCTCCGCAACGGGAGAGGCCACAACAGTGAGAAGGCCCGCGTACCGCAAATAAATAACTAACTAAATAAATAAAAAAAAAAAAAAAAAAAAAAGCATATGTCCACACAAAGACATGTGCATGAATGTTCACAGCAGCTTTATTTGTAATAGTCAAAAAATAGAAACAACCCAAATGTCCATCAACAGTGCCAACAACTGTGGTATACCATGCAATAGAATACTCCTTAAAAATAAAAAAGGAATAAATATTGATACATGCTACAACATGGATGAATCTCAAAATAATTATGCCAAGTGAAAGAAGCCAGGCAAAAATAATGCATACTGTATGATTCCATTTATATACAATGAAAATACAAACTAATTTACAGTGACAGAAAGCAAATCACTTGTTGTCTGGGGATGGGAGAGGAAGGTTAGAATAAAGCATGACAAAAGGCTTCAGGATTCTTTTGGGAAAGTTACAGATATGTTTATCTTGATTGTGGTAACGGTGTATACATAAGTCAAATCTTATCAAATTGTATACTTTAAATATGAACAGTTTATTGCTTGTCAATTATACCTCAATAAAGATGTTTTTTTAAAAAGTAATATTTGATGTAAAGAATTCATCATATTCAGATATTCCTGTCAAAACTCATAACCAGAATTTAGGCCTAAATTGAAGGGCATTCTACAAAATAACAGATCTGTAATCTTTAAGAGTGTCAAAGTCCTAAAAGTCTAAGAAAGAGTGAAGAAATGTTGCTGAATGAAGGAGAGTAAAGAGAAATGACAATTATTTGCAACATAGATTCTGAACTGGATTTTTATAAGGCTTTATAAGTCATTATTGGAACAATTGGCAAAAGTTGACTGGGTCTGACTATTAAATCATAATAATGTATAAATATTAATTTCTTGATTTGATGGTGGTATCGTGGATGCATAGGATAATACCATGTTTGTAGGATATGAGGGAAGTAAAGAGAACATAGTAGGAGGTGATGGGACGTCAGGATGACAAATTACTCTCAAATGGTTGAGAATAACCATGTCTTTGTATATTTCTTTAAAGTTTGTTTAAATTTGTAATTATTTCAACAATAAAACATTTAAAACCATCTTTCAATAATAAGAAAACAAAACATTCAAATAAAAAAGGGCAAAAGACTTGGACAGATGCTTCACCAAAAATAATATATAGGTAGCAAATAGGCATACGACCAGATATTCAACATCATTAGTCATTAGGTAAATGGAAAGAAAATCCACATGGAAATATCAGAAAACACATATTAAAATGGAATCTGACAATGTCAAGTGTTTAGTGAGAAAGTACAGAAAGTAGAACTCCCATACAGTGCTTTTGAGAATATGATATAGTAAAACCACTTTGGAAAACAGTTTTGCAGTTTCTTAAAGAGTTAAGTATATACCCACCATATGATCTAGTCATTCCAATTGTAGGTATTTATACAAAATCAATGAAAATGTGTTCATACAAAGACTTGTACACAAAATCCATAGAAGATTTATTAGTAATATAAAAAACTGGAAACAATTCACATGTTCATCAACAGGTGATTGCATATGTGTATATGTATATATATATGTGTACATAGGATGTATTCAATTAATGGAATACTATTCAGCAATAAAAAGGAATCAACCACTGATACACACAATAACATGGATAAATCTCAAAATAATTATGCTTAGTGAAAGAAGTCAGACAAAAAAATGTACATACTTTTGTTTCTCTTTATGTAAAATTCTAGACAATGTGAACAAATCTATAGTGACAGAAATAATTCATTGTCTGAGGATGGGAGAGGGGAGAGCCAGAGGGAGGGATGAAAAAGGGGCACCAGGAAACTTTTGGGGATGATGGATACGTTCATTCTGTGATTGCGCTCATGGTTTCACTGGTGTTTATGTAAGTCAAGTTACATCAAATTGGACATTTTCAATATGTACATTTATTGTATGTAAATTTCACATCTCAGAAAAGCTGGTAAAGAAGGGAAGTCAGAAGAAAAAAGGCTTAGCTGGATGCTTGATAACTTTAAGAAGCAGTGAGCTCAAGCCAATATTCCTGGTGAGTGCCTGCCCTGTCCAGCTCACCGTTACCAGTTGAAGGTAGACATATCTGCCTAATAGAGAGTGAAGCTGAGATTATGGTTAATATTTTTTGGTGAAATCTGAGGAAGCTAACAGAATGCTTGGGAGTGGGCCAGTTGGATTCCCTTGAGCAAAGCCAAGGCACAACTCAGAAATATTTTTTCAATGTGCCCCACCTTCTAAATGAATGCGTATGTATAGTTTTGGATTCCTGGTGTGGAAGTATTTCATGAAGAAACAGAAGTCCAAGGATACCAGGAAAGTGCCAGATAAATGCAGTTCAGGAAATCTTAGAGACATGGCGAAACTAAATGCTTGGACTCTACTGGAATTAGGATATATGCTGGGGCAAGTCAGTTCATAGAGTTGCTGTTGTGCAAGT
The DNA here is from genome assembly GCF_963924675.1 of Phocoena phocoena. NCBI lineage: Eukaryota > Metazoa > Chordata > Mammalia > Artiodactyla > Phocoenidae > Phocoena > Phocoena phocoena. The sequence continues at coordinate 71,149,447 of NC_089219.1, read as the reverse complement.
GTCCGCAAGGAGACTAATACCAGCACCAGCTTGTCTTCTAACTAATCAGAGTCAAAGGCAGAAATGCAATGTGCTGCTTTCCCTCTCCTTCCTCAGCTCAGCGGTCTTTTGTCTTCTAACCTTCCCTCAAGGACTGATTCCTCAGGCTGAGTTGCTAGAAGAAACGGGATATCGGAAGCTCAATGGAGCAGTCCATAAAAAAACTTAAGGAAGGCCAGTTGTGAAGTGATGGTAACCATTCTGATGTTTATCAACACATTTCTGATTCCTCTTCCTTTAGGAGACTTGTAGAATTGTATTTCCTGCACCTGGCACAAACCCTCCCTCCCTGCCCTTTAGGGCCATGTGATTCCTTCTGACCAGTAAGTTGTGAGTGTGTCATTTCTGAGCTAGAACACTTTAATTGCCCCTTGCAAAGCTCTTTTCCCGTTAGCTCAGGAACTGACAGAGAGGGAAATGGTGGCTTCTCATTCAGTCTGATCCCATAATGATTAACGAGCAGGATACCCCTTGCCTGCTTTCAGTGGACATACAGCATTAGCAAGAATGAAGCTTATCTTGCTTGGAGACACTGAGATTTTAGAGTTTTTTGTTACCACTGCACAATCCTAGCTATCCTGGCTCATTGTTTCAAAAGAACTTGAATTTGGTAAGTTACAGACACTGATTTTCTTGCTTTAAGGTCCTCTGTGGTAAGACATGGACTGAAGTAGAAGTAATTGTTGCTAGAAGCAAATTGATCCCAAGTCCACAGTCAGCGTCTAGGATTTTCCCCATTAATTGGCTTAGAATATGGAAAATGACTTCCTTAATACAGGAAATAGTCCACAATTTTTCCAATATAATATTTGCATTGAATTCTACATATTCAGCCACAGAAATAATAAATCACTTTCTTCTATACCTAAAATTTGGTCAAGAAACATGTAGCAACAACAATGACGTGGGCTGCTAAACATTAAATGTGCAAAGTTTACATGAACTGACATGAACTGAATTACCTGTGGCTAAATTTAAAACAAAGGTGGTACCTCCTAAAGAAGATAAAGTGAATGCTTGGTTATTTGGACTCAGTCTTAAGAATAAGGTAGCTGTCTTAAGATAAGAAGAAGACTGCTATGACAGTTGCCCAAGCAAATCACAGCACATCTTTTAAATTTTAGCAACACATCTTTTAAATTTTTGGCTCACCCAAATGTAGTAGTTAATTCTAAATACATGGAATATTTCATAAAGATACCTGAATTTTTTGATTCTATCCCTCACTGAGGCATGATATTACAAATGTTCCTTTCAATAATTTGATAGACTCAAGCTTTGAGCCAGAGAGAGCATCTGTTGGAAAACATGGTAATATTTTTCCTATTTATGGCTCTTTTCAGTCTAAACCACAACCTCATTTCTGTTGTGAACACCCATCCTTTGAAAGCACAGAAATCACAATAATGATATTTTGGAAAAAAGGAATTGTGGAAATCACTCAACACTTCCCAGCAATGGGAAATATTTCCCTCTATCCACTAAATCCAGAAACTTTTTTCATAAACAGTTCTATGGATTTGGCCCCCACCACGGCTCCTCCAAAGGAGGAGACTGAGACACCAAGCCAGAAATGAACTTAAAGAACACACATGAGTCACTGCATTTAGAGAGCATTTTAATACCAGGGAAGTTATTGACTGAACCAAAACCACTAAGTGTTCCACCTCAGAAAGATTAATAACTGACAACAAAAGTGATGTTCCAGAAATTAGACTAGACATGTATGATAAGGACAGAAAACTAAATAGAAGACCATGCATGTTTCTAATCCTCTTAATGTTGCTCAGCTACCAGCATCCAATAACTTGGGGAAAAAAAAATCAGAAAAAAATAGATTTTTTGCTTTTTCATAGCTTGAAAGAATTTCCACGTTTATGAAGTTCTCATCACTTACAGTTTAAGAACTTATAATAACTAAGCCAGAAAGAGACAAAACAAAATACTTCTGCCTATTATCTAAAATTATGGGATCATAGATATGCTTATGAATATCATTCATCTGGATATCAGGGTCTGGTAACTCTGAGTGCAATGACTACATGTCATGGTATCTTCACCAGAGGAGAATTCTGTACATTCCTCTACATAGGGGGTCAGAAGTGGAGCTCTGAATGTTTGCAGGAAGTATAAGTGACTTCATATCTTAGATAAAGGGGAAGAGAGACAAAGAAATAAGGGAGATACAAATTGTGAATGGCTAAGAAGAAGAGTGAGTGGCCAAAGAGTTTAGATGATGTCATATTTTTTCTATATGGAAATGTCTAAAGTCAGTGATCCAGGCTGTAAACTATTATGGTCTCTTAATTGATTCCCTGCTTTCACTCTTTTCTACCCTATCATCCACTACTTCATACCCTGACCCAAAATACTGACACCTTCTACAATCAACAACCAAAGTAATCTCCTAAAATTATATGTTATATCACATTATTTTTTAGCTGAAAACCGTCCAGTGACTCCCTACTAAAAATAAAACAGAACTGACCTTATAATACTCTAGGATACTGAAATTAATTTGACCCCTGGATATTGGGCCTTCCTCAATTTCTATTACTCTTTCCTTTGTTCATTAAGCTCCCATTACAATGACTTCTTTCCAATCCTGGAACACACCAAACTGGTCCTTTTTATGGACTGTTGTCCTTGATGGTTACTTGTAGCTGAGTTTTCCTCCAAATGTTCACAGTCATTATTTCGTCTTTCTCATAAAGGAGTTCTCAGTTCAAATCTTATCTCTTCAGAAAGAGCTCTCTACATGTTATATTCCCCCTAATCATTCTCTGTCACAGAAACATTTCTATATTTTTTGTCATAATTATCACTATTTTAATTCTTATTTGTTTTGTTTTTTTTTTTTGCCTGTTTTAATCTGTCCTCACTCCAGGTCTAAAATAAATGCTCCATGACAGTACAAATCTGGATTGTCTTTTACCATTACCCAGCTCATAGGAAAGTGCCTCTCACACCATAGATACACAATAATTTTTTTGAATTAATCTAAACATCTTTTGTTCAAGTTGTGTTCAGGGAAAACTACTGAAATCTAGCTCAACATAAAATGAGTTGAGAAATTAATGAAACAGCAAACTAAGGAAATAGAACATTTCATTAGGGAAAAGTAATTGTCTTTCTTGTTTCAGCTTGGTTACATGTAGGAATTTCTGTTGCATGTTTTCCCCATTTGAGAATCAAAAAAATTAAATACACATACAATAAAACAAATTGGCAATTTTTTAAAACACTGCCTTTGTAGAGAGTGACAAGCTGAAAAAAAGGGTATTCTTATACTCACGCAGAATTATAACTCACATTTGTGAAGAGTTTTCACTCTGTGTTTTTCTAAGAAAGACTTACCATCCTCATCATAAATGCCACTGATTCATTTAAGTCAATTGTATGTAATGATCATACTGGAAGCAGAAAACTTGAAGTTTGGGTATTAGTGAGGCCACAGTTGGAGTCTCATTTAATTTCATCTACAGCAAAACCTATTTGTCTGACCATTGGCGTGGCTCTTGAATTTTGGCCAACTGTGTACGAAAGGCATCTCCTTTCTCACAGAAAAGGGATCATGCTAAGGAAGGCAGACAAGTTTCTAGTGATCCATAACACTGACATAGACATCCTGCTGATAAATTAGTATGTTCTTGGACAAAAGTCAGAATTTGTGTTATTGTAAAGACAAATACCTGTTACTTTACATAGTAGATATAGAGGTCTTAGAATACACATTTTGGAAATAATGCTGTCTTTTAAAAATATTAAAGAAGACAATTACTTACAAGAAAATTTTAGGGAATTCTTTCCTAAAAGAAATAGGTATTTTGTAAAATGGACAGGGTTGTTTAAATGATCCTTGACTGGATCAGGTTTGCTCAGAAATTAGGTGAGGTTGATTATACTGGAATCAGCGCCTGCAGCTTAACAAAAATGAGAAGAGCAGATAGCCTTAAAACATAATCTGTTAGAATCTTTTTAATGATTAGATTCTATTACTGACATACATAAATATGTGAAAATATACTTTGTTATAGATGTAATTTATGCTTATACATTCTAAAGTTTATTTTGACTTAGCATCATGAAAGAGGGATAGAGAGGGTACCCAATCCCATGCCATATATTTAAAGGACCCCACTTTGGCCCTCATCTGGCTATGTTCCTCCCCATAGGTGAGGGGTCCTAGGTTCCAAAGGTATGTGCTCATCCATAACCCACGTACTCCCTTCTAGATCATTCTACACATTCTGGGGTCCCTAAATTTCCAGCCCAAATGTCACTGAGATTGTTTCCAAGGCCTGTGTGAGTCTTCTTCCAAAGTCTGCCTTCCTAAAGGCAGAACAAGTGATTGCTGGTGAATTCCACCCTAGATATTGAGGATGTAGATAAACATGGAATGGCTGGCTGGAATATCCTGATGTATGGGTGTAAGATCTCTTTGAGTGTGACAGACAGCTGGAGGTGAAAAGAAAAAGCCCATCAAAGTGGGCCTGGATCATGGGATTGGGCAGATTCATTCTACTCTGTCATGTTCTGATGAGGAACTAGCCTTCCCAGTTTTAATAAAGATTTGTTTGTCAAGGTGGAATGCTAGAGCATATTTTATACAATAGTTTCATAACATGTCATAACTTTTAAATACTTAGACATATGATATGGGAGCCTCCATGTGTATTCTTGCCTCAGGGCTTGCAAATGTTAGGAGGAGGTCTGTCAGAGTATTTACTATGTTCAGAACTGTATTAGAAACTGAGCTTTAAGAGTATTTGTATATCTGACATTAGGTTGCTGTGTATCTCCTCCCAGAGCTGGGAGTCTGCACTCTGGTGTATCTAGGCTGATGTAACTGAGGGCAGACTTAGTGTTCTGCTCACCTTTCCTTGGTATAGAGATACTTGTGGAAAGTGCATGTGGCTGCCTGAGAGGGAAATGGATATGCCAGAGAGTGACCTGGGGGCCCCAAAGAAGCCTGTGTGTTGGGATAGATTCCATTATTTAAAAATATTTACTGTTCCTCCTTGGTAGAACACTGTAGTTCTGCAACCATTGAAATCAGACTTGGCCCTGTGACTTCCTCTGGTCAATATGGAAGTAATATGAGCACTTTCTGGCAGAATCTTTATGATCCATTATGTGGCTCCACAATCTCTCTACTACAAGATCAACTAAGTCCTTGATAGGAGCCACTCCTTCAGACTATCCTGTAATAAAGACTGACACTGAGTGGAACTGCTATGACCTTCAATGAATATGCAACCCAAAGAAGAAATAAATCTTTGTTGTTATAAGTTATTGTGACTTGGGTATTATCTGTGACTGTTGCATAGCTCAGCCAGAAATAAAGGTGGGTATAATGAAGACACACTATGTGAACTTCTTAACTGGAGGCCACAAGGATCACGGGTGTCAGCAGCAGACGCCAGTGCACAATGATGGGTATGAGATTAACATGTTATATAACAGCGGAGAACAGCAAGAAAAGAGGACAACATGTGGGCATGTGAACCAGACACCCCTGACCTGATTCTTGGACTATAATTGAGCATCAGAGATAAGCAACTGCAAAAGCAACAGGTGTAAAACCTTTAACTGAGTCAAAATTCTGAACTGAATTCATTTTAAAACCAGATGTGACTGTTACCTTGAACTGATAAGAAATTTGCCAATAGCTTGCTTAAAGGCTGCAGAGCTATGTAACTTTAATTTTTTAAGGAAATAAATACTACATTTTTGCAAATCCAACTTTGAGACTGCAAATTTGAACCCATTACAATACTAGTCTATAGGTAACCTTTCTGAGCACTTAGAAGTCGCAACACCTAACGAAGAGGTTCTATCATCATCTCAGTTTTATCGAGGAGTAAAATGAGGTACATGTGACTGTTCCTTTGCCCAGTCTCACAGCCCAAGCCCACAAGCCCAATAATATCATGTCTCCTACCTACCCATCATGTCTATGTCCTAATCTACTGAACCCTGAGCATAGCCTGTGCGAGGCCTAGCAGGAGGCATATAATGTCACTGCCATCCAGTTGGCTGAATTTTTCATGTGGGGATGCAAGATAGAGGTGGAGAGAGAACATAATAATCACCCCTTACATTTGTGTAATGCTTTCATCTTGTCTCATTTATAATAATGCACATTTATGAGGTAAGCAAGGTAGAGGTTACTGCTTACATTTGATAAATTAGGAAATACATTAAATAGCCTACTCAGAACCAACTACTTCTGCTAGGGGCTGAGGACCGGAGAACAGAACATGTTCCTAAGAATCACATAATTACCAAAGCTCCCAGTGATTTGAGAAAAGGGTCGTATTTTCTCTATTTTAAGATCACAAACAAAGATATTACAAGATTCACAGAACTAAGAGAGATTATGTAATTTCCATTTTAAATAGCAGTTAAAAATCCTATGAGGAAAGTGTGTGAACAACTCTGTAATAAATGTTTGACTGAAAAAATTTTATGAAATACTGAATCAAGGCTTGGAAGTAAGTAGGTTGGTATAGATTGAACAGGACCATTCTTGAGATGACTCCTGAATCTAACTGCTAGCCACCGCTCTCTAGAGCTTCAGATCTGCATTTCCAAAAGTTTTCCCCGTAACTCTACCTGGATACCTTGTCAGCCCTTCAAATAAATTCATCCCATCTTCTTCCCACAACCTGCTCCTGGTCCCGACTTCCTCGGTTCTGTAATATTAGCAGAATTCTCTCAGCTACACATTACAAGTGCCTCAGGGTTATCTTTAAATCTTCACAGCATTTAGGTACTTGTCTTTAGATTCTATCATTTCCATTTGTACAAAAAGCCATTTCTTTCTTTCCAATCTTACTGACACCAGACTAGTTCAAGCCTTCATTAATTCTCTTCTGGATCATTAAAATAATCTCTTGGCAGATCTGGACAGCTATAACTCCTTACTTTAGAAATGCATATTTATTATTACTGGGCTAATTATGTTTCTTACTACAACTGTAACACTACCATGCTCTTTTTCAAACCTAATCAGATTTCCATTGTTTGTGGAATTAAATATCAATTTTTGTTTCCAAATTTAAATTCAAGAATGGGAATAATACTTCTTTAACATAATGGTAAAGTCTCTTTTTCTGCACTGCGTGTATTATCATCTCTAGTAAAAGTGAACTACTTAGTTTATAAGATGCCCTATACTTTCCCACTTCTACTCCTTTTGTTCTTGCTTCTATAATTGGAAATCCTTTTTCCATGTCTACCATAAATTATTCCACCTTCATGAAGGTATCCCTGCTCGTCTCAGGAAGACTTAATATTATCTTCTGGTAATATGAGAGATTTACCTTCATAAGTCATTGCTGATACAATCACAATTGATATTATCCTCATATAATCATGATTGACACATAAGAAGTTTACTTTTAAATCAATCATGTGAAATTTAGCTATAAATATAAATAGCATGCATTCTAACTTTGCTTTATCATTTAGGCCTAAAGCCCACATAATACTGTTAGGTCCTAGAGAAGAGAGGTTTTTTTTTCACCATTTTATTCTATGTAATATTTTATACCTAGATTTTATGTGAGAGACACTTAAAAACTATTTATTGAGGTGAATTAAAAAACATTAACCTAAAATTGTGGTATGATTTCTAACTGCCCCAGGTATAATTGAAGCTATTATGTTACCCACTGCCAATAAAAACATGAAGTAAAGAGACTGGGACTACTGAGAAATAAAACTGCACTACTTCATTATTTTTAAAATATATATTCTGCATTAATAATGAAAAGACAATATTGATTTTGGATATAATCTTATAAGGAGGATGATTAAGAATTACAGAAACCTTTTGTTCTTGTTGGTTTCCTATGACTCTCATGAAAATTTGAAACTGTGTTTTATTATCCTCAAATCATTTATAGAGGCTTACATAAATTTTAAGGCTGGAGCCCTGCCCAGCATAGCACCAAGATCAAAGACTTATTTTCTAGTAAATTAGAATCCAAATCTTTATATCACAAGTTTACAAATTTATGGAAGTATTAGCCATTAAATAATCTGTCATCTAGTCATTAGGTTTCAACACTGAAAAACTTAAACTGGGTAAAAAATACATTTAGACTTTGGATATGTTTATAGAGTGAACTGTAACTGTCCACAGAGCTCTGTTTAAGAAAGCAGTGTATTCCTTAGGTTATATCTTAGTTCAAAAGTCACAATATTTAGTGAATATTTGTCAAAATTGATCAACGTTTAAAATGCACTTATACTACAACTGAAAGTAAAAAGATACTATGGGTATAAGTCAGCCATCAGAAGGATATAACTGATTGGGGATGAGAAGTAAGAGGCCTATGTAACACGGAGCTCCTGTAGGAAGAAAGATCAAAATTCAATGGCTGCACTGAGTACATAAAAGAGCAGGCAGGTCAGGGACAGTTCAAATAAGGACATGAGCTGAAGTCCATCCTGGGGAAGTGCTCTGTACAACACAGCACCAGTTACTGTACAGTGATTGTGGTGATTGTACTACGTGATAATCAGTGTTGCCTTCTGTAGTATTTAAATATTTTAATTCCTTCAAGAAATCCACTGAAAATTCTACAATTAGAAAATGTTCCATTAACACAAAACAGCCGAGAAACACTGCCTTAATCACTTATGTAACTGCCAATAAAATATTTCATAATCAGATTTTAAATCATTGCAGAAAGAAGAGCCTGTAGACCTTATCTGGTTGGTTTTTCAGGTTTGCCTTTGGACATAAACTGCTAAGTATGCTTAAAGAAAAATTTGGTATAGACATAAAATCTTTAGATGTTCTTACTATTTGCTGAAATATTAAAATATTACAGTAAAATATTTTATTTTATTAGAAAAGGTGGTTTTGTGGAAATTGTAATTTTCAAATGCTTGCTCTATAATAAGAAATAAATGTGTTATTTAGCATTGTGCTAATTAGGATACACAAATTTTTTAACTGTTGAGATTATTAAAAAATAGTTGAGTGCTTCTTAGTGAAAACTATCTTAAAATTGTTTTCTGGTGTTAATAATTGTCTGTCAATAGAGAGTAAGACTTTGGAGATGCTGAGAGATAAGATACAGGGAACAGAGAGGGGGAGGTATATTTGGCTATTTGTATGTGGCAAAAATAAACACCGGTATATTTTTCTGTGAGGTATTTGTCCTCATCAGAAGAGTTAAAGCTGTTTCTAGGCTATGTTGATAAAAACACTAATTTAATTCAATACAGTACAATCTTGAATACAGAACTATATAACCACTTTAGTATAGGATCTTGGTGAAACTGAATACAAGTTGTTTTAATGCTCCTGAGGCAAACAACAGAATTCAAGGAGAATGATTCATTTAAGTAAAAGTCCATAGTAACGTAAAAATAAAATGTCATTTAAAAGTTGAATACCAATGATACACATCCTTCAAACCCCATCTTCTCAGTAAAGACTTCCACCACTATATGGGTCCTCAAAGACTATATGAGATGAAAAATATTATTCTAAACCAAGATGTCAATAGTTGCAAGTAACTTCTTACTAATAACAAAAATCAGGAAAGCTTAAAAATGATATACTTTAAGAAGAAAAAAAATATTTGGGGAAATTCAAATTTATTTTTGTACTTATAATGCTCTCATTCACTAATATGTGGAGAACTTTATACATTTATGTATATATACATATATATATACACACACACATATATATAAACAATGAATGTGAAAGTTTTAGTGAGTGAATTAGGAATTGTGTATCATCCACAATATTTACTCATTGGAATGTCCAGCCTGGTGAAATCACTGTGTTTCATGAAAAGAAGCTGAGAAATGCTGGTATAGACAGTTTTTGTTTATGAAGGTAAGCTATCTATTTTTCAACTAAACTGTAAATTCTTCCAGGGAAAGATCAATGACTTTGATTTATTTCAATATCAAGTATAATGTTAAGCACATAGCAGTCTTTTAAGAAACACAATAGAACCAGATCAGCTAATACAGTTACTTGTTAATTACTACTAGAATTACTACTTGTTAATTCTACTACTACTACTACTAGAAAAGCTGAATTACAAATAACTTATTTTACAAGCCTGAAGGGGAAAACATGGTTATATAAATACTGGAAAATAACAGGAGGTGCTAAAATCTGAGAAAAGTTTCTGGGACCTTATGAAAAAATTAGAAATGTAAATCTGATGAATAATTATAAAATGAAATTGGTAAATGTAAGTTGCCTGAAAAAAAGTTCCCAGAGAACATTTAGACTAAAAATTAGGCTTTATAAGTTGAGAGTAATGGTGATTATTTACAATTATATATATACTTATCCAATATAATTAAAAAATACCTATTCATGTGATAAAACAGAAATTGATGGGCTGAAACTATATGAAGCAGCAGAGTATAGTCGTTAAGGACACAAATTCTAAAGCCCAATAGCCAGGGTGTGAAAACCAGTGCCACTTCCTATCTCTGTGACTATAGGGTAAGCTATGCTAAAACACTCCATCTCTTTGTGACTCATTTCTCCTCATTAGTAAAGTGGTGGTAGCAATCGTATTTAGCTCACTGATGTGTTGTGAGGTTCACATTAGTTGATAAATAGGAAAGCATATAGAAGAGAGCTAGGCACATAAGCTCTGTATAATGTTTGCTGTTATGAATACCATTTTGCGTCATTCTTCACTTAGCATTATACCAGTGACTGAAAGAAGTACTTAACAATTGGATACACATATGTGCACACACACACACACATTAACTATAGTGTTTTAATTAGGAGAAATGACATTATCAATGTAAAGTATACATTTTAAGATCTTATCTAAAAAGTCAATCCTAATAAGATATATATAGAGAGCATTGAGTTTTCTTTCACTTGATGCATAGTATGTGTGTCAAAATTTTGTAAGAAAATAAAATATTCATCTAGTGAATATCATTTGATTATTATTTTGACTATACATTTTTAAAAATTTTAGAGATATACTCTTCCTTAAAATGTGTTTTTGAAAATAACATTGGTCTATTTTCTTTTTACCTTAACAATCACCTTTTTTAATCAGTATGTGGTCTAACACATATATCTTTCTTTTTTTTAATTGATTTTTATTGGAGTATGGTCATGTTAGTTTCTGCTATGCAGCAAAGTGAATCAGTTATACGTATACATATATACACTCTTTCTTAGATTTCCTTTCCATTTAGGTCACCACAGAGCATTGAGTAGAGTTCCCTGTGCTATACAGTAGGTTCTCATTAGTTATCTATTTTATACACAGTAGTGTATATAACATACATCTTTCTTTTATTCCAAATCATCTCTGAGGGAAATTGATAATTGTTAACATATGTGTATGTGTGTTTATATTTTCTTGAAAATATGCATTTTTACATATGTTACATTAGGACAAACACCAAAATATTAGCATAGGTTAACTCTGAAAGAAGAGATTAAACATGATTTTTCCTGTTTTGGAGTTCTTTTGTGTTTTTCTTACATTCCAAAATACGTATTATAATCTTGGATTTCTTTCATAATATAAAAAAATGTTATGTTTTAGAAAATAGTAGTTGTCAAATCCATAGTTCATTCAGTCTAAGGTTTTCAGAAAACAGATATGGCTGCAAAGCTTGATCAACATCAAAGAGGAATATTTTCTCAAAGTCTTAATTTCATTTATTATGTTTTCTTTTATCATACATTTATTTAAACATATGGGAAATGATATATTTTTTGAGCCTTACTTCAAATTATTGGCAATGTCAATCTATGAAAAAGACAGGTATTTTTTTTTCCCCCATGAAGTGAGATCGTTTTCAATCTGCCATAACATGTGCCCACACATATTCACTCTGAAAATGTAGTATTCAAGTTAAATCAGGGCAGATTATTCCTTTTTGACTTTTACAACTGTTATGCTGCTGCCAGAAGTCTTCTCGGCATTTGCTTTGAATTCTGTCTTCAGTGCATCTCTCACTGCTTTTGCACAGATCTGGGAGCACTCGAGGTAGCTGAGTCCAACCTGTCACCAATATGCCACCGTGATGTTGTGAGTGGAGTCCCTCCCACCGAATCGCAAAGATGAGGTCAGTGCCGGCTCAATGTGCAGCCTACCTTGGGAAATGATATTGTTAGCTTGCAGTAATACTTGAATATATAAAATAAAGGCTATAAAGCACTTGGGGAAATTTAATATGTTAATTTCATGTTATACTTTTTTATTGTTTAATATTAGTAATGAATTCCATTAGTTTCATAAGTATGCTGCCGATTGGGTCAAGAGATCTAGTTTGCTTGAAACTTAACTCACATTTTTACCCTTTATGTTTTCATATTCCAAGATTTGGTGATGTTACAGAAGATAGGTATTAGCCCCTCATAGACAATTTCCTTTTAGATGGAGAGTGCCCAATCCGTTTATTAATTGGCCCACTTGGCTGTTAATTCTCAGGGGGGCTGGAACTATGTTTTGTTCACTCTTATATACCTGTCAGTTGGTCCTGTGCAAGGCATTTAGCACTGACTTGATAGAATGGAAGTTTCTATGTGTTGGCTTTCTTGATGTTTGCCCACCAAAACCTGATCCGTCCAAAGTCATCCACATCTCAATTAATAACATCTCTATCCTGCTGTACTCTCTTGGGTTATAACCTGTGGATTTATCCTTAATTCCAGTCTTTCCCCATATCCTATCCATCTCTATATCCAAAGTGTATTCAGAATCCAACTTCTCATTGCATTCACTATGATCTCAGACTTCTCCACTCATTTGGATTATTACAATAGCCTCATGACTTCCTGCTTCCATTCCTCTACGCTTGAATTCTATTTACTCCAGTGCAGCCAGAATCATTTTCTTAAAATGGAAATTAGTCCACATCCTCCTTTTTCAAAATAATTAACAGCTCTTATTTCACTGAGTAAAAAGCCAATGGCACACAAAGTTCTACCCAATCTTGCCCTGAACGTCTCTGACTTTTCCAACTACTATTCTCCCCAACTCCCTACTCTCCAGCCATCTGGTCTCTTTGCTCTCAGTGAAGGCTGCAGGAGCCTTAGAAACTTTGCACTCTATCTAATATCCATAAGACTGAATCCCTCACCTCAAGATTTTACTCACCTGTCATTTTCTCATTGGGGCTTACCTTACCATCCTATTCAAAATTTCAACCTCCAACTCCTTGCTTGCCCCCTTGGCTCCCTTTTTCTTGTTCAATTTTTTTTCCCTACAGAATTTATGACCTTCTAGAATACTGTATCTCTATATCTACCTATCTCTCATCTACCTATCTATCTCATTTAGTTAGCCTCAGTCTATTAAAATATAAACTTCAAATCAGGTTTTTCTTCCCCCCACCCCTCTGATTTATCTCAAGTGTCTAGTACAGTGACTGAAATATATTTGATGAATGAATGAATGAATTGTATTGTCTTGTGTAAAAGTATAAAGTGTTTGTTTCTGTTATTAAGGTGTAATTGCCACCTTATTTCATATATGCCAGTATTTTATTTTAGTGCAAGATGTCATTGACCTTATTTGTTTATTGAATATTTATGCAACCACACTGACTGTATCCTTTGCTTCATAATAAGGAATACACTGGTTAGGAGAATCAGAAGGATATGAATGTTGAGGCAAAGCTCATATAGTGGAAGCAGTAGTTGAATATATTATAAAATAGTTCTGATAGCAATGTGTTTAATAATCTAGTGACTGTCTAACTGATAAAATGTGATTCTAGGTTCTTAACACTTCATTGAAGGAAACTACTTTTAAGGTTAACAAATAGGACAAGAATTAGTGAAACTATTTAAAATTCATTTTTTGCAGGCTTGAAACACATAGTCTCTCACAAAAATAAACTGTTTTATCATTAAAGTTAATTTAATTTATAAATATAACCCTAAACAAGGTAAATATTCATAATGGTTGACCTGTATAAACAAGTAGACAAGTACATAAAATAATAAATGTATGTTTTTATATAAAGGGCACATTCATGTTAGATGGTGATAACACATGCTTTTCCTGATTATAATGTAACAGAGATGTTAAATAGTCATGTTAACTAACTTTAACAAAAAGTATAGTGTAGGTATTATTCCATTTTCAGGTGAGGAAATTAAGGATTTCAGTCAATTCCCTAATGAACGAACAGGTGAAATCCGCATGCCCTTTGTTCCCTCTTTATTCTTTCACCAATATTTTTCAACAACTATCTTCTATTATCCATACCTTCCTCTTACAAGATCGTTTATTTCCATTTTCCATATTTTCTGATTTTTCAGCTGTAATTCCACTTCACCTGATGACTTCTGTCTTCACAGGACTTCAAAAAACGTATTTGTCTTCTTTGGTCCAAACCTTATCATGCTCTCTACAAATATAGCATTTAAAGCTAATAATTAACTGACACTGTGAATATAGAGTTTCTTTTTAAATTATAGTTTTACTGAAGTATAATTGATATGCATTAAAATGCACATATATAAAGCATTAGCTGATAAATTTTGACATATGTGTATACATGTAAAACCACCACCACAATCACCATAATAACATATTCATCAACCTCAAAAATTTCTTTGTGCCCTCTGTTTCCTTTGTGCGTCCCCTTCCCTGTCCCCCTACCTAAGACAACCATTGATCTGTGACTGTAGAGTAATTTGCATTTTCTAGAACTTTATATAAATTGAATCAGGCAGTACTTATTCTCTTTTTTATTTTGGCCTCGTTCTTTATCTCAACATAATTACTGTGAGATTCATCTGGGCTGTCTCACATATCAATAGTTAATTCTATTTTATTGCTGAGTGTTGTTTCAGTGTACAGATACATGACAATTTGTTTTCCATTCACCTGTTGATGGACATTTAGTTGGTTTCAGTTTTTGGCTATTATAAATGAAGCTGCAGTGAACATTTATGTATAAGTCTTTGTGTAGACATATGTTTTCACTTTTCCAGTGAATACAGAGCCTGGGTCAGACCATTGGGTAGGTTTCAAGTTTTAAGAAACTGCTAAATTGTTTCCCCAAGTGTTTGTGCCATTTCATATTCCAACTATCAGTTCATGAAATTTCCAGTTGCATCACTTTTATGATCAGACTTTTTAATGTTAGCCATGCTAGTGGATGTACAGTGACATCTAAACGGTTTGCATTTACATTTCCCTAATGACAATGAGACTGATCATCTTTTCATGTGTTATTTACCAATTGTACATATTTTTTTGTGAAGTTTCTGCTAACAATTTTGCTCATTGTGTTATTTTTATTGAAGAGTAGCATTCTTTATATATTCTAGTTGGAAATCTTACGTTGGGTATGTGTTTTGCAAACATTTTCTAGTCTTTGGCTTGTCTTTTCCTTTGGTTAAGAAGAAGAAGAAAAAAGATTAGAATGGAGAAAAATAAAGTACAGAATAGAAAAGCAATAGAGAAAAATCACCAAAGTAAAGTTTGGTTCTTCAAGCAATAAAATTGACAACATTTTAGCTAGGCTGACAATGAAAAATAGAAACAATGTAAACTAACTTAAATAAGGTCAGGGACATTAGTACTGACCTTACAGAAATAAAAGGATTATGAGATAATACAATGAACAATTGTACACAAACAAATTAGTTAAACGAGGTGAAATGGACAAATTCCTAGATTATGCAAATTGAGGCTGAAATGCTAGAATTCTCTTGGTCTACTGCAGAGCAGGGTCAGTAAACTATGGCTCATGTGCTAAATTCAGCCCTCAGCCAGTTTCCAGTTTTTTCTTTTCGTTTTCTTTTATTTATTTTTTTTTTCAGCCATCAAGATAAGAATAGTTTTTAAACGTTTAGAGAATTTTAAAATAAATAAATAAGAATGCAAGACAGGCACTGTACTGGCCTGCAAAGCCCAACATATTTGCTCTCTGGCTCCTTACAGAAGATTTCATATCCAGCTATAGAGGAAACAGTCCAAAGGCTTTGGGATATATGAACTTTGGAGTGGACTTATTATGTGAATATTTTCATCTACCCCAAACCATGTTTTGCCAGGAGGAACCGGAGAACACTCCCTTACCAGAGTTTAAAAAAATAAAAAAGGAATTGGAGAAGGAAGCACCAGCATCCTTTAATAACCTTTGGGGGCTGTCTCCTAGAGGCCAGCTATAATGGTGGGAGATGCATCCTAAAGGGGAGGGACCATATGGTGGCCCTTATTTGGCAGAGACAAGAAGACAGAGGGATACAATAAGAACCTGGGTTTCTGACCCCCAGGATCTGTGGTGGTATCTAATTGATCACAGAGTTTATAGGAGTTAAGTGTGTGCCACATACTGTCTATTTTTGGTAGGCTGAAATATCTTTTGTTTTGTTGCTTTGAAAATGTTTCCAATTATTCTGAACCTTCACAAACACTGTCATCATATTATAAAATATTTGTCAATTTGATAGATATGAAATGGTTCTTCATTATTATTTTACTTTGCCTATTCCTAATTAGCAGTGTGATTGATGTTCTGTTTATTGACCATTAAATTTTCTGTTTCTGTGAATTGCCTGTTCATATTTTGAAACTATTTTTTAAATGAACCTTTTTCTTACCAATATACAGAAGTTTAAAAATTTATTTTGAGCAATGATATTCTATTTATTTGACAGGATCCAAATATTTCTCCCATTCCATTGCTCACCTCTTATTTTTGTGAAATTTTGTTCTTTTGAAATGTAGTCAAGTTTACTATTCTTCCCGTTTATTTACTTTTTTACCTCATTTTACTCATTTTATATTTTTGTATTGAAGAAGAAATTCTTCCATACATTCATGGCACAGAAATATTCTAGATTTCTTCTCATGTGTTTAATATTTCTTTCCCACATTTAATACTTTAATGTACTTGAAGTTATTTTTGTTTCTGTTTTGAGGGGAATAATTTCATTATTTTTAAATATGAAAAAAATTGCCCAACCATCTTTCCCTCAAAGATTTTTGATTGCCCATATAAGGTTCTATATATATTTGGCTCTGTTTCTTGACTCGATTTTGCCTCGTTTATTGTTTCTCTAACTCTATATAAATGTGACATTGTCTTAATTATTATAGCTTTATAAAAATATTCATATCAAGTAATGACAATCCTCCCTTTTGCATGTTTTACATATTCTTCATGGATATTCTTCACACTATATTGTATATGATTTTTAGGATCCATTTTTTAAGTTCCACAAAAAACCTTTTAGTGGATTTCTATTAGAACTACAGGGAATTTATAGATTAGTTTGGTAAAATTTAACATATCTTCAATATTATGTCTTCCCTTTCATAAATTAATATCTGGCATCTTTCTCTGTTCCAGATCTTAATAGAAATTCTACTAGAGTTTTCTATTAAATATGACATAGTCTGGTTTTGTGGTTAGAATAAACTCCTTTTATTCCTGTTTTTTTAACAGTTATTTTTCCCTCATTAATTAGTTAATATTTAAAATTTTTATGTAGATAAATTCTATGTTCTGTTTCTTTAAGGTAAATTGCATGAATACATTTATGAAGTTTAAATATTCTTTCATTTCTGGGATAAACCCCAGTGGTCAAGATTCAGTATTAACACTACTATTCTTTTTTAATTTATGACTTTATTTCCTATAAATCTAATCTAGGATTTTAGGCCTATATACATATGAGTGATTGGTTTATAATTTTAATATTTTTGTCCAGTTGAGTTTCAAGTTTATCATCACTTCCTTAAGTGGATTGATTTTCCTATTTTCTCTTTCTTTTGAAACACTTCTTATTCCTTGGAATTTGACAAAACTTTTTTTCAAGGCAATTTAAACTTTACTGTTGTTGAAAGTTAACTATTGATGTTTGATTACTAATATACTATCTTTAATGATTAATGATTTATACTGGTTTTCTAATTATTCTCTGTCAATTCTCAAATTCATGTCTCATACAAAATTTCTAGTTCATCCCTGTTTTCATTTTTAGCATAATTTAAATGCAATTTTTCTATGATACTGTATGTTTGTGGTTATGTTTCTTCCTATATTCCTAATAGCATTATTTGTGCCTTCTCTCTATTTCATAAAATCAATTTTGCTAGCAGTTAATCTATTTTATGGTTCTTCCAAGAAACAAATTTGGTTTTATTCATAATCTCTATTTATCTCTGTTTTCTATTTTATTTAATTTCTGATGTTAGCTTTATTACTTATTCTTTCACCTTTCCATGGGTCAAATATATTGTATTTTTCCTAGACTTTGGAGTTGACCATATTTATTTTTAGGCTTTATTTTGGGGGGGGGGGGGAGATAGCAAACTAAATTTCCAATTTTCTTATATCATCTTAGCTTCACCTTATGAGTTTTAGTATATAATACACTCTGTGTTGCCCAGGTCTGAATATTTTACAATTTCCAGACATATGGCTTCTTTGTATTATCTTTTGATTATTGATTTCAAATGTAATTTTACTGTGGTCAGATGATTCAAATGTAATTTTACTGTGGCCAGAAGATGTGGTGTTTATAATATTGATCTTGGAACTTTTTGAGACTTGTTTTGTGACCTACTAAGTGGTCAAATTTTGTAAATTTTTTTTTTTTTTTTTTCAGTATGTGGGCCTCTCACTGTTGTTGCCTCTCCTGCTGCGGAGCACAGGCTCCGGACGCACAGGCTCAGCGGCCATGTTTCACGGGCCCAGCCGCTCTGCAGCATGTGGGATCTTCCCAGACCGGGGCACGAACCCGCGTCTCCTGCATCGGCAGGTGGACTCTCAACCACTGCGCCACCAGGGAAACCCTGTAAATATTTTATTAATGATTAAAATATCTGCTTGATGCATCAGTTTCTGATATAGGTTTGTTAAAATCTCCAAGTGTAGTGATGGATTTGTCAATATTTACTTTAAAATCACTAAGTTGTTATATTGTGTCTTTAAAGAATATCTTTTAATGAATATTCACATTCATGCTTGTTATTTGTCGCTGATGGATTGCTGTGGTTTTTAATATTTAACATCTCACTTTGTTTCTGATAGTGCCTTTACCCTAAAATTATGTTTTGTCTGATATGAACACTGCAGTGTAGACTAGCTTTTCTTTGATTAATATTTCCACCAGGAAGTTTTCCATCTCTTTATTTTCTGTGCTGCTGTGATGTAGGATATAACTTGATTAAACACACATGCACACAAACTAATCTCTGCATTTTTGTGTATAAATTTACTCTATATACATTTATTGTGGTTACTTAGTTCTATCATCTTAGTTCTTTTTAATTTGCTTCAGTGGGCTTTGTTTTCTCCTTTCTTTCCTTTGATTCTATTACTAATACTTATTTTATTCTCATTTCCTTCTACTTTTTTAGAAAAATAAGGACTCATTTTTAACATACATATTTATCTATATACAATTTTCATAAAATTGAAAACAGAAATGATTCTTCTCTTAACTTCCTTGTTATTATAATCTAGAAGAATATTCAAATAATTTTTGAATAAACTAAATTCATTTATTCCTATCAGTCAATGATATATTTAACAAAATATTTTACTGATAACTGAGCTCACTACTGTTTCATACATCCTAATTTTTAAAATCTAGATTTACTCTTTTTTTCCTTACTGCTTATATACAGTGGAGTAATATATTTTGTCAGCTATTAGAATTCTTCCATTAGTACTACTATTATTTATTTGGAGAAAATATGTATTATTTTTGATAGCTTTGAATTTATTTTTATTTACTAGTCAAAATTTGTCATGCCCTTTAATTTGAATCTGTTTTTCTATAGGTCTAAAAACATTTCAACCTTCATATTTCAAATATGACTCATCTGTTATTCTATTTATTTTCTACCTCTAAACTTGCCATAAAATAATATCTACTGTTATTGGATGTTTAATATTTGCCAAATTTTTTCTAAGCATTTAAAATATTTCAACTCATTTAATCTCATGATAATAACCCTTTAAAATTTGAGCTATTATTTTCATTATTTTACACATAAAGAACCCGAGATAGTGATGCCTAAAACAGCTGAGACAACAGGAAGCAGAACTTAGCTCCTGATCTCTCATCTTAACTGTGAGTCTATTAGACTCATTGTAGAGTGTGTTACATTACTTTCTGTTGATTTCTACTTACTTTTCATATTTTTTAACTCTGCTACATTCTGTGTTTATTCCTTCATATTACCTTCCATTAACTTTCTCCTTAGCTGCATATATGTAGATTTTATTGAATTTTCTTTTAAATGTTTTTTAAATTCTTTTTCTCTCTAGATACAGTACGGATAATCTTGACCTATTTTAAAGTACACCGATTCTTCCTTCTACAATGTTTTACAACACACATGATGCCACATTGGAAGGAAATTTCTATGTGGTCTCACTGCACTTCTATTTTCTGTTTACCTCTGTTATTTTTTATCTCAACTATAAATATTCTAAATGACCTCTAAATGACCAAATATGAAAACATTAAAACATTAATCTTTCTGATGAATAGTTTATTTCATGCCACTTCCTTGTCCAAAACCTTCTAGTGATTTTCTATTATCCACCAAATTATTTATCAACTTTTTAGCCTTGTGTTAAATGTCCTGCACAGTCTGGTCCCAATTTATAGTATTCTGGATTATCTCCTATTATATATATTCATCATATGTTCCTTGAGCACTTACAAAATGTCAAGCATTATGCTAGGTACTGAGGAGGAAATGACACATAAGGTCAAATATAGTTTCTTCTCAAAAATGGCATAAATTCTGGTGGTTGAACCACATATTAATATAATGATCACAATAAAAAAATTATAAAATTACAACTGTAATTTTAACAGAAGAGTTTCATGGTGCAATGAAATAATATATTATTTAATTATTATTATCTTGCAAATTGAAACTTTACTCATTAAAGAATAACTCTCCACTTACCTCTTCCTCGTCCCCTGACAACTATCATTCTACTTTCTGTCTCTATGAAGTTAACTACTCTAGGTATCTCATAAAAGTGGAATCATACCATATTTGTCCTTTTGTGACTGGCTTATTTCACTTAGCTAAATGTCTTCAAGATTCATCCATGTTGTTGCATGTTTCAGCATTTTCTTCCTTTTTAAAAATAAATAATATTCCATTATATCTATATTTTATGTACCCATTCATCTGTTGATGAACACTTGGGTTGCTTCCACTTTTTGACTATTGTGAATAATGCTGCTATGAACATGGGTGTATAAATATCTGTTATGGTCTCGGCTTTCAGTTCTTCAGGGTATAAACCCAGAAGTAAAATTGCTGGATCATGTGGTGATTTTATTTTTAATTTGTTGAAGAATCACCATATTGTTTACCATGGAAGTTGCACCATTTTACATTCTCACCAGCAATGCAAAAAGTCCCAATTTTTCTGCATCCTTGCTGCCATTGTTATTTTCTGTTTTTGTTTCATTTTGGTTTTTATAGAACAGTCATGCTAGTTTTGTAAAGTGACATCTCACTGTAGTTTTCATTTGCATTTTCCTGAGGATTAGTGATGTTGAACATCTTTTCATATGTTTACTGGCCATTAGTATATCTTCTTGGAGAAATAGCTATTTTAAGTTCTTTGCCCATTCTTAATCAGGTTGTTTGGTTTTCTTTGTTACTGAGTTGTAGTAATTTTTTTATGTATTAGAGATATTAACCCCTTTTCAGATATATTAGCTTCAAAGACTTTTCAAGTAACTTTCAAGGATAAAAAAATGTGTTTGGAGGATACCTTCAAGATGGCGGAGGAGTGAGATATGGAGATCACCTTCCCCCCTACAAAATATATCAGAAATACATCTACATGTGAAACAACTCCTAAAGGACACCTACTGAATGCTAGCAGAAGACCTCAGACTTCCCAAAAGGCAAGAAGCTCTCCACGTACCTGGGTAGGGCAAAAGAAGAAAGAAAAAAACAGAGACAAAAAAATAGGGATGGGACCTCTGAGAGGGAGCTGTGAAGGAGAAAACATTTCTACACACTAGGAAACCACTTTGCGGGTGGAGACAAGGTTGGCAGGGGGGAAGCTTTGGAGCCAAGGAGGAGAGTGCAACAACAGGGGTACAGAGGGCAAAGCAGAGAGATTCCCGCACAGAGGATCAGTGCAGACACCAAAAAAAAATGGGAACTACAAACATGCAGCCTGTAAAACGGAGACTCCAAACACAGTAAGTTAAGCAAAATTAGAAGAAAGAGAAACACACAGCAGATGAAATAGCAAGCTAAAAACCCACTGGACAAAACAAATGAAGAAGACATAGGCAGGCTACCTGAAAAAGAATTCAGAGTAATGATAGTAAAGATGATCCAAAATCTTGGAAATAGAATGGAGAAAATACAAGAAACATTTAACAATGACCTAGAAGAACTAAAGAACAAACAAACAATGATGAAAAACACAATAAATGAAATTAAAAATTCTCTAGAAAGAATCAATAGAAGAATAACTGAGGCAGAAGAACGGATAAGTGACCAGGAAGATAAAATAGTGGAAATAACTACCACAGAGCAGAATAAAGAAAAAAAGAAAGAAAAGAGTTGAGGACAGTCTTAGAGACCTCTGACACAACATTAAATGCACCAACATTCGAATTATAGGGTCCCAGAAGAAGAAGAGGAAAGGAAAGGAATAAGAAAATATTTGAAAAGATTATAGTTAAATAGTTCCTTAAAATGGGAAAGGAAATAGTCAATCAAGTCCAGGAAGCACAGAGAGTCCCATGCAGCATAAGTCCAAGGAGAAACATGCCAAGATACATATAAATCAAACTAGCAAAAATAAAATAAAAAGAAAAAATATTTAAAGCAGCAAGGGAAAAACAACAAATAAAATAAAAAACCCATAAGGTTAAAAGCTGATCTTTCAGCAGAAACTCTGCAAGCCAGAAAGGAGTGACAGGACATATTTAAAGTGATGAAAGGAAAAAACCTACAAAGAAGATTACTCTATCCAGCAAGGATCTCATTCAGATTCGATGGAGAAATTAAAACCTTCACAGACAAGCAAAAGCTAAGAGAAATCAGCACCACCAAGCTAGCTTTACAACAAATGTTAAAGGAACTTCTTGAGGCAGGAAACACAAGAGAAGGAAAAGAACTACAATAGCAAACCCAGAACAATTAAGAAAATGGTAATAGGAACATACATATCAATAACTACCTTAAATGTAAATGGCTTAAATGCTCCAACCAAAAGACATAGCCTGGCTGAATGGATACATAAACAAGACCCATATATATGCTGCCTATGAGAGACTCACTTCAGAGCTAGGGACACATACAGACTGAAAGCAAGGGGATGGAAAAAATATTCCATGCAAATGGAAATCAAAAGCAAGCTGGAGTAGCAATTATCATATAAGACAAAATAGACTTTAAAATAAAGACTATTAAAAGAGATGAAGGAAGACACTACATAATGATCAAGGGATGAATCCAAGAGGAGGTATAAAAATTGTAAATACTTATGTACCCAACATAAGAACACCTCAATACATAAGGCAAGTGCTAACAACCACAAAAGGGGAAACCAACCGTACTAAAATCATAGTAGGGGACTTTAACACCCCACTTTCACCAATGGACAGATCATCCAAAATGAAAATAAATAAGGAAACACAACTTTAAATAATACATTAAAGAAGATGGACTTAATTGATATTGATAGGACATTCCATCCAAAAACAACAGAATACACTTTCTTCTCAAGTACTCATGGAACATTCTCCAGAATAGATCATATCTTGTGTCACAAATCAAGCCTTGATAAATATAAGAAAATTGAAATCATATCAAGTATCTTTTCTGACCAAAAAACTATGATACTACATATCAACTACAGGAAAAAATGTGTAAAAAATGCAAACACATGGAGGCTGAACAATACACTGCTAAATAACCAAGAGATCACTGATGAAATCAAAGAGGAAATTAAAAAAATACCTAGAAACAAATGACAATGAAAACAGGATGACCCAAAACCTATGAGATGCAGCAAAAGCAGTTCTAAGAGGAAAGTTTATAGCAATAAAATCCTACCTCAAGAAGCAAGAAACATCTCCAATAAACAACCTAGCCTTACAGCTAAAGCAATTAGAGAAAGAAGAACAAAAAACCCCCAAAGTTCACAGAAGGAAAGAAATCATAAAAATCAGACCAGAAATAAATGAAAAAGAAATGAAGGAAACAATAGCAAAGATCAATAAATTAAAAGGTGGTTCTTTGAGAAGATAAACAAAATTGATAAACCATTAGCCAGACTCATCAAGAAATAAAGGGAGAAGACTCAAATCAATAGAATTAGAAATGCAAAAGAAGAAGTAACAACTGACACTGCAGAAATAAAAAAAATCATGAGAGATTACTACAAGCAACTCTATGCGAATAAAATGGACAATCTGGAAGAAATGGACAAATTCTTAGAAATGCACAACCTGCCAAGACTGAATCAGGAAGAAATAGAAAATATGAACAGACCAATCACAAGCACTGAAATTGAAACTGTGATTAAAAACCTTCCAACAAACAAAAGCCCAGGACCAGATGGCTTCACAGGTGAATTCTATCAAACGTTTAGAGAAGAGCTAACACCTATCCTTCTCAAACTCTTCCAAAATATAGCAGAGGGAGGAACACTCCCAAATTCCTTCTACGAAGCCACCATCACCTTGATACCAAAACCAGACAAGGATGTCACAAAGAAAGAAAACTACAGGCCAATATCACTGATGAACATAGATGCAAAAATCCTCAACAAAATACTAGCAAACAGAATCCAACAGCACATTAAAAGGATCATACACCATGATCAAGTGGGGTTTATTCCAGGAATGCAAGGATTCTTCAATATACGCAAATCTATCAATGTGATAAACCATATTAACAAATTGAAGGAGAAAAACCATATGATCATCTAAATAGATGCAGAGAAAGCTTTCGACAAAATTCAACACCCATTTATGATAAAAACCCTCCAGAAAGTAGGCATAGAGGGAACTTTCCTAAACATAATAAAAGCCATATATGACAAGCCCACAGCAAACATCATCCTCAATGGTGAAAAACTGAAAGCATTTCCACTAAGATCAGGAACAAGACAAGGTTGCCCACTCTCACCACTCTTATTCAACATAGTTTTGGAAGTTTTAGCCACAGCAATCAGAGAAGAAAAGGAAATAAAAGGAATCCAAATCGGAAAAGAAGAAGTAAAGCTGTCACTGTTTGCAGATGACATGATACTATACATAGAGAATCCTAAAGATGCTACCAGAAAACTACTAGAGCTAATCAATGAATTTGGTAAAGTAGCAGGATACAAAATTAATGCACAGAAATCTCTGGCATTCCTATATACTAATGATGAAAAATCTGAAAGTGAAATCAAGAAAACACTCCCATTTACCATTGCAACAAAAAGAATAAAATATCTAGGAATAAACCTACCTAAGGATACGAAAGACCTGTATGCAGAAAATTATAAGACACTGATGAAAGAAATTAAAGATGATACAAATAGATGGAGAGATATACCATGTTCTTGGATGGGAAGAATCAACATTGTGAAAATGACTCTACTACCCAAAGCAATCTACAGATTCAATGCAATCCCTATCAAACTACCACTGGCATTTTTCACAGAACTAGAACAAAAAATTTCGCAATTTGTATGGAAACACAAAAGACCCCGAATAGCCAAAGCAATCTTTAGAACGAAAAAAGGAGCTGGAGGAATAAGGCTCCCTGACTTCAGACTATATTACAAAGCAACAGTAATCAAGACAGTATGGTACTGGCACAAAAACAGAAAGATAGATCAGTGGAACAGGATAGAAAGCCCAGAGATAAACCCACGCACATATGGACACCTTATCTTTGATAAAGGAGGCAGGAATGTACAGTGGAGAAAGGACAGCCTCTTCAATAAATGGTGCTGGGAAAACTGGACAGGTACATGTAAAAGTATGAGATTAGATCACTCCCTAACACCATACACAAAAATAAGCTCAAAATGGATTAAAGACCTAAATGTAAGGCCAGAAACTATCAAACTCTTAGAAGAAAACATAGGAAGAACACTCTATGACATAAATCACAGCAAGATCCTTTCTGACCCACCTCCTAGAGTAATGGAAATAAAAACAAAAATAAACAAATGGGACCTAATGAAACTTCAAAGCTTTTGCACAGCAAAGGAAACGATAAACAAGACCAAAAGACAACCCTCAGAATGGGAGAAAACATTTGCAAATGAAGCAAGTGACAAAGGATTAATCTCCAAAATTTACAAGCAGCTCATGCAGCTCAATAACAAAAAAAACAAACCACCCCCTCCAAAAATGGGCAGAAGACCTAAATAGACATTTCTCCAAAGAAGATATACAGATTGACAACAAATACATGAAAGACTGCTCAACTTCACTAATCATTAGAGAAATGCAAATCAAAACTACAATGAGGTATCACCTCCTACCTGTCAGAATGGCAATCATCAAAAAATCTATAAATAATAAATGCTGGAGAGGGTGTGGAGAAAAGGGAACCCTCTTGCACTGTTGGTGGGAATGTAAATTGATACAGCCACTATGGAGAACAGTATGGAGGGTCCTTAAAATCTAAAAATAGCACTACCATAGGACTCAGCAATCCCACTACTGGGCATATACCCTGAGAAAACCATAATTCAAAAAGAGTCATGTACCACAATGTTCATTGCAGCTCTATTTACAATAGCCAGGACATAGACGCAACCTAAGTGTCCATCAACAGATGAATGGATAAAGAAGATGTGACACATATATACAATGGAATATTACTCAGCCATAAAAAGAAACGCAACTGAGTTATTTGTAGTGAGATGGATGGACCTAGAGACTGTCATACAGAGTGAAGTAAGTTAGAAAGAGAGAAACAAATACGATATGCTAACACATATATATATGGAATCAAAAAACAATGGTTTGAAGAACCTAGGGGCAGGACAGGAAGAAAGATGCAGATGTTGACAATGAACTTGAGGACATGGGGAGGGGGAAGGGTAAGCTGGAAGTGAGAGAGTGGCATTACATATATACAATACCTAATGTAAAATAGATAGCTAATGGTTAGCAGCTGCCTAGCACAGGGAGCTCAGCTCGGTGTTTTGTGACCACCTAGAGGGGTGGGATAGGTAGGGTAGGAGGGATATTCAAGAGGGAGGACATATGGGGATATATGTATACGTATAGCTGATTCACTTTGTTATGAAGCAGTAACTAACACACCATTGTAAAGCAATTATACTCCAATAAAGATGTTAAAAAAATTATGTTTGTCTAATTCTACAGACACTTAATACACTAGAAAATCAAGTAAAATACCCAAGACACTCTAGGAAAGAAAGTGTCAGCCAAGGATTTTTAACCTGTCAAGATGCCTTCAAATACATAAGTATAGAAAAACCAGTACTAAATGTGAGAGAATTCAGAAAATATTGTTTCCACAAAAATGTCTTTAAGAATCTACCAATGTATTCGCCTCAGCCAGCCAAAGTATGTGGTGAGCACCGATTATGTTTGCTTGTACAATCAAGGTTAAAACAAATGTGAACATAGAATAAAAGAGAGAGGTAATGCTATCGGTTATTTCAAAGCAGAAATGATATATCTTATAAAAAATTTAAAATTAGTGGTAAAAATGGTAGGAAAGATGTTATACCGACGACATCATTTGTAAGACTCAGTAGTCATAGGACATAATTGCAAGCTGACAAATCATGTTCAAAAAAGTATAATTATATTTAATTGTAAAAAATTAAAAAAAATGTGAGTTAATACTTTCAGAGGAGTGCTATAAATTAATTAACACTTTAATGTCCATTGTATGCTTATTTATATGGAAATCCAAAGACTGTGTTAATACTAGGAATACAGAGATTACAAGAAAAGAGAAAAAATGTAGGCATTTAAGTAAAAACAACAAAATGTCATTTAGAATGTAAGTGGATTTAGTGGTAAAGCATAGTGAGGGAGAGAAAATAATCCTGAGGGCTTTCAATGGGGAGTTGGTAAAAGAATGGTGATGCTTTCTGAGTTAAGGAAGATTAACATAAAGGGAGAATTGAGAAGAAAAGTGAATATTTCTGCTTTTCTATATTGATGTTGATTTAGCTGAATTAGCACCTGATCTTCTGGCTATGCCAATTCTGATTCCAAGTGACTCAGAGTAAGAATGCAGTACTCAATTGAAAGGACAAATTCAAGGGACAGATATCGATCAACTTTGTCTTCTGTTTACTCATGGAAAGAAACATCATAGAAAATTCTCAGGAAAATAAAGACAACTACAGGAAATCCAGAACAATGGGGTGCATGGTAGGTGTGGATAGAGTTAACAGATGTCAGAAGGGTAAAGCAAGGCTATTTAGGTGGAACTGAGTCTTTATACTTGTAATTCTGAAAAGTCTGTAGGAGGTTGGAGCTGCAAGGGGACTTCACATATCTATTAAGAAGTATAGATTCTCTCTTTTTTCAACACTAAAATAAAGAGTATATTCCAAAGGAGATATATCACAACACAGCAAGAAATGTTTTTAAGTTATGAGAATGAAATTAACCAAACTAATAATGTGTTGTAAAATAAGTATGAAGTAATATAAGGAAATATGGTTGAGGAAGGTAGAAATGAGAGTTGCGATTAACATTTACTCAAAATGAAGTGTGTATGACAAAACATTAAACAGGAATATGTATACATATAATTCTCAATATATAATATCAACTAAAACATGATGAGGAAGAACAAGGATATAATCTGCTTGCAGTGTTTTTATTAAATAAGAAAAGTGCATCCAGACTTACATGTGCATTTTGGGGGCTATTATAAAGGTAGACAAATTTAAAGAAGGTAAGTAGCTCTTTTATAAGACTAGGATAAAAAGGATTTTGAGAAAAGAGGAATAACAGAAGGATATAAACTACTGGCACAACAATGAGTAGCTATTCTTCCTATCTACTGAAAAAAAAAACAAAAGAAAATATGCTTACATTGTAGCGTAAGGGATTTAAATGTTGCATAAGGTAAAACTCCCTAACTAAAAAAGTTTTGAGATACTGGTTGGATATCTTTTTTAGTTTTGTTTTGAAAACTATTAAGTCAGATTCCCATTTGTGTTTTTAGTAATGTCAAAATTACGTAAGGTTGAACACTGTATAGGCTTGCTTGTCACATAACTAATATAAAGACTTCTTATGCCAAGAATGCTTACCAGCTTATCTATATCAATTTTACACAAGGGAGCAAATGATCTTTAATTGTATGAGGAGATTTTGGTTAACTACAGAGAATTTCCTGCTGGAGAGGAATGTTAAACCTCAAAATGAAATCCTATGGGACCAGGTAATAATGAGTAGAACACAGGGAGATGAAGTACAGCTGGACAATGATTTAGTAGGAATTTCACTGCTGAGCTTGTCAGCCAGGTGTGCCCAGAGAGTCTGGTTTGAACTCCAAGTACCACTGGAGCGGAGGGCCAAAGAGAGAGTGGAACCTTGTGGTATTGAGGCTATTAGAGGAATGGTTTGGGGATCACTTCGAATCTTTCAAGCCCAGCTAGATTATCTTGAACCAGTCAAGGGCTAAAATGCTATTGTGCTTACTTTGTACAAATCTCCCTCCAAACCAGAAAGAACTTCTAGAATAGTGAGTGTGGAGTGAAAGATCCTCATGATTGACCTCACTATTACTTAAATGCTAGGTGCTTTTTTTAAAAAACAACTTTCATGTATTACCTTATTTAGTCATTATAAGGAATCCGATAAGGAAAGTGAAAAAGGTATTATTTCAATTTGCATTTTACAGAAGTTATTAAGACTTTGGATATTAGACCTTTACCCAAAATCTTGTAGCAAATGAAGCAGGTCAGTCTTACTCTAGAGACCATATTTTTACAGATTCCCAATCATTATTCTATATATTGATTCAATTGCACTTTGAAAATGCAGCAGGCTTCAGTAAATATGGATTTAAACAAGACTAATCTCTTATACTATGTTAATTTACTTACTGAGTTGTTGATTTATTTAGAAAATTATAAATGTTTAGAAAAATGTGCTTTGTCATTAATAAATTATTATATTTAGTTACTGATAAAATGTTTAATTTCTTTTTTATGTTATGCTAATTTCAGGTTTTTAAAAACCTTATTAAAATGCATCTGTTATTTTCTGGAGTTGAAAGATAGTCATTCCCCCTTATGCGTGAGAAAATGGACTAATCCTCCTTTCTGATAATTTTTGAAGAAACTGTGCTCTGGTGGAAAAATAAATTTCAATCATATAAGATTTGCCTTTCAGTAACACATTTATGTCCTTTATTTGGCCTCCAGTAAAATATGATTACATTAGATCATATTGCTTTAGATATATACAAATTAGGCATATTGCACAATGGTTAGGAATTATTTTCCTAATGTTTAACAATAGCTTGAATTAATTGAAATCCTTTAGGGTATATGAGGCCAGAAGTATGTCATGTTCATGATATAGTAGGAAATAATTAGATCTGTAGTGAAGAGACATTCTCAATTAAATCTTTATGGGAAAATGATTCTGAAATTAGCTTTAAGGAAATTGAATGGAAGCATATCATAGGCAAAATATAATACTCATGCATAGTATTAACAAGAATATTTTTTATCTGAGCATGGAACTATGTTATCTCCCTTAGAGTCGGGATATAATTTGTGTGACATATTAGAGAAAGTTTGGTCTATATAAGATGAACTAAAACGAGCATGGAAAACATATTTTTGTCACAATAGGAAGTAACGTTTATAGCAACAGCCAAAGTCTTACAAAATCATATGTAAATCTTAATAGGAGAAACTACGAATGTAAGCTAGCTAATACCATAGAGTTCATATAAGACACAGACTGATACAGACAAAAATATTGAGGTATAATTGATGTACAGCAGTGTATAAGTTTACATGTACAGCAAAATGACTTTACTTACATATATTGTGAAATAAGTACCATAATCAACTTAGTTTACATCAGAAAAATCTTAATTGTTATATTCTAGACCTGTTTCCAAATCTCTCTGTTATTAAATTTATTTAGTTGATATACTGTTTGCTGGACCACATGGAAAATACTATATAAGATCTTATATTTCTAAATTGATAAAATTTATACAATAAATCTGCCTTGAATTCAACTGAAACAGGATATATATATATATTTTTTTTTTTTTGCAGTATGCGGGCCTCTCACTGTTGTGGCCTCTCCCATTGTGGAGCACAGTCTCCGGACGCGCAGGCTCAGCGGCCATGGCTCACGGGCCTAGCCGCTCCCTGGATCGGGGCACGAACCCGCGTCGCCTGCATCGGCAGGCAGACTCTCAACCACTGCGCCACCAGGGAAGCCCAGGATAAATTTTTTTTAAGTCTGAAGGAAATATATGTGTTTGAATACCCCAATTCTTGTTTTATTGCCTTATCTTGGAAGTTTTAATACAAAAAAATTTTTTTTCTTTTATTTCTAACAACGTTTAAATAATATTGTTTCAGAGTATAAAATGTTTATATAATTCTTGGTGTAATTGAAGCATTCTAGATTGGGTGATGGGGAAGGGTTTTTTTCCAATTTTATAAAAAAGAAAAAGATTCAGAGAGGTTAAATAACTGGACAAATTCAAAAAGTCTGGTTGCTAGTTAGTGACACCTTTGCAACTAGAATTGAATTCCATACTTTTAATGTTAAGTTTCTAGTTTGTACATGGAACCAAAATGCTTCTAATGGGTAGCTGCTTACTTGTAATCATCCATCCTTGGACAAGTGTTCAGTGTACGATGAATAGAAACACCTTTTAAAAGTTAAATTTGAGGACATTTATTCTCACGTTGAGGTGCGGCTTTAAATGTTTTCCTGGATCATTATTGACATTCAATTATCTTGTGGAACGTTTGTGGCCTCCAGGTTTTTGTCATAATATTCCAATTATAATTTACATAGTGCTTCCAGTGGTTGGCAAGGAGACTTCAGTGTTATTCATATGTAGAATTTTAGTCCTCCATGAGTAAGCTATTATGTATAAAAAAAGCATTTTAAGCAAATTGATTTTTTTGTGTAGAGCTTTAGCCCAAAAGGACTTCTCTGTACAAAAATCAAGGTCAATAGTTCTAAACAAAGATAAACTGAATCATGTCACTGCTTCAATTTTATAATAGCTTTAATGTAAGATAAATAATAAATGTGTTTTGGAATCTTTCTTGTTGGTTGTCCTAATTTCAATAACAATCAGTGTATATTTCATTACACCTCTTGCTGTTGACACCAGAACCTTAAGTAGAATTTACAATGGGGGAAGCACATGTCACCAAAGGCAATATACCTGACATGCCTTGTCATCTATTTAACCAAAACACTGGTGAAACTCAACTCTATTACGATAACTAAACTCTGATTTTATGGATGTCATGTGAAAGAATGAAAATGAACGAAGTAATTCCTGCTCCTATGGAGCAGTTGAGGACAATGTTTGGGTAGCTCTATGTTAATGCATTAAATTATGACTAATAGTATTTTTAATGTAGAAGTTGTACGATTTCCAAAGAGAAAGGGCTATTAGGGAATTTAAATGATCATTCTGACAATTCAAGCTTAAAATGCATATTTTTTCCAATAACAGAAACATTTGGGGAGAGAGTGACTGTTGTAAATAATTAGCTGGAAGAAGGAAAGGGAAGTAGCACTTGCTGGGTACCCTCTGTGACAAGACAGTGTACACCTATTATCCTGCACATTTATCAGACTAAGAAAACAAGTATTTTTAAACTCCTACTCTGCTAGATATTGGAGATTTAATGATGGGCAAGAAAGATATAGTTTATGCTACCATGGAGCTTACAGTTACCTTGCAATGGACATCTCAGTAGCCCAGTTTATGATTAAGAAAACAACGGCTCAGAGAAGTGAAATAGCAAGTTCAAAGTCACCCTTTTAGGAAGTGGCAACAGTAGGATCCAAACAGAGGTCTGTCTTCAAAGCCTGACATGTTTCACACCGTAGGGTCATGAACAAATTCATGTGACTAGGAAGTATGTGCTCAAGTATATAATAACAAACATGCCCATGTCTATTTACTTGGCAGATTCCTAGTCTTCTGGATTTCTAGGGGTTAAAAAAAAGCGTGGTTCATTTTTCAAATCTTGGCAGGTGCTTATGTCTGGGCCTGAGTACATTTCATTACATTTCACTGTCACATATAAAAGCTTTTTGTAAAACTATAATTTGCACATATTTTTGAAAATTAATTTAATAAAGTATGCACTGAAAACAAAGATTAATTACTCCAGGTTTGTCAGCCAACACAACCGAAAGATGACTGTGGTTTTCTTTTTTGAAACAGTTGTTACTCAGACACAAATTATTATGAGTTTTTGGAAGCAGATAATTCCTAAATTCATATTAACTGCTTCATAAATCATAGGCCAACTGAAAAATTAATGAAAACGCTCTGACATGTAGGTGTGTGTAAAAGTAGGCAAATCTGAGGCTAAAAATCTAATACAACTCTCAAGCTTTTTATTTCTTCAAAAATTAGTCAACTCTACCATTTATTCCATTAGGAAATAAATTTTTAGTAAGAAATAACTGAAATATTTAGTATTATTGCTCATAGAAAATTGTATAACTAACCCTCCCTTTTTTAAACTACTTTAAAAATATTTTTAGCATGTAGGTTATGTTGAATTTAGGTTTGAAAAATGAATGTTTTAAGGGTATTTGAGTGACACAATCTATACATATAGTCCCTGATCACTTCAACTGCAAAGATTAATTTCCTCCCTGCAGTACTTGATCCTGATCAACAAATTTGCACAGCTATTTATTGGCCTTTGTACCAGGAATTATTTCAAGTGCTTGGGACATATTAATGAACAAAACAGGAAAAAAAATACCTGCC
Source organism: Phocoena phocoena (assembly GCF_963924675.1). NCBI lineage: Eukaryota > Metazoa > Chordata > Mammalia > Artiodactyla > Phocoenidae > Phocoena > Phocoena phocoena. The sequence goes on along the minus strand of NC_089219.1, from coordinate 71,115,434 downwards.
CTCATAATATACTTACTCCTATTCTTCCCAGGTTTCTGAAAATTTACTATTTCCTGATTCCTTTCAATTACTCCTTAAATGCTTATGTTCTCTGAGGCTTTATGAACTTTCTTCCCTCCATATACTATTTCCTTGTATAACATCCCTGGCTTCAACTATCTCCTATATGTTGCTCCAAAATCTGTATGTTCCTACCTTTGACCTTGTTCTTGTGTTCCAGTTCCATGAGTCCAAGTGCTTACCCAAGTCCATCTGGAAATCTCATAGTCATTTCACACATAACCTGTCCTGAACGAAAGCACTACTTCCCTCAACTTCCCTTCAAAGGAAACTTTTTCTTTCCTTAGTGCCCCCTTTCTCCTCTATTAAGATCATCACTGACCAGGAACTCACCCAATGCAAATGTCTATAGCCTAAGTGATTAATAGCTCAGATTTCTAGACTCAGACAGCCTGTGTTGCTACCCCAACTTTGTCAGTTACTAGCTTAGTAATACTGGCAATTGACTTAACCTATTGGAACCCTACTCTGCTTATCTGCAACTTGGGAATTAAGGGTGATTGGAAGATTGACGGAGGTGATGTGCGTACAGGTCCAGCACCTAGTAAGACCTAAATAAAAAGTAGCTTTTGGTATTAGTTTTCTTTTCAGTATCATACATTTATAACTACCACTACTCAGTCATTTCAGAGTGTGCTTGTGAAGTCCTTGGATGTTGCAAAGCTTTGTGGGGCTTCTTTTGCTTGAATGGGTCTGAGCACGTGCTTTCAATTGCCCTCTATGGTAACTTCAGCCAGAGCCCCCCTGATGTTGGGTGATTTATTTAATGTAGTTAAGTTTTGCATTTTGATTGAAATGGATTCTATTACTGAATACAGTTTTACAAACCAATGATGTGCTCCTAGGGATGCTCCTTTGTTATTCTATTCAAATCTACTTTTACAAATCATACACTTGAAGAGCCAAACTTTCCACTTGTCCCTGAAAGTTTCCTTAGTTCAATCCTTTAAGTATGTGATTTGGCTCAGAACCCTTATCCTGAAGGATGAATTCTCCTGAGAAAATGTCGTGAAAGATAGACATGCCCTGGGATATAAAAGTGGTGACATTGATGGCTCTCCCTGGTACTGATCTTGTTAGATCAAGTTAGAGCCACGCCATTAATTATAAGGAGTCTTCCTTCATCTTTAATGCATTACACACATTTGCAAAGCAACTGGTCTTCAACTGCAAAACACACTAAAAAAAAAACAAATAAAATTAAATTTAAAAAATAAAAATAAAACCGCCTGTGTGAAGAACCAGCCAAGAATAATAATTAGCTTTTTGACATATCAGTTTCTAATGAATGTGTTATTTATTTAGAAATGCTAGTGGCATGTCTATTAAATTAAAACCTCCAACTTTGTTTCTAGTATGCTTGTACTATCTCTCTTTGCAAAAATAGTATATACAAAGCCAAAACTTACATAGCATATTGAACATGAATTCATAGATAAGTTTAATAGTTGAAATGCCTTATAGACAATGAGTAACTGATGTCATATAAATATCAGGTACAAATTTCAATAGTAAAAATGTAAATGTGCAAAATTGAACTTTCATTGTTTTTCTATTACTCAACATAATTTATAACTTGAGCCCCTATTTGCAACTCATTCAAGTTTCCACCAAGTAAACCTAAAATTAGTGTTACTTAGTCACTTCTGGTTTTTACTTTCTCACTCTTCCTCAGATTACATCTATATTAGAAGGTCTGGGTGTAATCCACATGGTTCAGATGGGTTATGGATGGTGAAAATGCAGGTACTTTCCTGATGATGAGCAACTTTTGGCTTGTTCTAGACTTTGCAGAGATGTAAATTATGATGTCAGGTCTTTGATCACTGGTTTCTTTTCCTAGAGCATCAACTTACTTCCATTCACAGTTGACTTTGGCTCTGGCTTCTATAATCCATACACTGACTGTGTCCCCCATTCACCACAAAGAGGCTTTGTCTTGTCTGGCATCCCTCTCTCAGCTACTTTGGTCTCAGCTGGCTCTGTAACAGGCTTGTAAAACAGAAAAATTATAGATATTTTTCTGGAACGTGGGAAAATGTTTCAGGTCCTTTTTTCCTAGACACATTCCCTCTCATTTTCCATTTTTTCCAACAAATCATGATGGTACAGGGACTTTCTCTCTCTCTCTGACTCTCTTGCTTTTATTATTCCTCAGGTACAGAGAATTGAGTTTATTGTACCCTAGTCTGTGACATATGATCATTATTGGTCCATGCAAAACTTTTCTGTGTATTATTGATTTTTCTCTCTTATTTCTGATCCTCATTAACTATTTGGCATGTATCCTTATTTATACATCTATCCTGGTAAGATATGTACTATATCCTTATGTATGTGTTTTTAATTAATATATATGGCATTATGCTATAAATCTCCTCCTGTATATATATATATATATATATATATAAACTTTAAGTTTTAAGGTAAATCCATGTTGTTGTAGGAAAATCTAGTTTTCATTTCTATCTACCTCATAGGATATACCCACAACATTGTATTAGGCAGAACAAACTTATATTATAGTCAAAAATGGTCAAATATTAGCAATTTCATGTGTTTCAACTTAAACTTATCCATTCCCCTAGTGACAGACAACTAGGTTGTGGGCAATTTCCTGCAACCACAAGCAGCACATTGATTATCATGCCTGTGTATCTGGTATACATGCCCAGGAGTGAGACTGCTGGGTAGTGCTCACTTAATTGCACTAAGAGCTGCCAGATTGTTCTCCAACATGGCCGTAATACCAGGTGCCTTCTCTGGAAGTTGTAGTGCTATCTCAGACATCACCAGGATGGTAAGAAATAAATCCCCATTGCTTTTAGACCTCTCCAAACCCATTTGGTGTGTTTTCCCTTTCATCTAAACCAGGGCTCAGCCAAAAAGGAGGGTGCTTTGTTCTCTGTTGATGGAGGGAGGCATGTGGATTGGCAGCAATAACACAAAAAAGACCCTGGTTAATATTCCTAGATTATACCCCATTACATGGGCCTTCATTTAGAAGTCCTTCCGTTCTAATTGTCAAAATCCTTACTTGAATTATTTTAGTCAAAAAAAAAAAAAAAAAAAAAAGGTTGAATGTCTAGACCAAAGAGAGCGTGGATGCATTTGGAACCAAAAATATTAGAGTCACAAAAGATAACAAGACTTTTCCTTCTCTAGTCCTTGTTATTTTCTGCCTGTCAGTTTAATTCTTTTACTGTAGACCAGCTTCTTCCATATACGGAAAAACACAGTGGTTGACAGTTTCTGAGTTTTATGCCACAAAATTTTTGCCACCTGAGAGAGATTACCTCTGTCACTCAGATTTATTTTGAAAAATCCTATGGGAATTCCCTGATATTCCTGGCTTGGATCAGCATTCATTTCTGGATCACTCAACTTTACAGGGTAGGTGTAGGGTTATGCACAAACATGTTAGTTTTGAGGGGGTCATGTGAATGGGGTAAGAAGTTCCAGGAGACAGGATAGGCAGGTTATTTGGCTCAATTAGATGCTTATGAGGAAGCAGCAGTGTAAGGGGTATGTCATGTGCCCTCCCATTGCTGGAGAAACACACACTAGCCATCACTCCTGGAATAACGATTCTGCCAATACATTTCTTTTGGTCTATGCTTCTCTTATTTCCCTTAACACAACTGTGGAGCTTCTTGGAGAAAGTTTTCTGTAATCTCTCCTAACACAGTATCAAAACCACTTCTGGCCAAAAAATGGACCTCTGTTTCTCTTGACCTTGCTGTTACACAAACCATTGTTAACAAGGAGATCTGTGGAAGCAGTTTATATCCCTGAGCTTTCCAGACAGTTAATACAATGGCTGTGCATGTCAGAAATGGTTCTGTTTATGATATCAGAGGAGTATTCATTTTATAATCAACAGACGAACTTTTAAACGAGATAAAGCCTGTTAAGGCTGATGTAAAATGTACTTATCCCTAAGACAGATTTGGGAGGGACAGTGACTAGGAAGGTAAGGCAGGCATTGACTACACAGGTTTAACCCCTGCCTATAGTTAATAGCACAGGTGTAGAAAAGAATTGTATATTTTTCTGTATGTCTTTTTTTTCACTCTCTCAGGTTCTCTTTTTATGTGGCTCAGAATAACCTCCTGTGGCCAATTGTGGGTTGAAGATAATTAGCCTTTAATTATCACCAGTTACATTTTCACCTGTTCCACTTGCAAATTCCCAGAACTTCCAGTTTTCCAATTAGCGTGTACATCCTCCAACAAGCTAGTGTGGGAAACAGCCTTTCCCTTTGGGAAGTAACCCCTTCCCCAGTAACCTTTCAAGTTATATTTTACCTAGTATAAGCACACCCTTGAGAAGATCGACTTATTTTTATTTGCAGTATCTATCTGCAGAATCTCGGATCAAATGTGTGCTCTCAGTGCAGGAGCTGAATCCAGGTAGACTTTGGGAATACCATCTCTGGGGAGATCAGAATAATGAATATTACTCGAGAGAAGAACAGAAGAATTAAAATTCGCTCAAATGGGCAAAACCTTATTTGCAATCTAAAGAAGAATTTCTGTTTCTGTTTTCTTTCTTTTTTATTTTTGGTTGCATACGGATAAAAGTCAAATGCAAAACATTGGAGTGGGAAAAGAATTCTGACAGAATATTTTTTAATCTTCTATCAGGGGACTGAGACTTTATGTCGTTTGAGCAAGAGATAGAAAGGACTGAGGAAGGTGACTGTGGCATAAGCTTGGAAGAAGTAAAATAAATATATATATCGGTGAAAAATCCCATAGAGTTAACAAGAACTTGTTAGAAATAAGCTGGCAAATTTAAAATAAAACATTCACTAATCCTCCAAAAGCATATTGCAAGGGAAAAAAGGAATAATTTACTTCACAGATCTTTTGAGGTTCTACATCTTTGTATCACATGGTGTCATATATCCAGATAGGAAAACTATAGAGAAACCTTTTGAAATGCTGTTCTGGGAATACAACCCCATTAGCATGCAAATCATTTATCAGGATGCAAATAATTTAACGATAATATGGCCGAGGTCCCCAGAGTGAATAATTTCCATTTCCATTACTGTGTATGATAAAAATACCCATAATATTTTCCTTGAAAATTACAGTCCTTATTTAGTACACTTTGATCTGACTACAGATTTTGTTTCATTAATCTTCACTTTCAAGCAGGTAAATGAAAAGGTTATTTCACCAACTCACAAATGGAGAAATAGAAGACAAAGGGTCAGCCTGATCATAGAATGTGTTTAATATATATGGGTGTCCACGGTTTCTAAACTACTGTTTCAACTTGCTGTTCACTAGATCTTCTTCATGTGAATTTTAATCAACTTGTCACACTTCGGTCCAACTGTAGGAAATTAAAACACATAGTTAATGTGTTATTTGGCCCAGTAGCAAATAATGTAGTTTTAAATTTTAATATAAATACAAAAACACAGCTCACACCTTGCAGTATCCAAGTCATTGAGACAAGTATCTTGAGAAACTTTGCCTTAGGTGTTACATTCCTTTCGAAATGGCAGAATTTGCAAGTTGCGCAAAGCAAATTCAGTGACATGGTAGCATCCTCCAGTTTTCAGCATTTTTATTCCTAAATTATTATGAAGGAATGATATTAAAGAAAGAAGCAAGGGATGGGGGAATGAAAAGAACTAAAAGATAAGAATTGAATAACACCATTTTTTGCCAACTTGAGTTACTTGTTATGCTCATATCACCTATCAATCTCAAATGAGAGTAATTTGCCTGTGGAAGGCAATTAGGAAGTGAAGATAATGAGTTAATATAGACTTTTATTCCTTACATTTGAAAATACTGCAAAGGAGATTGCATTTTGCAGGTCTGATATATCTGTTTTCTATAGCACTTCCTACATGGATTATATGTATAGTTGATTCTTGAGCCCTGGGGTTAGGGGTTCTGACCCTCTTCACAGTGAAAAATCTGCCTATAATTTATAGCTGGCCCTCTGTATCCATGGTTCTTCCATATCCTTGGATTCAACTGATCATAGATCATGTAATATTGTAGTATTTATTATTGAAAAACAAATCACATATAAGTAAACCCATGTAGTTCCCTGTTGTTCAAGGGTCAACTGTACTTCATACAAGTACAAGTGAGAGTAGGTTTGCAGTTTACAATCACCCTGCATCATCGGTTGCTACTTTGGGCTTCATTATATATAATACTTTCTCACAAACAGAACTAATCTTTTTCATATTGCTTCATATCCCATTGGTTGGGCTTCCTGAGGCATTTGCTTCCCAGAAGCTAATGACTTTGTTGCCTGGCACAATCTTTCTAGCCAGTCTTCAAAGGACTTGTTTCTGGGACTTCTTTGGAAAGGGTCCCATTTATCTCCTACTGATTCAGGAAATGCCTTGAAGTTCTGCAAGCGAACAGTGACCTTGGCAAGTAGAGTCTTGTGTTTCTCTACATCTCCTGCTCCAAAGAAATTGACCTTCAGTTCATATTAAGTAACCAGTATGTAAACTTGAATGCTTCTGTGACAGACAGACTGTTATTTCCTGGAGTCATTAACTTGAGTGAGAGCAGGTTTGCAATTTACCATCACCCTGCATCATTGATTGCTACTTTGGATTTTATTACTTATCTAATACTTTTTCACAAACAGGACCAATCTTTCTCTGTTTCAGCTGGATAACTGGGTCATCTTATCCAGTTAACAGCAGCAAGAATTTAGCTTGGAAAAACAAAAAGACTTGGCTTCCGGCTTCTGATGTTGGCATAGGTCCATCTTCAAGAAAGAGGTTGGTCATTAAGCTTAAGTACAACAAACCAACATTGAAGGAACACCATTCACGTTGAATGGAGAGAGGATAGGGCCCCTGAGGTTGTACTGTATTAAGGTGACCCACACTGAAATTTAGCTGTGAAGGACAATGCTGGGTGTCCTGAAAGCTTTGCCCAGCCTTGAGATCAAAGAAAGAACCCAGAGACAGTGACAGAGACATCAACTGTTTATTGGATAGAGGATCTTACATGTCTGAAGGAAAAGGTCCTGGAGGAACACCGCACCCTGTACAGAAGATGGCAGGCAGACCATAGCAGGAACCTTTGCTACCTGGCGGAGAAGGAGGCTACAATATATAGGGGAAATTGACATCAGGTTGCCTCATCAATTACCAGGGAAACCAGCAGCTGAGACAGATCCCTCACAGCCCCTCAGGTTAATGACCATCACGAGGGTAGATGTTTTCCTATAATAAACTAACAGGTGGAGCCATTCTGGCCTAAGGAAAAGAAGAATCACTAGCTGGGGCAAGGGGCAAGAATGTTTACGTGAGTAAGGTGTAGGTGAAGCTGGAACTTGTCGGGCAGGAGATGCACAAAGAGCAAGAGAACAGCCATCTTCAGTGCCCTGACTATACAGACACAAACAGGGTAAGTAAGATTTATAGCACCTTTTGGAACTCTGTTGTTTTAATGAGAGAGTAATCCAGGAGGGAAATTAAGGAGAAGAAAAGACAGCAAAGTGAAAGAATAATTTCAGAATGGCAAATCCAACCATGAGATAGTAAATCCTTGAATGTGGGCTCATAGAAGGCAAGAAATATTCTTTATATTTATACATTTCTGATCTGAAGCCTCTCCTGTGTGTCAGGTAAGCAAGAGATACTCATGAATATAATGTTATGATGAAATTCTAACCAGTGAATTAGCTTAGGGTAATAGTATATTTATAGTATTGTATTTTGATTTGCTATACTGGATCCCTGTCTCCCAGCAGCTGCTTTCACTTTTACATAGATGTGTATCTGTATGTATTTGTGTGAAATCCATCAAATACGAAGCTCCTCATTTGTTGTGATATATTGTTCATGTACAGAATAACAAGGAACAGTGTATTTTCTATTCTCATAGATTGAAATTGTTGGTTTATAGGGAGAGACGCATGAAAATGTGTCCAAAAATTGATAAGAACTATACTATAAATAATAGCAGCTACACTTTATTGCTCAACTATTATATGCCAGCTAGTGCACTTATTATTTACATTTATTATCTCTCTTTTCATCACAGCACTTGTAAAAGTTAGGGCTGTAGTTCCCAAATGGGGCATCAAGGCAAACTCACAAAAGTAATGGAGGTAATTCTTGAAGGAAATACAGTGACATCAGTTGGTCCCTGTACCAACCAGTATCTCAAGACAGTTCACAGTTTTGAATTAGATTGCTATAATGACATCATATGGTTCACTGACATCATATCATTGTGAAGCTAGATTCTCAGTTGTTACTATAATAAAAATAAAATACCACACAAAATTCCACATGGAACAGGAAATGATGGTGGCCATATTTATTATCTTTGCAATCAAACTTTTGATTCCAAAGTCTGAGACGTTGTGCTACCCGCAATAGGTACTAAGTTGTTAGGATGTAAATATGCATTAAGTTTCGGTACTTAACTAGTTAAAAAACAGAACCTGTTAGATGTTGTTTTTGGCCTAAGGGTGCTGTGAAAAAATTAATAGGACACAAAGTGTGCCATGAATGAAGAGTATTTGTGTTATTATGTCAGTTAGGAATGCGTTGGCTACAAGTAACTGGATCTGAATTATGGTCATTAAACAATAAGAAGTTTTTTTGTCACATAACTTGAAGTCTGGGGGTAAGCAGTTCAATGCTGTTGTAGCAGTTCGATAAATAATAAATGTCTCTTTCTGTCATTCCATTTCACCGTCTTCCTTAGCATGCCATCTCATGATCTCATGGTCAAAATATATCTGCTTCTGCCCAGGTATTGCATCCATGTTCAAGGCAAGAATGAAGGGGAGACCGGTGACATCTATCTCTAGGATAAGGGAAACAAAAGCTTTCCATGAGCTGCCAAGCAGATTTCCATTTGTATCTTATTGGCTAGGACTGTTTGCATAGCCACCCCTTGGGACAAAATGGTCTGGGAAAAGGAGTAGTTAGCATTTCTAGCATCCTATAATGAAGACAGGTGAAAGGATTGGAAGGGATGTTTACTTAGCAACAGTGCCTGCCTAATTTAGATATTGTCTCTAGGGTTATGGTGTCTTCTTTAGAAGGGGTTAATCTTACTAACTGGTTGAACTGGGGTTAAGTTCAAATTTCCCTGTTTCCTAAGTGTATGCTTTTCCAGTTACGGTTAGGTACCACATCTACCTTCTTTTTAATTTCCCTTCCATATTGATCTCCTCTGCCTAAAATTCATAACCTGTTTTGGGGATACTCAAGAGTTCCATGGGGGTGAAGAAAGGGCTACTTTAGGTAAGAGCATAGGAGCTCTGAAAGCCAAGCAGAAGAATTTCAGTTTTCTAGAATGGTAAAGAGGAAGAGGTGATATTTTATGAAGTGAAGATTGGGGTGACAAAGTCAGCATACCAGAAAAGTCAGGCTGGCAACAGTTTGAATGTTGTCATAAATATGTGGACACCATTACACCATTTCTTAGAAACTCTCTCATGGCACACCCAATGTGCCTGGATTCCTCAAGTGCTTTGTTACTCTGCTGGCAGAAAAATAAGATTAATATGATGAATTTTTCTTTCCTTTTCTCTGTCATTAGGCTACACAACATTTCTTGAAATGTCTTCTATGAATTAAAACCACATCGATAAAATATGTTTCAGAGCTTGGGGCTTTTTCTTAATAGATACTTCTAACCTGGTTGCTCACAGACAAAGACGAGGTGGAAATGGAAAATGATTCTCTTCAGGTCCTTCCCATAAGAATCTGAGGCATAGTATTTGCAAGAAATGAGGGAGAAGAGAAACAGTTGAGACCTGTTAAAAATGAAAACATTTATGCTCCTAACTTCTGAGCAATGTTTCATTCCAAATATAGTGACATTAGACTCGCATCAAGAGTAGGATGTGGAATTGTACTTGTTCAAGTATTTCATTTGACACAGCACCGAAGAGAATAATTTGCCAAGAAATGCTTCACTCTGTCTCTCTTGGTAAATGGAGAATTCATTATCAAAAAACAGCTGTACAAGAGATCTATTCACTTGGTTCCTGTTAGGAGTCTGCCCCAATTTTCTTTACATGTACCTCTTGCTCCAGGTTTGAAATTTAGTCATGAAAATTGGATAAACTATAAAAATTAGAAAAACAAAGATGCTTTTGTATCATATCCACAACTTGAAATGGCCGACATTTTTCCAGCAAAGAATTAAGGGTCTTGTGGCTTACGATTCTTGCTGCTCTAAGGAAAAACATTCAGACATCATGTGATAATGTAACATTATATAAGTTTCCTATGCAGAGGAGAAATCCATTACTGTTAACCCTTCTGACTGATTAATAAATTATTGTTTATTAAATATTCCCCATGACTTTAGGTGGTGCTGTACAGTGATTGGTCAATTGATTACACTTATAAGATTGGTGAAACACTTATAAAAAAATACATTAAAGACAATGATATTTTAAAATGCACAACGTAGTGATTATACACATCCATGTTGCTTTGGAAAATGCAAATTCATTGCTTTCAAATTTATAATTGCTGACATTTTCTCTCACAGCATCATATTGCCCAGCAGCACCTAGCAGAACAGTTAATCACTCTTTTGTGTACACAAAAGCCCTATATACACACCTTGACAAAGAGCGGAGGATCTATGAGTAAAGATATTTCTTCTGTAAGAGACACAGGCCAATACTGCTTATACTCAGAATTGGTCATTTTGATAAGTGGCACAAGATGACACATGCTTCCTTCTATTTTAAGGACTGAAGGCAAGAACTGAAATAAAGACTATTCATAATATTAAATTATTTAAGTACTCACTACCTGGTTCAGAAAGCATATTAGGTATGAATGATTCTCCAAATTCATAAAACTTACAATTCATTAATTCAATTATTGTGTGTTTAGGTTAAGCCAAATATTGTGCAACTTGTTGAAAAGACTATATTGAAGAAGGTTGACACAATCTCTGTCCTGGGATTAGAGTACAGTAAAGGGAATGAAATGTGAAAATTATGAAAAGGTGAAGCATGGAGAAGTTGAGGAACATAAAAAGAGACAGCAACATAGTCTAGAAGGATTTGTGGAGGCAGTGAAATCTTTGAAAATGAAAATAGAAGTCTGAGTCAGGAATTAGCCAACTGAAGTGTGTGTGTCTAAGGTAGGAGAATGTGGGTAGAAGTGAGGAGAAAAGAGAGTGTATGCTGAGTAATGAACATGCTGATTGACAAGTTGAAAAGATTGGACAGAGAGGACATTAGTTGGCTTGTGAAATAATCCATTCTAGAGATGGATATGATCTACAGTATCGTGATAACTAGAAACATACTCTGATGAATTAGATATAAAAAGCAAGAGGAGGCCATTATTAGACCTTAGTTTATGACTCAACTAATTGAGTGGGGCTCATTAGTGAGACCAAAGACAAACAAAGAAAAGGTTGGAGAGTGGGTCAGATGGATCTGTTGATTTTTAGAAGCCTAGAAGATATCTAAGTAGAAGGACATGTGTAGTAAGTTATATGTTTCTGGATCTCCGAAGAGATGTTTGGGCTGGATATGCACATTTGGGAGTTGTCAGCATATAGACCAGCTAGTATATGATGATCCCATATTACAGATGGCATCTTTCAGAGAGACTGTGTAGATTTACAAAAAGACAGGGCCTACTGGATAACTGTGATAAATGTGAACATTTAAAAGATCTAATAAGAAAGTGAAACATAGTAAGGAGACCAAGTTGCAGTAGTTAAAGAGATCCTTTTTCAGTGTCGTGAAATGTAGCAGATAACTTTTTTTACAAAGGCCAGATTGTAAATATTTTAGGCTTTGTGAACCATCTGTCCTCTGTCCCAACTACTCAATTCTGCCACAGATTCTGAAAGCAGTCACGGACAATACATAGACAAATGAGTATTGCTCTGTTCCAATCAACCTTTATTTGCAAAAACAGGTGATGGACTAAATTTGACCTGTGGGCCATAGTTTGCCAACCCCTAGAATAAAGTGTCAGGCAGACAAAGAGAAGCGGTTATTTGAAGAAGAAGGGATTAGTCTATGTGCCAAATGATGTGGAGGGTTGAAGCAGGAGGAGGACTGAGGGGTGTCTGTAAAATGTAACATAAACTCGTCAGTGGTGATTTGGGTGAGAGTATACATTGTGTGGAGTTTTGGGGATGTTGCAGTTTCTGGAGGAGTGAATGGGGACGAGGAAGAGGAGGCAGCATGTAGATGAGAAATATATGAAGACATTTACAAGAGAGAAGTAGAATTGTAACTAGGGAAACCTGAAGTAGAGGAAGATTTTTATTTGTTTACTTTTTGTTTTTTAAGGTGAAAGAGGAGTTAGTATATTTAAATGCCATAGGGTAGAAGTCAGTAAAATGGGAAAGGGGATTCAGTTTTCTGATAAGACAGGAAGGGTGGGTATCTGATGCAGATATAGATAGATTATCTTTCAGCTCAAGTGAGGACACATCCTCATTTGTAATAGGAGGGATGGGAGAAAGGAAAGTTTGCATTTTCGTGATGAGATGTAGAGAGAGTTCCCTAGTACTGATTTCTATGGAGTACAAATCTATTCATCTGTCAAAGTCAGGGGGAAAATGATGGGCCCAAACATTTGAGGAGAGTAGAGAAGATTTAAATTGAAAAAGAAAGTGTGAAAGGAAAGTTTACAAGAGTCTGGAGACAATTGAATTAGAATTGGCATCAACCAGGTGGATTGTGTGATTCCCCACCTCCACATCCCTCAATCCTCAGCATCCCAGATACAGTTATGGATAAAAGGGACAGTTGGATTGAAATAGGGAGGGTTTTCTTCAAGCAGATGTGATAAAAAGTCCTGAGATGAGATGGAAGGGATGAAAGATATAGAAAAAGAATTTAAAAACGTTAAAGAGGTGGAACAAGGAATCTAGACAGCTAGATAGAGAAGAAGAAAGGATTGGTGGGTCATAAATTAGACACAACACACAGGCATATGTATTAGTAAGGTTATCATGGGAGGAGTACCTCACATCTAAGGTTTCAAAATAAATATATATACAATAGTTAAAACCAATAAAATTCTCTCTTAAATCTTTATCCAGAATGCTGACTCTATCTGCAATGGCTTTTCAAGACCATCCTTCACCAGTACTGTCCTATAAATGGTTGTGTGCATAATAGTTCATCAATTATATCATGAATACTAAGAATATGTCCTTGTTGGAATTTCTGCACATCAGGAGCAGAATTATTGAATTATTGGAGCAACAGGAGCCATGATAAGTAAAGGGAAAAATGGAAAGCCACATAATACGTTATTGAAGAAATAGGTAGAAAATATTCAGAAGTATTTGTCACTACCTGTATGAATGCTGCAAAGCAATTGTTTATATTTTTGAAAGAGATAACATACCAACAATATAGTTATAAAGAAGATATATAATACAAAAGACAAATATGTGTTTTGGGGGTAATCTGAGGGACTTTGGTCACTACTAGACAAAATTTATGAAAAATCAATATCTGAAATTTCAGAAAATTAAGCAATTTAGGTAAAAACACAAACAGATATAAATGTAAAAATATAGAAGAATATTTTTAAAGAAACTAATATTAAATCATTTGCTATATTTTTCCTAATAATGTCTACTTGAATTGTTCCCTTCCTTTATGGCAGTAACTGAGTCCTTTTTCTCATTTTAATTCACAGTATTGCATTGCCTTCTTGACTGTTTTAATGCCACATCTTGTAATTATTTGATTCCCAAGCCCTGAAAAAGTATTAGCACAGGGTTGAGAATGTCACTTCAAAGTGTTTAAAAGTCATTAACATTTGTGGCATTTCAGATTAAGAAAACTTTACACCAAATTAACTCTCTTCGAATCACACAAACAGGGAATTAACAAATTATATTCAAAATGTATTTGCTATATATATATTTTTTCAAATTTTAAGAATGTTTTTCCTCTAGCCAGGAGAGAATTATGCTTTTATTGAATCCTCAGTTCACCTTAGCTCACTTTTTTTCTTTTCTTTTCACTCCTTTAAAATATTTAACGTACAATTTAATTCTAAGTCACAAGAATTAAGAATAAGTTAATGGAAATTATTTGAGAACAGATAACCGAATCCTTTTAAAAATAGTTGATATGAACCCAAAACATTTAAATATGCAACATGAGTTTCCAGAAAGAATATCATTTCCATCAGGCATTTCACTTTTGAAACAATGTCAGGGGGAGCTTTAACAGTCCTGGTCATTTCTATGTAGATGATTGATATGGTGACTTAGTTCAGAACACAGGAAAGACAATTTACTGGCTGACAAAATGTCGAGTTATATATTTATATTTCCTCAGTATGAAAAGCAGCCCCATAGCACTTAGGGTTTCAGTTTATAGTTTATTAACCTGCTGTATTTCACATGAAAATATTTTCAATTACTGATTATTTGTGATAACACACAGTCTTCTTTTAAGAACAAAGTTTAATTGCTTTTAACACAACTTCGTCACCTAGATGTTATTTAAAATACAAGCTTGTGTGTTAATTTGGAATATGGTCTGGTTTTTTTTAATTATTTAAAGGACGATTGCAACCCCATGTTAACAGTTTACTTCTTTCCAACAAACCCTAAAAGCATAGTTATTTTCAATGAGTGCATGAGAAAGGCACATTAATGTTGAAAGTAATAATTAAACTGCCTTTAGTCTATCTACAAGCTCAGCCTCATTATAAATAAAGACAAACAAGTGCAACATAAAGAACATTTATTCCTTTTTAATGGACTTTTAAGTTAGTTTCTCAAATTGTTGATGAATGTAATAAAATTAAATTAAAAGAAATGTCAAGAAGAAAACGAATTTAAAAATTAACAAAGCCCACAATAAATTTGCAATTACATGTCCATTAAAGATTTTAAAGGGTGTTAATCTTGGCAAAAAGGAAAAAAAACCTGACACTATTGGAGCTTTAGCAGGAACAATTATTATCATTGCAAATTGCTTAAATTATTAAGCTGAGAATAATTCAGAAATATCATTAGCAGTCAAATTACTGAAAAAGCTTGTTTTCTTTCCCCCTTTGCTTAATTTAAACTTAATGTCTGCTTATTCTCACACAAGCAGAAAATGCTGATAAATAATTCCAGAGCATGCCTAAACATCTCCCTTCACAGCTAGCTTCTAATTTGATCTCTGGAGACCCTTCTTGGTAGCTGAATAAAATATTTTCATTTATTCTAGGAGAGCCTCCACAACCATACGTTTCTAATCTCGAGCTGCTTGATAATACCTCTAGATGAGGTCCTCAGCAAATCGTTAAAGTTGTTCAATAACGACATTACAAAACACAGGAGACTTGCCGTTAGTGAAACAAAGAAGTTTTTCAAACGGGGGGAAAAAAACTTTAATAAGCCAACTTGAGTTTCTAGGGCAAGTTGAAGAGATTATTTAACATTTTTAACTTTCTGGCAGTCACAGTACAAGGACACTTGAAATTTACAGTGTCAGAATGTTTCACCAGTGCCATACTTTCAAGCTGCAGAGTTCCAGCCTGTGAGATCACTTTGCTGATAGAGCTTAGCATCTGCCAGGGTCCCCTCGCCGCGTCCACACCTCAGAATGTGCACAGAACCTCAGCTCTGGAAATATAAACCACTGAATTAAAAAGCTCTTTGTTTTTAATACAAATAAGTGTTTTCATGATCAGGTAATGGAAATTACTCAAACTGTCTGGATCCGTCAAGATGCAATTTGGTGAAAGGAAAGCAATTCATGATAAGCACTGATAATTTATGCCATATAAGACACATTGCCAATTATGAAGAAATGTTAGTAGAATGAAGCAACTTTCTAATATATTACGGGATCAGATTCCACACCTGGATGGGGATGGAATCTGACTGCCTGGGTGGGAGCAGACGCTGGGGAAGTTAATGGTTTTCAGTCTCAGGAGTGAGGGAAGAGGAGTGATTTGTGTCCATTGACAGTTTATCAATCTTGTTGTGTTATTGGATTATTGTATTTTTATATTAAAAAGAAAATCTTACTCTGTAAAAAGTTTGTAGAGGCCATTGTTCAGTGTCAAAGTTTTCTTGTACAGAGGCAAGTAGGAATAAACAAAAGTATACAGATAGAAACAGAGAAGGTATTCCCTATAAATCTTCAACTTTTCTACCCAAACTACTGGGGATATGCATTTTTCTTTAAAACAGTTTACACAATGGCAAAAAAAGTTTTAGTTAATTTTATTATAGTCCTTTCATGTTCACATGATTTCCTCTGCTACCAGAGTATGCTGTGCTCTTGAATTGCAGAATTAATTATATGTTTTTTTCCTTCACCAACTCTCTTATCATCATCTTAACCTTCACCTTCTTTTCTTAGTCTTGTCCCCTAACAACTTCCTTACTCTCCTTCTTCATGTGGAATACAATTTTCAGAGCATCGTAAAACATATTAGCAACAACGAGGTATAGAGAGGACCCTATTCCATGGCCAGCTCCTCTCACCACTGCAGTACATCCTTAGGAAGGCAAGAGGAGTGAACATAGCTCTATTCTCATGTGTGTACTCTGAAGTAATGTGGCAATGAGGCATTTAGAGCTATTGTTAGAACTACAGTAAGAGTTGCATTTACAGAGTATTCAAAACAACATATATTTAGACTAAAAAATGAGTCATGTGTAAGTATAAATGGGGAATTTGCACATTACCTTTAATAAACCTCAATCAAGTATATCTTTTCCTTTGTTCTACATGTGTATATTCTACAAGTACTTTCTATATGTTCTACATGTATACATGTATATATACATGTACTCTGTGTGTGTATGTATATAATATGCTAATTAATACCAATGGTACAGTTAATATTTGGAAAATATCTTTTAATACAAAAGAACTATGATTCCACAGCCCTTTAGGACCCAGAAGAGATGCAAATATTATGCTAGTTAATATTTGAATTACAAAGTGTTACTTTCTTTATGATTATTTTCTGGAGGTTCAATTATAAACCGGAAAATGATCACGGTTTCATTCGCATTATATATAAATTTTCTTTTCCCTACTGGTAAAGGTGTTTTCATGTATTTTGATTAAAAAATACCATGGAGAATCATTTGTAGGAACAGACATTAATTAAAAGAAAGTCTGTGTGTATGGAGGTGAGGGGAGGTGTGGACTGGCTTCGTGGATTTGTTGCATAGAGACAAGGGCCTCAAACACGTTGGGGGATCACGATCATGGCCATACTGCAGGTTAGGGGTTTAGAGATGTCGGCTCAGGAGTCACATTGCCTGGGGTTATGTGCAAATCTACCAACTACTACTAGCTGTGTGACCTTGGGAAAATTACTTAATCTCCCTTTATCTAAATTTCTTTATCTGGAAAATAGTGAGAGTTGTACTACTGCAATTTGTTGTATGAATTTAATTGAGGAAAAACACAAAAATACTTCCAGAGTACCTAAAGCATTGTAAACATGCAATCATAATTCATTGTTACAGTTATAATTATGGCATGAACATCAAGGTACAGAAAGATGGAGTCTATTTGTGATTGTATAATTTAAAAACACAATGTCACAGAATATTTTGTCATTTACCTACCAAAGTGTTCCAATCATACATCTAAAGCAATGTTTTCATACTTCTTTGATAGTCTTTGTATTTGTAGACTTTTGAAACTAAGGAATGACAAAATCTTAGTTTTTCAGAGCCTCTGCCCTGGGGTCAGACTGAGGCAAATGTGCATTCCAGCTCCATTACCTACCAGGCAGCATAACACAGTGGTTGAGTGCATGAATCCTGACCCTACCACCTGCTGGAAATGTCTCTGTAAACTTGGGATAACAATACTTACCTCATAATCCTGCTACAAGGGTTATTACTTGGTATTTGTGAAGAGCTTAGAATAGCATCTAATACACAGTATGTTATGGGTTTGTTTTAAAAAGTTCCTATCAGTGTGACCGTGAGACTCTCTGAGCCTCAGTTTCCTGATCAGAATAATAATTCCTCTCTCATTGGCTTATGGGGAGGAATAAATGAAATAATATTCATACAACACTTGGCATATAGTGAGTGTATACTAAAAAAAAGGCCATCATTATTATTAATTCTCCCAATTCTCTATCATGATTTTTCACCACTCCTCACACAAATCCTGTGAAGGGAGTCTCCTAACATGTTCTTCTGTTAAAGGTTTTTTCCATTTCCAGAAATGTCTTCTTCTCTCTCCTCTGTGGAGAATCTATCCTTGCAGGACTAGCTTCGTTTCCATTCCCTTAAGATCCACCCTGACATAGTATCCCATCCTTAATATACTGCTCAAAAGGGCTGCACCTAACATTGGTGTTTGTCCATACTGCCTCCCCCTGAGACACGGGAGTACAGTGGGGAGAACATAAGCTAGACCATCAGAAAACCTAAGCTTTAAGTCATCATGTACTAGGTGAACCACCCAGTTGGGAAAGATTCTTCTTATCTCTAAATCTCAGATTCGTCAAGCATAAAACCTATGTTCTTGGTTATCTGGGGCAATTGTCTATCCAATATATCACGTCTCAGGGCTGGTAACAAATTGGTTTGACCAAAGATGGAAGCAAGGTCCAAACAAAGCCCAAATCAGTGGGTAGGGCCCAGGCTGCCTACGTCAAACATCAAAGTCTGTCAGACTTACAATAACACCACATGTTTGTACATTTGAGTTTACACATGACTTTAAAGAGATATGTAATATTCGTTTCCACATGGAAAACTGT
Organism: Phocoena phocoena; assembly: GCF_963924675.1. Taxonomy (NCBI): domain Eukaryota; kingdom Metazoa; phylum Chordata; class Mammalia; order Artiodactyla; family Phocoenidae; genus Phocoena; species Phocoena phocoena. Next base: position 71,096,650 of record NC_089219.1, on the reverse strand, counting down.
GGCTCTGGAATGTTCAAAACGTCTACAAGATTACTCATCTGTTTATCAATCATTACTAGTTTTACTTTACCTTGCCACCTTACAACAGGCAAAAACCAATGTGACGGAGGGAGAAAGGCTGTCCTGGTATTTGGTCTAGGACAAAACAGGGCAAGTGCTAGGAATTAGATTTATTCCAGCATAAACTAAGCCACTTAATTTTGTTCTAAGTTTCGACTTGAACGTGTTGTGTCACGTTTATCTTGAGCAGTAGAAGACCACTACATTGATTTACTGTACCCCAGGGGACAGCTTTGGGCATCATAAATAAGGTCTATTTTTTTTCTTAATGTTACCCTCCAACCTCCTCTGACCACTCTATGAAATGTTTGCCTGCCCTCCTCTTCTGTCATGTAACTGAGATTTTGTTTTCCTATCTGTCGACTAGCATTCTCATCAGCAATTCCATTCACTAGTCTCTAAGCATTATGGTAATTATTCAAAAAGATCTTTACAATTCTCTCCTTTGTTTTACTGCTGGAGGTACAGATGTCTGCCCCCACCCCCTCCCTGTTTGCTCCATAGTGCCAGATTCTAGACATTTCTACAGTAAGACTAAGCCGTAACATGTTGCAATGTATCACCGAGTTTAGATAATGGCAATCACGCTTTATTTTTCTTCAATAATCTATTATCCTTAATGTCATTGGTGATATTTACTATCGCTGAAAGACAGTAAGAATGATCACCTCTTGCCATGTGAGCAAATCAAAGCCACATCTTCCCTTTGTTTATTACCTGTAGTGACTCTATTTCTTCCCTTGCTGTGTGAATCATTTATATCTTTTTCCTTAGGTCTGGTGAGAAAACTCTGAATAAATCTCTATTAGGCTTTAGGTATTCAAAATTGTTTTAAAACATTTCCCTAAGCTTGTCCTGTGGAATTTTAGCAAGTTTTAGAAAAATCATAAGCATTTATATTTACTGTAAGACATATCAGTCTTATTATGCAAAAGCTCATCGTGATTCTTCCATCATTGTTGAGTATACAGTTTTTCCCCAATGTTTACTACTATGTTTTCCTTTTTCTTTCACAGAAGCATCATATGGGCCCAATAGTCCAAACAGTATTAAAACATATATATATTATATACTTTTAGCAAGTAACAAGCTCTATTAAAATTAAAGTTGACTGAAAATAGTAATCAATTTTATTCAACTATTAAATATTTGATAGATACTTTCTAAACAATACTCTGTGTCTAATTATCTTTATTTTGAAATTCAGAAAAATTGAGTGAATTGTTAAAGTCAATTAAATTTGTGATGCTAAAATTTGAAGCCAGCTCAATCTGGCTCCCATTTCATAGGTTCTCACTATGTCTGAGATTTGTAGCTGCTCTCCAGAGATTTGGGAGGCTCATTCCGTAAGTTTTGGTCACAAGTCCATGGAGCACAAAAAAAATAAGCTCATAAGAACAAGGTATAGATAGGGGTGGCAAGGGAGACCAGCAGGGAAGTTATATTAGGAAAAGTTTCCTTACCAAATGAGAATCATGAGATCAGAGAGAAAGACTGAGAGAGGGAGAGAGATTCTGCTGACTTTTCAAACCTGTTACCTAAATTAGAGAATGTGTCACTTACTTTCCTTTGATTCAATTTTCCGGACAATGTTAGTGTGAGTATAACTCTTGAGACCTTAGTATGGAGGGGAAAAATAGAAACCAGGGTTTCTAGCCCTGGTTCAGAGTATTCTGTAATTTGCCTATGCAAAAGAAAACTAATAGAAAATGGATATACAAATAAATATATCTATGTTCATTAGCCAACTTATGTTCACTCATATTAGCATTTTACTATATCTTTTAAATGATGATTTTAGCCTTTCACAATTTTTAAAATAATAGTTTAACATAAAATTATGATCTCTGTGGGAGATTTTTTGGAGTCCCTGGTAACTATTATGAATAATTATGTATATGGTTATCAGTGTCCCATAAGAAATCAGCAATACCATCTAAATATAACTAGAATGCAAACCCTCAGCCACCTTCATTATCCCACTTGCTAGATTAATCAACACTTTCCCCTAGCTCTGTAAATCAAACTAACTCACGTTCATAGACACTGTGGTGGGCACAATTCTGAGATGACCCTCAGATTCTGATCCCTTGGTGTACATGGCCTATACAATCCCTTCCCCTTTTCTATGGGTAGGACTGTGACTATGATGGATTCCACTCCAGTGACTAGGTTGCAATATGGACAAAAGTAAAGTAATTTTGCAAATGGAATTGAGGTCTCAAATCACTGACTGTTAGTTAATCAAAATGGAAATTATGTGGGGTGGGCCTTACCTAATCAGGTGAGCCCTTGAAAGGAGCTGGACCTTCTTGAAAGGGGAGATTTAAAGCATGAGAGAGTCTCCTGCTGGCTTTGGAGAAGCAAAGAGCCATGGTTTGAACTGTGTATGGAGACAGCCAGGTGACAAGGGACAGTGTGTGGCCTCTGGTTGTTGAGAGCAATACCTGGCTGACAACTAGCAGAGAAAGGGTGACCTCAGTCGTATAATCACAAGAAAATGAGTTCTGTCAACCTCAGTGAGCTTGGAATCAGAGCCCTCTCTTGTAGGTACTGCAAATGAGAATGTAGTTGGCTGATGTCTTGACTTCAACTCTGTGAAACCCTAGGCAGAGGACCAAGTTGACCTGTCCCAGATTCTTGACCCATGAAACCTGTGAGATAACAAGTATATGGTGTTCTAATCTGCTAAATTTGTGGTAATTTCTTACACAGCAATGGAAAACTACAGCTACCAAACACTAGTGACTGGACTACATGATAGCAAATTCACACTATCGTTATCTCACCAATAGAACTGTATGAGTGAGAAGGGTCAGTTACAATTGTTTCTGAAGCCTTTCATCCTTTTCGTATTTTGTGTAAAAATCAATGAAATATTGGAGCATAAGTTAGAGAAGAGTGGTTTCTATTAAAACTATATAGACGATTTGGAACAAAATCTTGATTTTAGGAAAAACAACTTAAGGTAAAATCTTAGGTAAAAACTTTGAGGTAAAATTTAGGTTAAAATAAAATAATTTCTGTCAATTAGTTATAGGTAAGTCAGCTGTAAAGATTAGAATGGGAGAAAATACCCCAAATCTAAAAGAAATCTATAATAAGATTAGTTTCTGTATACCTTTAAGTCCCCTTTGCATTTTAAAGAGCTATAAGATAGACATAGATATTTAGATATGTAAACATATAAAAGATATATATTTTTATGTATCCCCATTTCAATCAATTTTATTTAATTAGCTGTATGAGTATAAGGGATTTTCCATATTTACTGAAATACAAGTAAGACAGTTGTTTTGTATTTGAAACTGGAGTTTCAGGACAGATATGCTCAGCTTCTAAAACTGGATAATCCACTTCAGGATAGCCATACAGTAGTGAATTGTGTAGTACTTATTACTAATAATAAACTAAGAAGTTTTTTAAATGACATGCTGTTTTACATATTAGAATAGTTAACACATAAAATAACAATATATTTTTAAAAAATTCAGTATACTCTCTTTAGTAGGAAAGATTTTCCTTGCATATAACCCAAATGTGTGTCTTAATTTCAACAAAAGGACTCTATTAAATATGGGGATTTTACAAGCAAAATATATATTTCCCTATTTCTATCTATCTATCTATCTATCTATCATCTATCATTTGTCCATCTGTCTGTCCATCTATATAAAAAGATATATATGATCACCACACTCAAAAGAAAAAGTTTGAACAATTCAATCCTACATAAAATTACACCAATACATATACGTACAATTCCCTCATTATATTCAGATTCATTTGTGTATTCTGAATTTGAGAATTTCTTCAAATCCTGGCTACAACCATAAATGGAAGGACAAAAGAAAATTATAAGATGACAGTCAGTACTAATTCTTAGAACTTCATTTAGTACTTATAATGAGGGAAGCATTTTACACACAATGGTTCTCAAAGTGTGGTCTGTAGACCAGCTTCACCTGATCACCTGGGAACTTATTAGAAATGCAAAATTTGGGAGCTCCACTTTAAACCTAATGAATCAGAAGCTCTGAGGGTAAGGCCTTGAAATCAGCTCCATAACAAGCTGTTTAGGTGATTCTGGGGCAACCTGAATCTTGAGAACAACTGCATTAATAATTCTCAAAATTACTCTGTAGCTTCCTTATTATTATTAATTTAATAGATGGGGACATGAAGCAGTGGTATGTAGCTATAACTGTCAGGGTCCAATCAGGGAAATAGGAATCTCTCCATGTATTTCAAAAAGAGGGAATTTAATAAAGGAAATTGATTACATAAATAATGGGAGAAGAAGCTACCCCCAACTCCGGAGTGATGCAGAGAGATGGTACCTTTATCTGGATCTGGGGCTGCCTTGCAGAACAAAAATAGGTCTGCACCTATGGGTGCCCAGTGAGTGACTGGCTGTCCAAATGGAGCCTTGAGGCATAAAATCTACCAGAGTCCACAAGAAGCAGAGAAATATCAGGCTCTTTCCTCTCAATTTGTCCTCTAGTCGTCCACAGTTCCTCCCACTGGCTGCACTTGCCCAGAAATCAGAAAGTAGAGGAGCCTAGGAAATGTAGTTTCCTGCTATAGAAAAGCAGAATAAGAGCAGAGCAGGAAATAGATCTGAGGGCCAATAGGCAAATGGCTCACACAAACGGTTATTTAATTCAGTTTTCCAAAGTGAGTTAGTAGATGGCCGAGTTGAAACTTTAAGCAGGGAGCCTACTCACCAGATTCTGGCTCTCTACCACCCTAAGTGAAAGCAGAAACTACTACCAATTCAGCAACAATGGAAAATACTCCAGAAGAATTCGTGGAAAGAACATGTTACACAGTTCAAATATTGAGATCTGGCTGGCATCGAGAAATACATAATTAATAGTTTTTACTAGATAAAGCCTGTATTTTAGATTTCCTTTATGTTTGGTCCAGTCATCTTGGTGTGTTTACAAAGAGGCAAGTAAGATAGAATTCCTGGGGTGGCCATAATTAACAGGAAAATGATCTGATCCTATGACAGTGGATGTTATGTGATGATAAATAGGGCATAGTCACTAAGATCTATATTTCTTCCACTTTGATTGATGCAAAGTCTAGAGAAACATTTGTGGGTGTTAATTCTGATGAATGTGTGTTGCACTGTTAGCACACCTTTTAATTGTTAAGCTAATTAGCCTTGCTCTTCCTGAATTACTTTGTAAGTGTGATTATCTGAGACCATGTTGAAACAGTTTGGGCCTGCAAGAGAACTGTTTTCTTGTACCGCTTAAAATAAACCTGGCTTGTTGAGCTATTGTTTTACCCATCCCTCTTGCTCTTTTTCAATTTAGAGAGAACTCTCAGAGGTAAACCACAGGAAGGCTCACACATGAAAATTCCCTGAGGTCAAAGCTAGTAGCTGTGCCAACTTGAAGACTCTAGGCATATGACAGCTCTTTGGTAGTTAGTTTTCACATTGCCTGCCAAATGGGAATTTGAGATAAGCAAGGCAAACATTGGGCTTCTTGCGGCTTTACTTGTGAAGGTGAAAAATGAAGACGCTTCTAATTAACAACAAATGGTTTGTAACAACAGTTTGAATTCCAAGTCCTGTGGTTGGTAAAGCATACATATGGAAGTATAGTTAGGCTCAGTTGCCAACATTTACAATCCATTTCCTTTCTGCAATATTGGAATCCATATGGGTATTAGGGAGATACAATTATTGTCAAAGCAACTTCCATATTTATAGGACGAGATAGTTAAGCTTGGGCACCTTTTTAAGATGTATTCAGGCTTAGTTTCAAAGCCCATAATCCACTTAGTTAAGGCAGAATATTAAAAGGTGAATGCCTCGAGGTGATTTATTTTCTCTCTTAAAATACGATAAAATTTACATGTTAAAATATCTTAAAGCAACTCAAGAATAAAAATTTTAGGTGTTCAAGGGAAGCAAATTTTAACATTAAAATAAAATTTTGGTAACAGTTTGACCAAAGGGAAAGAAACAATCCAGAGAAATGGAGATTTGCCTTTACGTCTCTATTACAATAAACACAGCACATGGATTTAAGTTAGCACGTAGCAACAGTAATTAAATTTATGAGTGTCCTTAGAGGTGAAGGTTTAAACTGTGAAATTCAGTTCTAAAAATTATTATAACTTTATATATATGAAGTATGGGATGAACAGTAGTAACATTTTTGAAAAAAGCAGTATAAACAGGCCTTAATTTTTTTAGGGTTTTTTGGTGATATATATTTTTAAAATTTGTACTGTTTCATTACCCACTATAATTTTCAATACAACATATTATTTTCAAAACGGCAAGATATTTCACAATAGGTAGATATTACTGAAATAATCTATATAGTTCTGTATTCATATTAGTAAACATAACAAATGAACATACCTGTATTTATTTATCTTTGCTTTTCAAAAATTTCAGTCAGTAAGAATTTACAGTAGCCTCCATAATATGGATAAGCAAAAAAATACATTTAGTGGTTTGCACATGTTTTACAACTGAATTAAAATTTTTAAGTTTAAATTGTTATACTTGCAGAGATTTGTATTTTCTAATACTACTCAATTGCTAATAATTGAGAACAAAGGAAGACATCATAAACAATTATAACTTTATGGTTTTATTTGTTAAAATCTAATTTACTACTTTTAGTATACTACAATGAACATTAGCTATGTTATCCTCATCTCTGCAGTTAAATTTGGGGTAGAATATATAAAGACAAACTTTGATAACTATTACACTTTTATAATTGCTTCTTCTAGCCCATTGGGAATCATATTCTTTTGAGCCAGTTCAGAGTTTTGTGAATTCATTGCCATATTTAAAGTATATATTGAAATTTTGAATGGTAAACTCACAATTGATAATTAAGGAAAAAAATGGTGTGCCTATACCACAGGTAAGTTTCTCTGGGAAGTGTATTCTGAGTTAAATATTGATGTGCAGGAGGTTTATTAGGATATGTTCTTGGAGTCCCCACCTATGGAAGGAAAGGGAAGGAAGTAGGATTGGGCAGTAAGGAAGCTGGGCTGCAGTCTCAACAAAGGCCTCAGCTGACCCCATGCTGAGCTCTGAGATTAAGAGAGTTGGGGGAGGAACTGAGCCTTTATCTCCTTATATTGATTAGTCACTGGATATGGGCTGCCTAGGAAAGAGGGCATCATCTTCTGTGAGGCAACTTTCTTTAGACAAGGCAATAACAAAATGCCTACCGTTGAGGGCTGTCTGCTCAAAGCACTACATACAACTCAGGAAAACCATCTATCAGTCTTGAAGGGGAATTTGCCTGATGTATCATGCTGTCCACCACAGGCTTCTGTAAACTCTCTGTAGAGAAATTAAGGAAACAATCCCATTTACCATCACACCAAAAAGTATAAAATAAGTAGGAATAAACCTACCTAAGGAAGCAAAAGACTTGTACTCCAAAAACTGTAAGATGCTGATGAAAGAAATTGAAGGTTGCACAAACAGATGGAAAGATATACCATGTTCTTGGATCAGAAGAATCAATACTGTTAAAATGATCATACTATCCAAGGCAATCTACAGGTTCAATGCAATCCCTATCAAATTACCAATAGCATTTTTCACAGAACTAGACCAAAATTTTTTTTTTTTTAATTTGTATGGAAACACAAAAGATCCTGAATAGCCAAAACAACCTTGGGAAAGAAGAACAGAGCTGGAGGAATCACTCCCTAACTTCAGACTATACTACAAAGTTGCAGTAATCAAAAGAGTATGGTACTGGCACAAAAACAGATATATAGATCAATGCATCAGGATAGAAATCCCAGAAATCAACCTATGTACTTTTGGTCAATTAATCTATGACAAAGGAGGCAAGAATATATAATAAAGAAAGTCTCTTCAACACGTAGTGCTGGGAAAAATGGGCAGCCACATGTAAAAGAATGAAATTAGAGCATTTTCTCATACCATATACAAAAATAAACTCAAAATAGATTACAGACCTAAATATAAGACTGTATACTATAAAACTCTTAGAGGAAAACATAGGCAGAACACGTTTTGACATAAATCACAGCAATATTTTTTTGAATACATCTCCTAGAGTAATGAAAATAAAAACAAAAATAAACAAATGGGACCTAATTAGACTTAAAAGATTTTGCACAGCAAAGGAAACCATAAACAAAACAAAAGACAGCTTACAGTCTTGGAGAAAATATTTGCAACCAATGTTTCCAATAAGAGATTAATTTCCATATTATACAAATAGCTCATACAGCTTAATATAAAAAAAAAAAAAACTTATCAAAAAATGGGCAGAAGGGCTTCCCTGGTGGCGCAGTGGTTGAGAGTCCGCCTGCCGATGCAGGGGACATGGGTTCGTGCCCCAGTCCGGGAAGATCCCACATGCCGTGGAGTGTCTGGGCCCGTGAGCCATGGTCGCTGAGCCTGCGTGTCTGGAGCCTGTGCTCCACAACGGGAGAGGCCACAACAGTGAGAGGTCCACGTACAGCAAAAAAATAAAAAAAATAAAAAAATGGACAGAAGACCTAACCAGTCATGTCTCCAAAGAAGACATGCAGATGACAAACAGGCACATGAAAAGATGCTCAATTTCACTAATTATTAGAGGTTCCTTATAAAACCAAAAATAGAGTTACTGTATGATCCTGCAATTGCATTCCTGGGCATATATCCAGAGAAAACTTTAATTTGAAAAGAAACATGCACCCAGTATTCATAAAAGCATTATTTAGTATAATAGCCAAGACATGGAAGCAACCCAAATGTACATTGACAGATGAATGGATAAAGAAGGTGTGGCACATATATACAATGGAATATTACTCAGCCACAAAAAAGAATGAAATAATACCATTTGCAGCAACATGGACGGACCTAGAGATTATCATACTAAGTGAAGTGAATCAGACAGAAAGACAAATGTAATAATGATATCACTTATATGTGGAATCTAAAAAAATGATACGTATGACCTTATTTACAAAACAGAAATATACTCACAGACATAGAAAACAAACTTATGGTTATCAAAGAGGGTAGCAGAAGGGCAGGGGGGAAAGATAATTTAGGAGTTTGGGATTAACATATACATACTACTATATGTAAAGTAGATTAACAGCAAGGACATACTGTACAGCACAGGGAAATATACTCAGCACCTTGTAATAACCTATAATGGAAAAGAATCTGAAAAAGAATATATATATATATATATATATATATATATATATATATATAACTGAATCACTTTGCTGTACACTTGAATCTAATATAACACTGTAAATTAGCTATACTTCAATAAAAAAAGCTTTCTGTAGGATTCATAAACAAAATGTAAAAGTATTGAAAGTCAACCTACAATTTTTTCACTACTTTTTTCATTCACCAAAAATTTATTGCTATATTTTCCATTCCTTAACTCAATACTTGGCACAGTAAGAACTCAATAAATATTTATTGAACGAATGTATGAATACGTAGCGGTCACTTTGAAGGAGAGGAAGCACTTGTGCTGAGACTTGCTCAAAGAGGTATTAAGTGCTGTTTTCATTGCAACTAAAGTTTGTTTAAGAATTTATCTCAACCAATTTGCTTATTTCTACTCCTGTCTCCTCATTTGACTGTGTACTTTAAGAAGGAAATAACTGTCTTTTCATGTTCATAATCACAGAATTTAGCAGTTTCTTGCTTACAGAAAACATGGAATAATATTTTTTGTATCAATGGAACGTTTAGGATGGTCCATGAGTGTTGTGGCAAGTGATGTGAATTTTCTGTTAAAGACGGTGAAGGGATTGCCATTTAAAAAATAGATAACATGAAGAGTTTGAAGTTTGAGGAAATAGTATGGAAGACGGATTGGAAGACTGAATTACACTGAGCACAACTGGTAGGTTATTGCAATAATTCAGACAGGAATGGGAAGTCTGAGATAAAGCAGGAGAAGTGAGGGTGGTGTGGGGTGGTCTTTGTCATTTCTTGGCAAAAGACTGGATATGTGTGTGAAGGAGGAGGATGTGGAACTAAAAATGGAGAGTGAATTATTAGTATGTGGTAGAATTAACCATCTTCATAAGAAAGGGGGAAACAGCACTTGATTAAAAAAATTTGGTGTTCATTACTTGGAACTGAAAGTGTTGTAACTTCTTGCCCCACTCTGCTCATCTACCAGTTCTTCAACCATAATTTGATAGGACACTTCCGGTCAAGCATTCTATTAGGCCAGAGTTTAAGAGCATTTTCAGTAAGGTTTAATGATCTAGCATTTTTGTTACGTTTTGACAAGAAGTAATTAACATTTATTTAATTATTGTTTTCTAAAATTTTAAAATACAAGAGTCACCACATTAGTGCCTCTGCTTTATAAGGCAGGTTGTTTCAGAGAATGATGTGATCAGCTTCCTACACAAACAAAAGTAGGTTATTTTGCTGTTCTTTTACCCTCCCTGCCACCCTTCTTTCATTCTCTTTTTCTTCTAACCCTTCTTTCCTTCTGTTCCTACTTTTCTACTCCTTTCACCAAACAAGGAATTTGGGATTTGATATTCTTCTTTCCCTTCTCATTTGATATACAAATAGCATCATATTTTAGAGTAGATAAAGAAATGATGGTCTAGCAAGCAATGCTTGACAATGTATATTCACTTAGACATAATATGAGAAAACAGTGTATGATAACCAATACTAATAATGAGGAGGAGGAGGAGAAATCAAAATTTAACTTTCCATTTAAATCAAGCCTACATTTGTGTTATCCTAATTATTTGGTGCATTGCTATATATACCAATTTTTGGTGTACTAAGTTTTAGACTTTATTTCTACTAGTAAACATAAATATACTCATGGAAAATGGGTTTAGGGTAAATTCAATGTTCACTGCTTTTGGCCCACTAATTCCTATATGAAAATATGGTTGTAAATAAAATATCTCACATTATATTAATTTGTATGTAACAAATGTATGTAAGTATGATGTTTCTGTAGTAGAAATCATTGAGCTAAAAATGACCCCTCTCAAATATTCATGAACTATTAAGCTGGGACTGAAATTTTGGCTCACAGGACATTCCAGATGTGATGAAGTAGTCATGTAGTGGAGTAAAAAATAAATACAAAAAAAAAATACAAAGTGGTATGTCAGGCTGGTTTGCTTGTTTGCTTAACCATCAAATTTTGAATACCCTTGAGTTGTTAAAATTATTTCACATGTCCTAGAAAATAAGACTTTAAATTCCCTCACTGTGTGTGTGTGTGTGTGTGTGTGTGTGTGTGTGTGTGTGTGTGATACCAAGGGTATGCAACAGCTCAGTGGTCTCAGTTACAGGCACTGAATAACACTGGGGTAGCCAAGAGGAGTTAGCAAATGGACACCGAATTGAAGTTACATGTTGTCTGGATCTGAAATACGGTTTCACATGCACTGCTATAAATGCTGAAAATATGTTCTTTTTTTAAACTAAGCAACTTTCTAGTTTGTTTCTTCACCCATGGCTATATGGCTATACTTGAGCAAGGTATGACAAGTTGTAGGCCTTCTTATTTTTATTTTGTTTATTTTAAGCAAGATATTTTCTGAAGTAATAGTTTGTAGAAAACAAAATGTTATTTGTATGTACTTCGCATCTCTTTAAAGTCAAGTTATCAGAAGGCATTTCATGAAAGGGAAAGTTATACCATATTCAATCTGTCCATTTTCATATATGTCTTCTCTCTGATTTAGGATCAAAGAATCAGAAGCATAAGAATTCACATCACTGCAATCAATCATCTCTACCCACTTTAATTTAAAAAGTGAAAGAATTCTAAAACTTACCTATATTTGGTGTTTTAAATATAAATTTGATACATCCTACCTAGCATTTAATTTTAAATATTGTTCAAATTACAAAAGTTAATATGAAAAATACATATGAAAAATTAAACTATTATTCAAATGTTCTTATAACAGTCATCTATAAATGGCTTGGCACACCTTTTTACTTTTATTATTACAGAAATGTTTTAGTAATAGTTTTCTAAAATAATATTTTAGCCAATAAGTGTAATGTTCAATATACTTATTAAACTAAACTTTTTGTAAATTCAGACATCGACAATCCTGATATCCATCTCTAAGAGTATTTAAAGGCAGGATAGTAATCTATATGTACATATACCATGAACATTTCAATATTTGTTTTTTTTTTAAATTTTATTGAATTTTTTTTTAATTTTTGTTTTTTTTTAAATTTTATTAAAAAATTTAATTTTTTTTATAATTTTATTTTTTTTTTAATTTTATTGAAGTATAATTGATTTACAATGTTGTGTTAATTGCTGCTGTACTGCAAAGTGATTCAGTTATACACATGTATATACTTTTTCATATTCTTTTCCATTATGGTTTATCACAGGATATTAAATATAGTTCCCTGTGTTATAGAGTAGGACCTTCTTGTTTATCCATCCTATATATAATAGTTTGCACCTACTAATCCCAAACTCCCAATCCTTCCCTCCCCCCACCCCCTTGGCAACCACAAATCTGTTCTCTATTTCTGTGACTCTGTTTCTGTTTTGTAGATATGTTCATTTGTGTAGTATTTTAGATTCCACGTATAAGTGATATCATATGGTATTTGTCTTTTTCGTTCTGATTTACATCACTTGGTATGATAATCTCTAGGTCCATCCATGTTACTGCAAATGGCATTATTTCATTCTTTTTTATGGCTGAGTAATATTCCATAGTGTGTATATACCACATCTTCTTTACCATTTCAACTGTTGATGGACATTTAGGTTGTTTCCATGTCTTAGCTATTGTATATAGTGCTGTTATGAACATAGGGGTGCATGTATCTTTTTGATTTGTAGTTTTGTCTGGATATATGCCCAGGAGAGGGATTGCTGGATCATATGGCAACTCTATTTAGTCCTTTGAGGAATCTCCATACTGTTTTCCATAGTGACTATACCAATTTACAATCCTGTCAACAGTGTGGGAGAGTTCGTTTTTCTCCAGACCCCCTTCAGCATTTGTTATTTGTAGACGTTTTAATAATGGCCATTCTGACTGGTGTGAGGTGGTACCTCACTGTAGTTTTGACTTGCATTTCTCTAATAATTAGCGATGATAAACACATTTTCATGTGCCTATTGGCCATCTATATGTCTTCTTTGGAGAAATATGTATTTAGGTCTTCTGTTGTATGAGCTATTTGTATATTTTGGACATTAATCCCTTGTTGATCGCATCATTTGCAAATATCTTCTCCCAGATCGTAGGTTTTTTGTTTTGTTTTTGGCTTCCTTTGCTGTGTAAAACTTATAAGTTTGATTAGGTCTCATTTATTTTTGCTTTTATTTCTATTGCCATGGGAGACTGACCTAAGAAAACATTGCTACGATTTACGTCAGAGAATGTTTTGCCTATGTTTTCTTCTAGGAGTTTTATGGCATTGTGACTTATATTTCAGTCTTTAAGCCATTTTGAGTTTATTTTTGTGTATGGTGTGAATGTGTACTCTTACTTCATCGATTTGGGTGAATATTTGTTTCTTTGTTCAAGTTGCTCCACTTATTCTTCTAACAGTTCATATTTACTTCCGATTTAAAATCTACTCTGTTCTCGCTGCTCCACTTTTCCATCCAAAGACTACCAATAATTTAAAAGTCAGCTCAAGTGCCACCTGAGCTTCCTTCCCCATTGTTTCAGGTTACATTTTATTTCCCATATCTAATTTTCAATACAGTTAGTATACATAACTTATTTTGGCCCTTAAAATTTATTACCTTAAGGTGCAATGATAATAATAATAGCTATAGCATACTCAGGTGCCACAATGGGTCACAAGTTGAACTAGTTGCTCTCAAAAATGAATTCTAACAACCCTGCAAAGTAAGAATTATTGTTCTCTGTTTTACAGATGAGAAAACTAAGTTTCAGAGAGTTAAGTGATTTTCCAAAACTCATGTAATTAGTGAGAGTTAGAGCTGGTACTCATCACTGGCTCCAAAACCCATGTTCTTTCTATTAAAAGCTTAAAAAATCATGCATTTATCAACTTAAATAGACTGTAAGATACTGAAGTCCAGAAATCAGGTTTTAATTTAAAAAGTCTTTTAACTTCCTGGTACACAGCTATATTTACTTTAAGCCTAGAAATAGTTGACTTTAAATGAACACAGTTAATTCTATCATTTTGCACAATTCAATTCATTATTAGTAGAAAAGTACTCAGAATGAAGTAGACGTAGTTTTATGGTTTCCCTTCATTAGCCCAATGATAACAATTTGGTGGTAGATTTTAAGATTCATGTTTCAAATTTTCCTTTGTGCTTTCAAGTGCTTTTTGATGTATAATGAATTCTTAATTATCTGCACCCATGGGGAAAAGTTCAGGTGAAAATAGTGGTGGACACATATAAAATAATTTATACTTATACTCTATTTTAATGGTATACATATGAATAAATACATTTAATATTCTGGTGATTTGCACTAGAACATAAGGCTGAATAAAACAACAAAATTAAAATGATAGGAAGGGCTTCCCTGGTGGCGCAGCGGTTGAGAGTCCGCCTGCCGATGCAGGGCACTCGGGTTCGCGCCCCGGTCCGGGAAGATCCCACATGCCGCGGAGCAGCTGGGCCTGCGCGTCCAGAGCCTGTGCTCCGCAACGGGAGAGGCCACGACAGAGAGAGGCCCGCGTACCAAAAAAAAAAAAAAAAAATGATAGGAAGCCTTCTTAGTTTTCTGTTTTTGATCTCAGGCTATGATGAAAATTAAAGATTCTCTTTGTTATATGTCTGCAGCACCAGTGTGGAGGTTCCATCTCAGTTCTTCTTGTAGCAGAGAATGGTTACATGTTTGGGAAAGACTTGCCCCCCCCCAATATCTGTGTCTATCTCTTCTTCCTTGGCACTTTGCTCAATTACATTTCATGCAGGTGAGGCCAAATGCCTACTTTTGGCCACTTCCAGTTCTGGTCTTTAAAACCTCCTACAAATTCTCACACTCTCTTTTCCTTGTCTTTAGGACTTAATGAATGGCCAATACACTAGATAGAAAAGAATAGACCCCTGAATGACTGTGTGAAGCAGAACACTTCCCAGCACTCCAACCTGCATTCATTGTCCACTAAGAAGTGAGCAACTAAAAGCTCAAAAACAAAACCCTTGTTATTAAGGGTTAGTTAGTCTTATTAATAAGACTAATAACTATTAAGACTAATAACCCTTGTTATTAAGTCTTAGGTTAATGAAACTTAAGGGATATTTGTTATTATAGTTAGTATACCTTGACTAATGAAAACTGAATGCAAAGTCACAGTAAACTGCATCTATGGATTAACAACAAATGTGTAAATAACATATTTTAGATACTAATTTTCAGTGAACAAAACATATTTATTACAAGTAGGTCAATGTTTACTGTCTGGAAATAATTACTATACATTTTACTAGCTAAGGGAAACTAAATAAAAAATTGATTTTACTTAATCCAAAAAGGAATTGGACTATGTAGGTACTAATGTAAGTACTGTCCAGTTTATCATTTCCATTTATCTATTTAAGAAATATTTCTTGAGAATCTACTATGTGCTACACATAGTTCTAAAGTACAGAGGGATGTCAGTAAGCCACATGGGTGACTATCCTTATCCTCATGGAGTTTACCTTTTAGTGGAGAGAGACAGGCCATAAACAACATAAAAAACAGTCAGTTCCTATTATAAGTGATTAAGTGCTATAGGGAAAAATGGATCCTTCTATAGGATTAAGAGCGTGGGGTGTGGCAGGGTGGAGGGGATGCACTTTTAATGGAGGTGGTTAGGGGCAGCTACAGTGAGAAGAAAACATTTTGAGTAAGACTTCAAGGAACTAAGGAGTGAGCACAGAACATTTAAGGAAACAGAGCAAAGAACCTAAGGGGGGAACATGTCTATTTGTTCAAGGCAAGCAAGAGAGTGTTACTTTTTAGATGATAGAGTTAGGGAGTGCTTTAGTTTGCTAGGGCTGCCATAACAAAATGCCACAGACTGGGTGGCTTTAAAAGCACACATTTATTTTCTCATATTTTGGACTCCAGAAGTCCAAAATCAAGGTGTGGGCTGGTTTAGATTCTTCTGAGAACTCTCTCCTTGGCTTGCACATGACCCCCTTCTCACTGTGCCCTCCTGTGGTCATCTCTCAGTCTGAACTGTCTGTATCCTAATCTCTTCTTACAAGGATACCAGTCATATTGGATTAGGGCCCACCCTAAGAACTCCACTTTAAGTTAATTACCTCTTTAAAGGTCCTATCTCCAAATGCAGTCACATTCTGAAGATATAGGAGTTAGGGCTTCAACATATGAGTTTGAGGGGGACACAGTTCAGACCACAACAGAGAAGTATTGTGTCCTGGCTCATGTAGGTCTCTAAAAAATTGGGCTTTTACTCACTGGAGTAAATTGAAGAGGCATTGGAGGCTTTGAGCAGAGGAGTGACATAACCTGATTTATGTCTTAACTCTCGCATGTGTTCAGGGCAGGGATAGAGAGAGGGACATGACTTAGGAAGCTATTGATGTAATCTGAGCAAGAGATTAGGCAGTTTTGACTCACCTATAAACTGCTCAGTATTGGTATATCTGAGCTAGGTACTAGTAAATAATTTTTCAAATTAAAAATCTTAATATTTGGCAAAAAAACAGAAAATGTATTTATTTTACAAATGGGGAAACTGAGACCTAGATTAAAATAGTTTTCTAAGTTTTCACAACTTCTTAATGGTAAAGTGACTCTTAGGTCAGTGATCTTTTCATTATCCTTCACATCAGTCTCAAATTCAAACATTTTGCAGAAAATTTTATGTTCAAGAATATTTGTCTCTTCTCCCAGATTCATGCGTGACTCATTCATTCCCTTCAGGTATCAATTCAAAGGCACCTTTATTTATTTATTTATTTTTGTTTGTTTTTTGCGGTACGTGGGCCTCTCACTGCTGTGGCCTCTCCTGTTGGGGAGCACAGGCTCCGGACGCGCAGGCTCAGCGGCCATGGCTCACGGGCCCAGCCACTCCGCGGCACGTGGGATCTTCCCAGATTGGGGCACGAACCTGTGTCCCCTGCATCGGCAGGCGGACTCTCAACCACTGCGCCACCAGGGAAGCCCCAAAGGCACCTTTAGAGAAAAATTATCTGACCACTCCACATAAAACAGTAAACAATTCCCTCATCCCTGCCTGTCCTCATCCCCTTAACCTGCTATATTTTTCTCTGTACTGCTGAGATCATACATAATTTTAATTTTATTTCCTTGTTTATTGTCTAAATATCTCCTCTAGAATATAAGCTCTACAAAGTCAAGGACATTTTTAGTGATATATATGTGTGTATGTATATAAATGTATATATATATGTAAACATGCAATATACACATTTATACCTACATACATACACATTTTGTATATAATATATATTTAGTTATATATATATATATATTTATATATATGTATGTGTATATATAAATGTGTATATATATATATATACTATGTATATAAAATAATAACCAACATAAATATTTTATTTCGGTAGTACCGTCCAAGTTTAATTGTTCTCTTATTGAAGATGTAGATTTTTAGAGATAAAGTGCAGTATAGTTGAGTTTTGGAGTAGTGTTTTAAATTTCAAGTAATGTTTTGAGTGAAATTTTTAACACAATTATTTGACCAGCAGCTCTTTCTCTTCTTTTGGAAACAGACTCTTCTCATCCCTTTCTCCTTCCTACCCCAACTCCTCTGGGGAACTGCTATCATTCCCACCCTCCAGTCTAACCATTTGGTTCAAGGGGATCAGCCATATTCATACACTTTCCTCATCCCCTAGCTTCTTGGTTAAGAGATGACAGATCCAAGTTGGACTAGTCAGAGTCTTTCCAGTTTTTTAAAACTGAATATGAGAATTATTTTTTTTCCTATGATGAAAATAAAGGACACTACTTGGAAGAAGTTGGTTTGCATTAAGAAAAATGAGGCAGACGCTTAGAGATTCCGATATGAGAGTATCCTGGTGAGATTCAACTCCGTGACTCCAGCTGTATCCATATCCATGTCTTTTCTGCAGTTAGGTTGTTCTAACTGTCCTTGTATTCTGGAGCTAATAAAGTTTCCTCTTGCACCTTATTTTGCTTTAGGTTTTTATTATTAGCAAATACATGATTTCTAAACTAGCATAGTGGGCAATAACCACTAACAGATCAAATATGAGAAATGTTACGTGTGGAATAAGCCCTGACGGGAAATATTTCATCAGCCTAAGCCCTTGAACAATCACAGACAGACCTTGGAGGCCATTCTGTAGGCACCCTTCTCCTTACACTCTGTGATAAGGATGATGGGTTGCTTCTTTTACCACCGCCCTCCTTAGCTCAATGTTCAGCCAAAAGGAGATCAAATTGACTCGTGTACCATAATTCTGAGAAAATTACCATTGCGAGGTGACCCAGTTTCTTCATTATTGTTGTAGAGAAGGAGTCCTGATAGAGAAATAAACTTAATATCTTTAAGTACTCAGTCCTATATTTTTCTAGGCTATGTGTAGTGTTGTAATGGCATTGCATATTCTTTTAGCCAGAGGCATCTTCAGCCAGGTTCCCCAAACCTATTTTTCCACTTGTTAAGTACATCTCATAGCTTCAGGTTTAAGGTCACTGTAGAGCTGGCAACTGGAAGGCAGATAAAAATAGTTATTGGTGTGGTATGCACAGTTACTATTTTAATACTTTTCACTGACCACATTTTGACTTACAGCTCTGTTGCTTTCTTTTGATACAGCTTCCAATTAACCATTCTGGTTATGAAAGAATAGTGGTATGCCTACTAATATAATTTAACAAATGACACACTATATATGCAAAGACCCTTACTATTGGCAAAGTAGTTCCTCCAAATGTGTTTATTTCCTGACTTGTGACTGTAGCAGCTATAGATCTTGTTGTTGCTGAAATTAGAGATCCCATTATTGACACGTTCGGAAATGCCTTTAATATGGACCTTGTTTCTGAATTGTGGGAGGAAAATCATTGGATATTGCTCTGTCTGGGGCAATGATCCCTGAGCTCTTTTAGTGAACAATCCATCAGCATCCATGGTTCGGAGAGAAACATAAATCGTGTGCATCATATAGCACCCAATAAACGCTAACAAGTAATGATAAGAAATGTTGAAGTACAGGTTTGTAACTACAGGGAAATAAGACTGGGTACTAAAAGTGAAGAAAACATTTGAGTTTTCTTTGTAACAACTACTTCTGTCTTCTTACTTGAGAAGTTTTATTTCCTTTGCACTCTTGTACTTTCATCCTGATGACATGGCTATTATTTTATAGCAGTTAATTAATGAACTGCACACAAGTGACATGACACCACCTTGCCCAATTATCTCTAGCATCTATTTTTACAGTACAAAGCACTGCCGCTTTGTGAATTGTCTCCATTCATAAATTGGCTCAGGAGGCAGTTACTTTAATAGCCAAAACAATGCAACAGTAGTGCCCCACTGGTGACATAGAGTAATTGTAAATCACCATATGAGATATCATAAAGCTCACCATAAAAGTCTGGTGATATCATGTAATAAAAGAGCTCTTTTCTACTTAGTTAAGCAGCTATTGCTCAATTTACCATGTAATCTCATGGGCCCAAGGCTCATTAGCTCATCTCATCTAGGACGGGGTGTGGCATGAGGGTATGATGACCACCTAGAACCAATGAATCACCAAGGATTTCTTTTTTAAATTTCCTTGGTGTGCTTTATTAAAAAAAAAAAAAAAAAAGGAAAGAAAAAATATGTTGCCAGGTTGTTTTATTTCAAATTCGTTCAATCAGCTTTATCTTCACACTGTTTTTTCTCTCTAATCCACCCTCTTCATTCTGGTCACCAGTATTCTTGGACTTCTAACACACTCACACCCACCATCTGTCTGTTAAATTTGAATGTCCACGTGACTACTTTGGTTTTCTTTGAGTTTGTCACAGTGGTCTCTGTTTAATTAAAACTCATCTTAAGTGTAAAATACTACCAATCTTGTGTCCAGAAGCAAAAATGTTAGTTTTGAGAAAACCACGGGTAAATTTTACAATTTATTTTTTGCATAAATAAAACTCACCATGGTGACAATATACTTTCCTGACATAAATAATGCAAAAATACAGGTATGCTCTGTCATTGATATATTTAATAGAATAGGTTAGAGTGTTCTTAAGGATGCTCATTCTGTAATTAGTAGTGCTAAGATTCCCAAATTTTGTCACCAAAAAGTATACAACCAGTAGTATTTAGTACAGTCTTTGTCATTTTTAACACAATTTTCAACTACATTTATATTTCTCCAGTAAAGTCATTTGTATAGGACTAAAATATTTCATATAAATCAGTAACATTATTCTTTATGAAGCAAAATCGTTTACAAAATAGGAAGTCTGGGATAAAATTTCATGCTATCTACCAGACTACTGATAAAAAAAAAAAAATGCTACACATGTCCTATTGAGTTCAAAATGTGTATGTTCTCTGTTATTTACTCTTTTCTTATCATTTGTGAATATTTCCTCTACTATAGTTTTAAAATTTTGTTTATAATAGTTATTTGATGGATACTTATTAAGTAAGAGTCTTTTTCAAGCAAAAGTACCAAAATTTGCTTTTCTAAATACTATTTGCATTTACAAGCAGTCACTTTAGGAAACCATATATTCCAAAAATATTGCTGTGAATTTTTGAAACTCCTCTCTTGAACTTATCTTTAAAACAATTTTTAGGACACATAGGAAAGCCATGTCTCACTTTTATTTTAATTTTAAATCAAAACAAATATTAACGCTTAAATCCTTCAGATATTCATTAACTCCCAAGGGATTCTGGCTAATTCTAAAATCTAATCTATGGGCAAAAAACATCTGAAGATATATATGTAATGAGCCAAGGATTCTGATGGTCAATAAAAAGTGGCATTAAAATGACAACCACATTGGAATAAACTGATGGCTTTGTAAGATAAGATCTTTGAGGGATATAACAATTCTCTATTTCACTTCTAATACTTTAGTTAAAATTACTCAGAACCATTACTTTATGGCAATATCTTTAGTAACGATTCCACCATGAATCACCGTTATATTTAAATTACTTGATTAAAGGAAACAAGTAAATGTGATACTACATTTGTATACGTTATATGCAAAATATCAAATACACCAAATATTAAAAAATATTCACACTTAAAATGTTATGGAATGTGTTTTATTTTCCGATATGACTTTAGGAACAAAAAGGCAAAACATGCACTACATGCTACATAATTTAACAAATAATTCTGAATCGATTGTATTGCACAAAAATATGATATTTTCTTACATACTAAATATGAGGTACCAAAAGTTTGTTCTTATGGTATAAGTTATTTAATTATAACATAAGTGGATATAGATGTGTGTATTTTAACTTGGTTGACCTTTAGTATCTAAACTTTTACATTAGATATACTAGAATGAACTGCTGGTGTTTTATGTGTTTCCCAGGAAATTTTTGGTGGCAGCAGATTCTAGCTTAAATTGCAATAATTTGCTGATTTATTATGCCAAAGCCACATCTAGTATTAATCTACTTGGCCAATACAAATGTCAGGAAAGATAAACACCTAATTTGATTAAACAAATTGACAACTGACTATTTATTGAAGGAGGATGGATTGAAGAAATAGGATCCATAAACACAGACATCATGTTCTGAATCTGATATAGATAAAATTCTGTGCCATGGTGTATTTTTATATAGTTCTTGGAAAAAATATTACAATGATTTGGCTATGGAATGTTGAGTGAAAGTCTTATAGCTATCAAGGATGGTGCAAATTATCTGTGATTTACACACTACTTGAGGTAGGATTAATATATTTGCTACTATCAGTCATACAAACAAAAGTGGGGTCACAAAGTAGGTCCTTATATCAGAATATCCATGTGAGTATATAGTTGTCAGAGTCTGAGACATTATTGGAGGTTTCAGCATATAGTGGGTGATGAGCCCAGGCAGATTACAATTTTTAACATGTGTAGTAGAGATCTCCCATTTGCAGCAACATGGATGGACCTAGAGATTATCATACTAAGTGAAGTAAGTCAGACAGAGAGAGACAAATATCATATGATATCACTTATATGTGGAATCTTAAAAAATGGTACAAATGAACTTATTTACAAAACAGAAATAGACTCACAGACATAAAAAATAAACTTATAGTTACCAAAGGGGAAAAGGCAGGAGGGATAAACTAGGAATTTGGGATTAACAGATACACACTACTATATATAAAATAGATAAACAACAAAGATCTACTATATAGCACAGGGAACTATATGTAATATCTTAAAATAACCTATAATGGAAAAAATCTGAAAAAGAATATATATATACATTTTTTATATATGTACACACAATATATATATTACTGAATCACTTTGCTGTACACCTCAAACTAACACAACATTGTAAATCAACTATACTTCAGTTAAAAAAAAAAGCCATCTCCACTAAGAATGCAGGATAGGAATACAGTAGAGGGAGCAAACTCACACTTATACAGCCCTGCTAGGTGGTTTATGTGCCTATCCTGTTGACTCCTCTCAAGAGCCCTCTGATTAGATTCATTCAACAGATATTTTCAAGAGGCATGCCAGGCAATGTTCTAGCTCTTGGGAATTTAATAAGAACTTAAGCAGTCATTGTTCTCATGAGTTTATGTAAGGGTTTCTCAACCTTGGCACTATTGACATTTTGGGTCCAATAATTCTTTGTTACAGGATCTATCTTATGCATTTCTAGGTTGTTGAACAGCATCCTTGACCTCTACCCACTAGATGAAAGTAACGCGCCTGCAAGTTGGGACAACCAAAAAATGTCTTCGGATATTGCCAAATGTCTCCTAGGAGACCAAATTGCCCCCAAATTGAGAACCACTGATTTACATAATAGTGGAAGGAAGACAAGCAGTGAATCATTCAACAAATAAGTAATGCACTTTCAAATAGTGAGAAACACAATATTGGGCAGAGAGTCGCTGAGGATAGTGGTAGAGAGGATAAGAGGATTTGTACAGCATTTGCAACTTACTGGAAAGGTCTCTCAAAGTGGGAAGTCTTAAGAAAATACTGAATGATGTAAATATCTAAGAAAAGAAGTTAGAGCAGAAGAACAGCAAATGCAAAGGCCGTGGATATGCAAAACATTGGCCTAGAGAGGTTTCTTCATTTGCCCAAGGTCATGTAAAACCAGGACATAAGGCAAATATGTCTGTCTCCTGATCCTGTGTTCTTTGCATGACCTTCTATCACTTCACTTTAAATCAAGACAACTGCAATTCAAATATCCTAGAGTAGAAATGTGGTGAGTTCTTCAGGTGGAGGAATGATCTGAATGCATAGCCAAAACACACTAGTGGCTGCATATGTTTAGAGGGTCTGGGAAGGGGAAAACGTTGTTGATATTAACAGAAGGATACAGTCAGAAAACATAAAATTTTCACAATAATAATAAGAACATTAATATGCAAAATATTAATATGATTATCCATGTCCCTTCCGCCCCTTCCTTCCTTCTTCACAATGTAAGCTATCAGAGACATAGTTTTTCCAAAGAATAAGTTTTACAAGAAACCACATTGGGTGGCATACCAATGAAAAATTAGAAAGAAAGTCTTTTTTTTTTTTCAGAAGATGTTGGGGGGTAGGAGTTTATTAATTAATTTATTTATTTTTGCTGTGTTGGGTCTTCATTTCTGTGTGAGGGCTTTCTCTAGTTGTGGCAAGCGAGGACCATTCTTCGTCGTGGTGCGTGGGCCTCTCACTATGGCGGCCTCTCGCTGCAGAGCACAAGCTTCAGACGCGCAGGCTCAGTAGTTGTGGCTCACGGGCCTAGTTGCTCCGTGGCATGTGGGATCCTCCCAGACCAGGGCTCGAACCTGTGTCCCCTGCATTAGGAGGCAGATTCTCAACCACTGCGCCACCAGGGAAGCCCAGAAAGTCTTTTTATCTGATAATAATTCATCCTAAAATATAGTGTATCTCTGATACCATGAATTATAATATATGTTGCCAAAGAGATATTACCTTTTATATTAGGTAATACTTGTTATGGATTTATGGTTTGTACATAATATTAAGTGGCCCGGACAGAGAGATTTCATTGAACTCTTGGGAAAGATTGTAACTTATATTTCCTGCTGACTTCTGTTTTCCATGGTTCCTTATTAAGATTTATGGAATATTTAGTCTTTGATTTTTTAATTATAATTGGCAGGTGTCCCTGAAGTTGTAAAGCAATTAGGAAGCCTGTAGTTATTTTCTTATAACAGCAGTGCTGGTGAACCTGATTTTTCTAGGGGGTTTATCATGCCCTATTTCTTCTTATTTATCATTCCAGATTGAATCTCTCAAGGATAGCATCCTAGCTGTGACCAGTACCTCAGGGCATAGATGAAGATAAGGAGCCTGAAGAATATACAAATAAGTTTATTGCACCTGAGATTTGACCATCAGTGGTAATGTCTAACACCTTTCAATATGAGCTTGTCTACATATTGTTACTAAAAGTAGAGGCCTCCTTGTTTTTAAAAGCATGATGAATTTCAACTCTGTTAATACTTGAGGCCTTTATTTACACAGAGACCATAAAATGTTCCACAATTTAAAAGACTTTAAATTGTTTTTCCTAATTTATAGAGTAGAATTTTTCCTAATTTATAGAATAGAATTTTTAGACATCTGAAAGACAAAAAAAAAAAAAAAATGTATTTCCATAACTAACTACAGAGTCCCTTTAAATCTTATTTTAATTCAGGAAGGCTTTTATATTTCTCAGGAAGATTATATACTTTTTAGGAGGGAAAAAGAGCTCAATTCATCTTTTACAGTATTTGTTATTTATATCAATATTTTAAACTGGGTAATAATATAATACATGCTAAGTATTCTTAATGATGCATTCATTTATTTTGTAAAAATATTTATTTCTCTGCCTCTGTATACCAGATACTGGATATATACTGCTGAAAAAAAACATATAGTCCCTTCTCTCAATCAGTTTATAGTCTAGGAGGGAACACTTTATTTATTTATTTATTTATTGAATAAATATTTGTTGTATCAGGCTAGCTTCTGTGTACAATGATAAAGAAGACACTCAAAGTCCTGAATTCAAAAAGTATATATTTAGTTGAGATGCATTAAAAAGTAAACAAATACATATGTAATATAATGAAGACAGATAAATCAAAGTAAGCAGATTATGACATGTGGCTTGAATTCTTCTACAGTTACTACCTTTTTGTAAGCTTAAATATTATAGAATAACTTTCATTCTAAAGAATAAATGGGAAGTATGGGAGTTAAAATAATTAGTCATGAATATTTTTTACTGCTAGACTGTGAAGAAATCAAAGTGATAGAGAAAATACAGGAGACAGATATGTGGGGTCAGATGAAACATTTTAAAGATGGAAGATTCTCTCAAACATGTTTGAATATGAATAAGGAGACAGGAAGGAGAGGAAAGCTGAAAATAAAACAGACAGAGGGTATTCCTAGAGGAGCCAGTCCTTGAGAATGCAAGAACTGACAAAGATCTCACACATGGGAAATTTTTTTCATCTGTTTATTCATTCATTTATTCATTTATTTAATTATTATACATTTTGCTCAACTATGTATTTGAAAGATATGAAAAAAAACCACGATCTCTACCAATGAAGAATTTATAATCTAAGATATATGACTAGAAAATAACTAATAATACATGAAAATATAAATTGTAATCACTATAGGAATTCAGAAGAAAACTCTTCATAGGCTGAAGTTTAATCCATATAAAGTGTTCCATATCTAAAGTCCCTGGCTTTTCACAGGCACTTGGTGAATGAGGAATATAGTTGTTTTTCTTGGAAGAAGCTGTACTTGATTTAGTCCTTGAAGAAGGAGAAGTTATAGAAATAAGAGGAAAGGGCAAAGGGTTTGCAGCATAGGATGAAATGCATGAGCACATGCAGAAGCAGCAATGGCATCTTCTATATTACATGTTACATGTTAAGTGTGTCCCTGAAAAAGATATGGTGGAGTCCTAACCCCTACATCAGACTGTGATCTGTTTGGAAACAGAGTCATTGCAGATGCAATTAGTTAAGAGCAAGTCATACTAGACTGGGCCCTTAATCAAATATGACTGGTGTCCTTAAAATAAAAGGAGAAAAATATACACAGGGAGATGATATAGGCAGAGATTAGAGTGATGCATCTCTAAGGCAAGAAACACCAAAGATTGCCAGCAAACATGAGAATCTACAAAGGAGAAGAAAGGCTTCTTCTCTACAGGTTTCAGAGGGTTCATGAATGACCCTGCCATCACTTTCATTTCAGATTTTTAGCTTCCAGAACTCTGAGATAGTAATTTTTTGTTGTTTCCGCTACCCGGTTTGTGATACTTTGCTATGGCAGCCATAGGAAAATAATATACATGACAATTACTATAAATATAAGTATTACTTTAGTTGCATTTAAATTATGGTAGCTTTGTCTTTTAATATTTTTTGCATTTTATATTTCATATGGAAATATATTCTATTTAAATAACAGGAAGAAATTTTTGAAACTCTGTTAATTATGTCACATTTTATCCTAATTTTAAAAAGTATCCTTGGGCTTCCCTGGTGGCGCAGTGGTTGGGAGTCCGCCTGCCGATGCGGGAGACGCGGGTTCGTGCCCCGGTCTGGGAGGATCCCGCATGCCGCGGAGCGGCTGGGCCCGTGGGCCGTGGCCGCTGGGCCTGCGCGTCCGGAGCCTGTCCTCCGCAGCGGGAGAGGCCACAGCGGTGAGAGGCCCGCGTAACGCATTAAAAAAAAAAAAAAAAAAGTATCCTTAAATTCAGTAATATTATTATGATAGGCTATATGATAGACTTTTAAAGCTATATTTATAATAAATATATTAAAATATTAAGAACCACTTACAACATAATAGTAAATGATAAGGGCATATATAAAAGTGTACATATCAATAGTATTTAATATATACACTCATACCTACATATATATACTTAATAGAAATGAGTGAATAGGGAGAAAATAACTAGAAGAATCTATAGCAAAATAATGATAGCAATTATAGGTAAGTTTGTCTTTTATTCTTGAAAATAAATCTAGAATGATTAACACATTCTTGGGAATAAAAATCTTCTCATCCATTTAAAAACAAAAAGTTAGCTCTTATTTGTTTACTACCGTGATTGATGTTTGTATGCTAAAATTGAGCTGATTTAGTAAAGATGGTTAAATGTGCTTATTGCTTTTGACCTCGTGTATATCACACCCAGTAATACCTCACTTAGCATTAGCCTTCTGAGAAAAAGCAACAAAAACTCCTTTTTACCAAGTCAGTCTGAGTTCAGAAGTGTGAAGAGTATGGCAGGGATTCTGTATCCTCAGATGGATTCTGGGTCACCCAGCTATAGGGAGAGATGCAAGACAAGGCCATGGTCTGCTGAGATACCCAGGAGACAGCAATTTGCTATCTTATCCCTAGACATAGGGCTGTAGCTATATGCAAGTTGAGAAAGGTATGGGTGGTAGAACCCAACTCACATTGTAATGACTATGAAAGGCTCTTGCTTACTATATATATGGTGCTTTTCTATGTTATTTTTCCTACTTTTCTATGTTATCTCTTTTTCTGTTAATGAAGTTTCTGAGAACAGCATTGAACTGAAATGTGTGGTAAAACTCTAGATACAGCAAGGATAGACATTAAACAGTTAATTCCAGAATAAACAACATATTATTCCAGAATAAACAACATTTTAGCAAATTTCAGGTGAGGCCTCTCGATACCTAGATGGCTTAGTAACAGATTTTGGCTTAAATAATAAGTTACTACAACTTTAAAAGCAAACCAGAGTTAAAATGATTACAGCTCTGTGTTAAATTTAAAATGCATTCAAAGAATAATTGGGTTTTAGAACATGAAGGGACTGGAACTTTGAATTATCTAGTGAACTCTATTTTATATATAATATACTGGAGGCACAGAGAGGTAAAATAACTCCTTAAATTTCCTTAGAAAGTTTGTGTCAGATCCAGGATGGAACAAAGACCTTCTGACTCTCAGATGACGGGCTCTTTCCATTATATCATGCTCTGCTGTGATGAACTGTCAGAGATATTCAAGCACAGGCACAATGACTGTCAGTCAACCTGAACATAATCCACTAAGTTATGCTAATTCCCATAAAAACTAAGATGACACACAGCTGAAGGAATCCCCACTAGGATTTTGTTCATATAAATTTGCCCATTTATGGCAAATTTATCCTACTCTTTGGAATCATTTTGTTCTCTTATGCAATTCCTATTGTCATGAACCCAGAAATCTCTAGGATTAGAGGAAGACAAAATGAGGAAAAATGAGACAGAAATGAAAGGAGTGCTCTTTCCCACATAAGCTAATATTTCTGCGATGAGTACCTATAATAAAGGAAATGGGAAGACAGGTGATGACATGCTCTGGCATCCAGTTAAGTTTCATCAATACTGGGTGCTGAATGGAGAAAGGGCCTATTCGTTAACAGGTCAGAGGAAGAGGAAATTTGCATGTAGTGCTACAATTCTGGTAACAAGAGTTTTAGTATTCTCAAATAATTTAGCAAATGCAAGAAGATCATGGACCCAGTGAGGCTTTAAATGTAATCAAAACGTGAAAATAATCCACTGTTTTGAATATTCAATAACTGTTATTACTATTACTTTCAGTTTCAATTTGTTAAAAATGCTTTAAAATACTCAAAGAAGACAAAAATACTTGGTTCCTTGAGAAAAACGGGTTTTTTGCTTAATGAATGAAATGCCAAGGAAAGCTATTCGAAGGGGAGAAGCAGCTATCAAATTGCAGGCTGGAATGCCTGGATCTGTAAGGACTTTTGTTTAATAATCAGAAGGCCAAATTTAGGAGTGAAAGAAGAGAAGCAATTTGGGTAATCCCTTACAAAAAATGTTTTTTAGAGTTTTTTTCCCTCTTGGACAGGAGACTAAATGGGTTGTAGGAGCATATACTTCAAAGCCATCCTCCGAATTTCTGCCAGGGTTACTTTTTTCCTGAATATGTAAATTTCATTATCTCATGTCACCATTAAAATTCTTCTGTGACTCTCCATTCAAATTCAAAATAAAATTTAAAATAAGCAAGTCAAAAGGTACAAACTTCCAGTTATAGGATAAGTAAGTACTAGGGACATGATGTACAACATGATTAATATAATTAATATTTGTAATGTACATGTGTTATATATGAAAGTTGTTAACAGAGTAAATCCTGAAAGTTCTCATCACAAGGGAAACATTTTTTTTTCATTTTCTTTTCTTTTTGTATCTCTATGAGATGATGGGTGTTTAGTAAACTTATTGTGCTAATCATTTCATGATGTATGTTAAGTCAAATCAGTATACTGCACTCAAACTTATACAGTGCTGTATGTCAATTAGATCTCAATAAAATTGGAAGGAAAAAACTAAATTAAAAACATTTAAAATTTTAGAACTGCCTGACTCTATCCACCATCCAAGATTTCTCTCCCACGGCTAGAAGCCATTTGGGTTTTATACACATTAGACCTCCTGTCACCCTTATAGGCAAAACACTCTCATACTTCAGTGCCTGGACTCACACAGCTTTCCTCTGCCAGGCATCTCCAGCTGTCTTTTTCTGCCTAGTGGCCTTTCTTTCTTTCTTTCTTTGGCCACACCACTCAGCTTGCAGGATTTTAGTTCTCAGACCAGGGATTGAACCCAGGCCCTGGCAGTAAAAGCGCTAAGTCCTAGCCACTGGACCACCAGGGAATTCCCCCTTGACCCTCTTTTAAAGCCCAATTCAGTTGTCTACTGTGGAACCTTCCCTAAGTCTCTCTGAAAAGTCTTGCTTACTCTGTGCATATGTAGCATTTATACATGACACTATGGATAGATCCTATGACAATGGACTTCAGTTATATGCATGTGAGCATAGAGTTTATGTGTTAGTCATCTTTCTATCTCCAGCACCAACTCAGTGCTTGACACATAATATGTGATCAATGGATGCTTTAAGAATGTATAGGTTAAAGAATGCACACCCTTGTTGAAGCCCAACCCAAACACAGGAAAATATGTGTTTGGGTTGGGCTTCAACACATCTTTGTGTTGTGTGTTTATCTCACAGACCTTTGTAGATAGATGAGTGCTATTAATCTAAAAGCAACACCAAAGGGAACTTTAAAAGCAAAAAGAAATCACACCTGAAGGGAATATAATAAAAATAGAAACAGCTTCCTACCATCTTTGTCTTAAGCGTTATTCCATGTATAGAGTAGGATTATGGGCTGACAGTATGCATTTGAGCCTCAGGACTTTTAAAAATAAGGATATTTCCAAAGGCAATTGTCATTGCCTTTTGGCCCTTATGCTTCTCTTTCACCCCAACAGGGCTCTGACCTTCCCTAGATTAACTGGTCCCCATCACTGTTTTCTAAAGATGCTCTACTTGTGGAGAAAAGTAGGTAACTCAAGTGAAGTGATCCTTCAGAAATGGATAGCATGATTAGATCCAATATCCAAAAGTCTTTCTACCACACAGCAAATAGAATTGTTTTGCTCTGGTGAGTACCTAAAATGCTGCAATTAAGTGAAATGCAGTCATTTATATACATTTTGCTTCAAGTAACAGAATATCCATCTAAAATCTCTTTAAGAAATAGCAATTTATTTATCTCATATATGAAAGAGCTCAAAAGTAAGAAAACATTGGTTTAGCTATTCAAAGATGCCAAAGGCCAAGGCCAAGGCCAAGGCTGTCCTCTACTTTCTCTTTTCTGTCTCCTGAGCGTTGGCTTTTCACCTTGGTCTGTTTGCTTTATTATCTTAAGAAGCTCTTTCAGGTATTATGACTTTGAAAAGCAGAAAACTGGAATCATCATTTGTCTATGATGGAAATAAAGTCCGATTATTGTTCCCAGCCACATTAACAAACAGCATTGCCCTCGTCAACTGGCAGCTTCCACTATTACAGACATAAACTTTGACAGACATATGGAATATTTTACAAATTTAATTAATTTCCATTATGGCTGTTGAAGCAAAACAAGACACAGAAATCTGAACTTTTCATACACCATCTAATTTGAGGCCTTAAAAAGATGATGATAAATAATTTTTCATAAGTTAATTTTTCAAACATGAAAGACAATGGGGATAATTATAGGGACTGGAGAGGATTTAAATTTTTAAAAGAAGCTGAAATTATTGTATGGACAGACATTTACAAAACAAAAGCTAGGTCTCAACTGCTTCTGTTATTATGATAAAAGTAAAAGTAACTTTGTTTTAATAAGATTTTCTAAAAATTGATTAATCACTTTGTTTAAAATTTTCCAAAATATTCTCAAGATGAAAATCTAAAGCCACGAATTATAGTGAACTAAAATAAATCCACAAAAGATATTCAATGAATTGTCCTTAAATTTTTAAAATTTGTTTTCTTTGCCTATTTTTAAGGGAAGTGTCTGGGAAGACTAACCCAGACTGGAGAAAAGATCTTTTAAATACCCTCAGTGTAATTATAAGACCTCACTTTTCTCCTTCCTCTTTACTCTAAGAAGGCATGTTTGTTTTTTTCTTCCTACAGAGACAAGACTTAAAGTAACTGCTGTTCACAGCTTGAAAGCACAAGACCTTTACTACTTAATTCTTTCCTCCCTCGAGGTGGCCTCTTGCTTTAATAAATTGAGGGTTTAACCCTAATGTTTTTTTTTAAACTTTTTTTATTTTATTTGGTTCAAGGGTAAAGGGTAGAAAGGCAAAACGCAACAGGCTATATTATTTCATCGTTATGTACTAAATTTACCATCATAAACATATAATGCACTAATAAGTTATTCTATTTCTCATAAGCAAAATCATAAAAAGGAGATAATAGTAAATATCTTGGAGTATATGTTAGTTCTAAACATTTTTAACATTACTCATTAAGAAAGTGAAAAAGTATATTTTTATAATGGTAAATCCTCAGGCATTTTAAAATCAAAACATGAAGTATATGACCCTTCACTTGCATCTGGAATGGGCTTAGTAATTTGTTTGTAACTCTAGGAATGCTACAGAAATGATGCTGGATGGTTTTCAGGGCAAGATTGGGGAAAAGTCATGCAACCTCTGCTTGGTCCTCTTGGGTTGCTCACTCTGGGTAAAGCCAGCTACCATATAAGAAGTTCAACTACCTAGAAACTACCATGCTAGAGTGGTAGCATGGGGGCACTGTGGCCAGCATCAACTGTAGCCATGTGAGTCTGCCATCTCTACCTCCAGCACAGTCAAGCCTTCAGATGACTGTAGCCTCAAACAAGAGCTGACTTGTCAATGCATAAGGGACTTGAAGCAAGAACTATCTGGCCAATTCCTTCATGAATTTCTGACTCATATCTCAGGAACCCATTCAAATACCTGCCATAAGCCACTACTTTTAGAGTAATTCAGCAACAATGCTATTAGGAATTTTAGTTAAAATTATTTGAAATCAGTTTTATAAGAAGGAAAAATTGTAGAGCAAATTTGTTCAAAATACATGCCTTTCAGGAAACAGAGACAGTTTACACAGGCTCTAATTTAGTCTTTACTTTTACTTTGGCTTATGTTTTTTGGGGGAAGAAGTATCTACACCTGATTTGTTCTTTTTGATGTACGGGGGGATTTAAGTTATCAAAGTCATTGTAATCTAGTCATAAGAAAGGATATTTTCTGCTTTCTTGACTATTTTCTATGTGAAGTAAGATAGGGCTAAACATTAATATGAACTCCCATTAAGAGATTCTTCTATTATTTTAAAGTAAATTTATATAACTTATTTTTGAAATTTCTAATAATTTTTCTAACTTCAGATGCAGTTAGACAAGACACAAAATTGAGACTAAGTATCAGCAAACAAATGAAAGTGATGAAACTTCTTCTCAGAACTTAAAAGATTATGAAAAGCTTTAGTCACTGGTCATAGGAAGAAAGGAAAGGAAAGATTTGTAGGTAGTTGGAAAGGGAGAGATCAGAATTAAGGATCTCCAGTTAGAGCCATCATATTCTCCAGGAAATAAATGGGAATATATAGAGAAAGGTACATTATGATCAATAAACATATATACATGTAGGCATTCAATAAATATTAGTTTAAGTTGTCAGTGATTGAAGAGATCTCTGAAAAGGAGAGAAACATTTGGAAATATCTTTTTTTTTTTCCTTCTAAGCATCACTCTTTTCTTGCTTTCTCTTTGTCTCTCTGAACCCCCTTGTGAATCTTTGTGAATTCTTTTTTCTACCTGCTCTTTCCAGTTTTTTCCTCCCTCTTCTCCCTATGTGTTTTTGTTTAATTCTTTTTCTCTCATATAACAAAAAGTCTGGGTCTTAAGACTGGAGCAACATTTCTGTAATATCTTCAGAAATGACTCAGGCTCCTTCCATCTTCCTGTTCTACCATCCTTAGCATTTGACTTTCAGCCTCATGGTCATAAGATGGCACTTCACTTAGAGATTTGATTGTATCACTGTTTCTATTAGGAGGAAGGTGGAAGGTGAAATATGTGAAGAAAGCTGTCTGCTCAGTTAAATCTCTTACAAAAGCATTCTTAAATCCCATCCAGAAGACTCTTGTTTATAGAATTTGGCCATAAGGATAACCACAGCTACAAGAGAGTCTTAGCAAGTAAGTAATAGCATCTGGACACAAAATCATCCTTTCCAAATTAGAGCTGTAGAGGTTAAGAAAAAGATGAAAAAAAATATAGGCAGGAAAAGAACAGCTTCTCCTTTATCCTCCAAGATGGAAATCTGAGTCATCTGCAAAATTTCAATCTCCTTTAAATTACTCTTTGGAACTCTTCTTCAGAACACCAATTACTCAACAGTTTTTATCAATCCCCCATCAAATCTGCCATTCTCTATTTTTTTTTCATTGTACTGCTATAGTAGATTGAATGGTAGCCTCCCAAAAGATATGTCCACATTCTAATTCCTGAAACCTATTAATTTTGCCATATTTGAAAAAAGAGTTCGCAGATGTAATTAAGTTAAGGATGCTGAGATGAAGAGATCATCCTGGATTATCCAGGTAAGTCCTAAATCCAACAATCCAGGTATCTTTATAAGAGATACACAGGGGAAATTTGAAAGATGGAAGAGTAGAAGGTCATGTGGAGATGAAGGCAGAGACTGGAGTGATGTGGCCACAGCCAAGGAAAGCCAGCAGCTACAAGAAGGTGGAAGAGGCAAGGAACAAAATCTCCTGCAGAATCTCTAGAGGGAGCAGCCCTGCCAATACCTCTGGCCTTTAACTTCTGGCCTCCAGAATTGTGAGATAATAAATTTCTGTCATTTTAAGCCACCAAGTCTATGGTAATTTATTACAGAAGCTTCAGGAAATTAATATAACTACCCTAATTTGTATCATTTTTTTTGGCCTAGATTGTAGCAACATTGCAAAATTGTCTCCCTCCTCCCATTCTTGCCCTAGTCCCATCATTGCAGTCACTAGGTTAGTCTTCTTATAATACACATTTGATTATTACTTCGTGTTAAAACCTTTAAATTGCTTCCTATTGACTACAGGCTAACATTTAAATTCCTTTATAGGTCATACGAGTACCTTTACAATGAAGTCCCTCTCTATCCATACAAATTTAGCTCCTTACACTGTTAACTTGAAACATACATAGTTTCCTGCAGAACTATGAATTCCCCTGCTATATACCATGATTTAATTTCTCTGTATGCATCCTTTCATCTGCCCAGAACACTAGATTTCCCTATTCAGTAAGATTCTTCTTTTTGTGTGCCAATAAGTGCTTATTCTATGATCCCATGGTACATAATGTCATAATTTTTTAAGCTCAGTTTAAACATGAGAAGTCTTTGTAATTTTCACTTTAGGGAGTAGCAGCTGTATAATAAGTACTTAACAAAAATTTTGTCAAATAATAAAGAAGTGATGTATATTGTGGTCATTAGAATTGGGTGTTACCGAGAATGCAGATCCATGGAAAAGCGAGGAAAGGCCATTGGCTTCAGCTAAAAGTAAATGACTAGACACCTTAGGGATAGCGATTTTGGTAAAGATTTAAGTGCTGATGGCTGATTGCTGGAAATTTAAAAAATAGGTGTTTAGGAAGTAAATAGAGTAACTATAGATTCTGAGTTCCAGAAATCTGGCCACAGAAAAAAGGAAAGTTATATGTGTCTAGCATTTTAATTAGCTTCTGATATTATATTCATTTTTAAAAAGAGTTTGCATTGTGCTTTATGGTTCTGGACATGTGTTGTTACTGCTGCTGTTTTTTTCTGCCTGATTATCTATTCCTCCTACCTTTGCTAAGAGCATCCTGCTTTTGTTTAGAAGAATTGCCTCTCCCTCATTTTATAGAGTCTTAATGAGACTGGAAATCAAGCTGTCTTTCTTCTTCTTTTTTTTGCAGTACGTGGGCCTCTCACTGTTGTGGCCTCTCCCGTTGCGGAGCACAGGCTCTGGATGCGCAGGCTCAGCGGCCATGGCTCACGGGCCCAGCTGCTCTGCGGCACGTGGAATCTTCCCGGACCGGGGCACGAACCCGTGTCCCCTGTATCGTCAGGCGGACTCTCAACCACTGCACCACCAGGGAAGCCCCAAGCTGTCTTGACTTATACTAATTGAGGTATGGTACGTGGCCCAATCTCGGCCAATAGATTCTCATTGTTGGTACTTTGACTCCTGAAACAATCAATAGAGAAAATGGCCTAAGTATATTCATATCAATGGAGAGCCTAGATGAGATAGCTGAGTGGTTCCTGACACATACACCCTCACAGTTGACCTTTTTCCTGACTTTTTTTCACAACCTGGTTTATCTTTCCATTGATTCTTGGAACTACCTGTTATTCTTCCAACAAGTTTTCCTGCTTATGCCAGCCATAGTCAATTTCTGTAACTTGCATCCAAAGAACCAAACTGCCCTAACTTATTTAGCCAAAATTTGTATTGATATTAATGAATGGGAAACAACCTTAAAGAAGGAAGAAAGGAAATTCTTTAGTGGAGAGAAAAGCTAGCATTTGCATGATGGCTACTATTCTTATCATACTACTCAATGGCTCATCTTAAGAAAGAAAAATTTTCCCTTTTCTTGGAGAAATTTAAAGAGTGAGTTTAAAAAATCATTTCAGACGTCTTTGTAAAAAGTTAAAATGTCACAGATTCAAGATTATTCAAATTTACACAGAGAAGTACTTAGAGGAGATCAACTAGATAAAAACTGTGATGTTTGTCATTTCTAATTCCAGTAATTAAGTGCTGCTCTTGTTCTACTTGAAAAGGCCTCTGTGGAATTATATTAATGGCATAATGGAGAGTCAAAGAAAAAAATCAAAACTATTATGAAAAAGAATGGTATTAAAAAATTCATGAGCTGGAAACTTCAGAAAAGGAGAGTGTTTATGGTGATAGATGATCAGGATTACTGGAATCATACGTGGTCTTTTGTCCAGAATGACATGCCACCTCCTATATTCCTAAAATCTATAAAATGCATTAGAAACATTCTCATCAGGAAGATGACAGTTGAGTGCTTTAATTTAAGTTCTTCCATTACAATCCCACCATTTAATTCTTATTTCTTCCCCAAAAGATGATTGCTTAATCTCAGTTATAAGATGATTAGTTTTGAGACAGTTAATGTGAGCATTATGGCTAAATAGTGTTAATACTTTATCAATTTTTGAAAGGAGAAAAGTATCCTGCTTAGGCCTTAGAGATGTGATCCTAAGAATGGCAGTTATTATTTGTCTGTATTACCCTGATTTGTCTGTGTTCTGCTCAGATATCAACATTCTGACTAGTGACTCTGTTCAGTCCTTTGTGACAGAGACATGTAGAAATGGAAGGCAGGAAAGTCTAGAGGGATTCAAAGAAAGAGAATTTGGAAAAACTGAATTAGAGCCCTAGGAAATCAAGTAATTGTATGACCTTAATCAAAATACTTACCTTTGTTATTTCTCAGTTTCTTTATCTCTGAAATGGAGATTATTTTACCTAATCTTCTTATCTCATAGAATTGCTGGGAGGAAAAGAAATAAAGTATGAGAAAAATTTTAACTAAAAAAAAAATTCTGTGTAAACGTAAAATACAGTATTAATTGAGTCACATATCACACTATTATAATAACTTAGGTTAGTGTGCTCCTCCACAAATAATAAAGCACGTGAATTTGTTAGAAATCATAAATTAGATAAAAATTAAAAACAAAAATGTATTCAAAAGCAATCAATGTGATACTTATAGAACCTGAAAAGCTATTATGTACACATACTCTCAAAGAAAAGTGAAACGCATCCATCTTGCACATCCTGGCTAATTCTTTTTTAAAAGAAATTTAAAATTTTAAAAACAAAATTAAAGAAAAAGAATTTCTAGAAATATTGGTAACAATATGTAATAAGATGTTTATCCTTTTTAGATTTTACTATGAAATTTTCCTTGTGTCTATAGCCCATGTTACCATTGGCTTTTACTCCTTCCACATACGATCCATTTCTAATAGTCATAGTGCAGATGCTCTCGTGTGAAACCCAGAGTCATCCAACCCAGCTAAGTGGCATTTTCTATTCCTGTTCTATAGCAAGTTGTAATACAGAAGGTGCCATATGATCTTTTTTTAAGTGTATATTTATTAAGATATACCAATGCATTAAAAAAATTCGTGTGGTAGGTTAAGTTGGCTGATACTGACTGTTTACAAAATATGGTCTGTTTTTTAATAATTAAATTTTAATTGAGCCATGTAGAGCATAAAAGATAACTGTGTATGTGTTGTCTACTTGAACAATATTTCAAGGTACATCTTTTCATTTTACTGCTTTTATTGATACTGTTACAGTTTGTGATTTCCCCACAGCTGTTTTTATTTCGTGAAAATCATTCATCCCATGAGCATGACTACAGCTCTAAGCATTTTATAATAAATTGTTATGATCATTAAACACATGTAGTTAAGGACTTCTTCGCATCTATTTCCTTGTTCTTCATTTTAATTTTTCATCATCTTTATTAATTTTATATATCAAATATAATTTTTAAACCCCCCAATTAACAAGCTACATATGGTCTGTCTGTGCACTGAGAACTATCTTCCCACATTGTTTCCACACACCGTGCACATCCCCTCCTGGTACAGATTTCCCAGCAGCACACGGCTCGCTTTCTGCTCATGTTGCTGATTGCCTCCCATTCCTGCCATATACTGTGGTCCGTGGTGATTTCCCATCTTCCTGTTACATCTTCTTTTCTGGTCTCCCAAATAGTGTTCCAATTACTTCTCCTCCTCTGTAACTCCCCTGATCATCTCTTCACCTTGCTTCTGCTGTCTTTTTGATGTAATGCCTGTGATTGTCATAAGATGCTCATTTTCACAATTGGCCCTGGTTATTATTCATTCATTCATTATTCACTCAATCCACAAGCATCTCTTTAGGGCCTACTCACTATCAACATGGTACTAGGGACTGAGGTTACAAAGATGAACATGACGGGCTTCCCTGGTGGAGCAGTGGTTGAAAGTCCGCCTGCTGATGCAGGGGACACGGGTTCGTGCCCCGGTCCGGGAAGATCCCACATGCCACGGAGAGGCTGGGCCCGTGAGCCATGGCCGCTGAGCCTGCGTGTCCGGAGCCTGTGCTCCGCAACGGGAGAGGCCACAGCAGTGAGAGGCCCACATACTGCAAAAAAAAAAAAAAAAAAAAATGAACATGACACAGTCACTTCCTTCAAGGAATTTCCAGTTGTGCTCTAGAAGGGAAACATCAGAATTTTAAAGCCTGAAACAATGGTCTTCATTTAAAATAATTTAAAATATTCTGAACTCCAAGCAAAATTTGCTTTGGAAAATATCTCTTATGAGATTCATCTTCATTTCATGAATTCCTAAGTGACATACAGCTTGCTCTGGTGAGAGGCAAAACTTCATGAAACTTCAGTTCAAGGCTATTGACTGCTTATATGTAACAATCTGTGAGTACATACTAACTTCTTTCACTTTTGCATTGTATGTTGAACCTCTGGAAAAATCAGTTCTTCATAAATAATGCAAATGATAATCAAATTTTTACAGGAAATAAACCACTATAGTGTGTACTATATTTGTGTCAGTAATTTGCAAAATTAATTCTTGGCTTTATCTGACACAAGATTGTGAAGCTGCATAAGATTCAAATATTTTTTTAAAAAAGCTTACACAATTTCTTGTGCCAGGTGTCCCACAGGACAGCATTTCTGAGGTAATTACAGAAGAAGCTAGACCCCAGGAATTATAAAGGTGTGTAGACTCAGCCCAATGTAAACAAAATATAAAATCTAGACTAAACAACAAAATCCACAAACAATAACAATAGCAAACTTGCTGTGAATTTTCAGAAGGTTTTGGGGGAATTTTCCCTTTTTCTGAATCAATTTACCTTTATAAAAATAAAATTTTAATAGAAAAAATAAAAATTCTATTTCATAGATTGTATTTTACATGCAGTGATCCCAGAGACCCTATAAAGTATACACATAGAGCCAGTATTCAGTAAGTGGAACAATGTCACTCAAAGTCTGAGTAAGATTCCTACTTATAATTGTTTCTTAAAAAGGCCAGATGGGAAACATTTTCCATGATATTAATGAGGAAATTCTATCCTTGTTGGGACAAGAGGGTGGAAGGGTGAGGGGAGAGGAATTCTGTATATTGTAAATGGCTAATTAAGCTGGAGAGAAGTCAAATTATAAAGATCTGACAGAAATGCCACTACAATGGACCTCATAATATAACAAGGAGCTAAAAAATTACTGCAAATGTAGACAGCAGTAATAGAAACAAAGTGTCCAAAACAAGGAGACTAAGAATACCCATGAACTGTGCTGTATGATATTAAGTTTTGGCTGCCACAATTTTCTGATAGACTTTGAGTAACTAAATGCATCCAGGGAAAGAAAGCCAGAATGGCATAGTCTGAGAAACTCATCTCTTAAAGGAGCAAAGAATTGTTAGCTTGGTAAAGAAAACATCATAAGAGGATTTCAAGAGCTGTCTTAAAATATTTGAAGGAGTATAATCTGTAAGAGGGCAGACCTATGATTTTTTTTTTTTTTTCCCAAAGGGTAAAAAAAATGAAGCCCATTGAAAGTTTTACTGAGGCAGATTTCAGTTCACTATTTTTTTTTTCAATTAAAAAAAGAAAAAGAAAAAAAAAAGATATTTATTATGTGAATATCTTTCTCTCTCATGAAAGTCAGAAGTCTTTTTTAAAATTTTCGATTACATATACACAAATATGGTTTTCTATAAATGAATCAATGTGATCATACTAGAGTTGTTTCTAGTGCAGTGTTTTCAATTTTTCTTTCTCTATATTGCTTGGTTTTCTCCTTTTCCCTCCTTCTCTCATTGTTATCCATGTTAAACACCTAGGATATTTATCTTTCTTCATTTCTCTTCATGCTTATACAATTATATGTACACATCTCTCCATATATAAACATGCGGCAGGGAATGCATTTTTGTTTTATAAGGATAAGATCATATTTTACAAACTTTTCTGAACCCTCCTTTTCTCATGCAACAATAACTCATGGAAATCCCTTTCTTTTTTGTTTACTGGAAACATTATATTACATGGGATGAATGTTCCAAAATTTATTCACCATTGCCCTATTGACACACATTCATTTTCTTCCAGTTTTACCCAGTTACTGGTGTTAGAAATATCCTTGAGCATATATTCTTAAATCCTCATGCTTTTCCTTTGAACAGTCTCAGAAGTAACATTTGTTAAGTCAAGGGATATATGTATTTTTAATTTTTAATAGCTATTTCTAGTTTATTTAAAAAAAGAAACTATAACAATCCACATTTCCATCAGCAAAGTATTCTTTTCCCCATATGCCTGGCAGGAGTGGATGTCACTCATAAAGTTCTGACATTCTGTTACTTATAAGGCTATCTATCACCTTGTTGCTTTAATTTGCATTTCCTCAGGCTCTAGTGAGTTTGAGCATCTCCATTCTTTCACAAATTGCCTCTGAATATCCTTTGTCCATTTTTCCATGGAGTGTTTATCTCCTTGTCAATCCGTAACAGTTCTTTTTGTGTTAACCCTTTGTTCATCCTTTACATTACGTGTAGTTTTCCAAATCTATTTTTCATTTATTGACTTTTTTTTTGAACATCTTTATTGGAGTATAATTGATTTACAATGATTTGTTAGTTTCTGCTTTATAACAAAGTGAATCAGCTGTACGTACACATATATCCCCATATACCCTCCCTCTTGCGTCTCCCTCCCACCCTCCCCATCCCACCCTTCTAGGTGGTCACAAAGCACCAAGCTGATCTCCCTGTGCCATGCAGCTGCTTCCCACTAGCTATCTATTTTACAGTTGGTAGTGTATATATGTCCATGCCACTTTCTCATTTCGTCCCAGCTTACCCTTCCCTCTCCTTGTGTCCTTAACTCCACTCTCTATGTCTGTATCTTTACTCCTGTCCTGCCCCTAGGTTCTTCTGAACGATTTTTCTTTTTGTTTTTCTTTAGATTCCATATATATGTGTTAGCATACAGTATTTGTTTTTCTCTTTCTGACTTACTTCACTCTGTATGACAGACACTAGGTCCATCCACTTCACTACAAATAACTCAATTTCGTTTCTTTTTAAGGCTGGATAATATTCCATTGTATATATGTGTCACATCTTCTTTATCCATTCATCTGATGATGGACACTTAGGTTGCTTCCATGTCCTGGCTATTGTAAATAGAGATGCAATGAACATAGTGGTACATGACTCTTTTTGAATTACGGTTTTCTCAGGGTCTATGCCCAGTAGTGGGATTGCTGGGTCATATAGTAGTTCTATTTTTAGTTTTTTAAGGAACCTCTATATTGTTCTCCATAGTGGCTGTATCAATTTACATACCCACCAACTGTGCAAGAGGGTTCCCTTTTCTCCACACCCTCTCCAGCGTTTATTGTTTATAGATATTTTGATGATGGCCATTCTGACTGGTGTGAGGTGATACCTCATTGTAGCTTTGATTTGCATTTCTCTAATGATTAGTGATGTGGAGCATCCTTTCCTTTCATGTGTTTGTTGGCCATCTGTATATCTTCTTTGGAGAAATGTCGATTTAGGTCTTCTGCCCAATTTTGGATTGGGTTGTTTTTTGGTATAGAGCTGCATGAGCTGCTTTTAAATTTTGGAGATTAATCCTTTGCCAGTTGCTTCATTTGCAAATATTTTCTCCCATTTGGAGAGTTGTCTTTTCATCTTGTTTATGGTTTCCTTTGCTGTGCGAAAGCTTTGAAGTTTCATTAGGTCCAATTTATTTATTTTTGTTTTTATTTCCATTTCTCTAGGAGGTGGGTCAAAAAGGACCTTGCTGTGATTTATGTCATGGAGTGTTCTGCCTGTATTTTCTTCTAAAAGTTTTATAGTGTCTGGCCTTACATTTGGGTCTCGAATCCATTTTGAGTTTACTTTTGTGTATGGTGTTAGGGAGTGTTCTAATTTCATTCTTTTCCATGTAGCTATCCAGTTTTCCCAGCACCACTTACTGAAGAGGTTGTCTTTTCTCCATTGTATATGCTTGCCTCCTTTGTCAAATATAAGGTGACCATATGTGTTGGGCTTACCTCTGGGCTTCTATCCTGCTCCACTGATCTATATTTCTATTTTTCTGTCAGTACCATACTGTCTTGATTGCTGTAGCTTTGTAGTATAGTCTGAAGTCCGGGAGCCTGATTCCTCCAGCTCCCTTTTTCTTTCTCAAGATTGCTTTGGCTATTTGGGGTCTTCTGTGTTTCCATACAGATTGTGAAATTTTTTGTTCTAGTCCTATGAAAAATGCCATTGGTAATTTGATACGGATTGCAGTGAATCTGTAGATTGCTTTGTGTAGTATAGTCATTTTCACACTGTTGATTCACCCAATCCAGGAACATGGTATATCTCTCCATCTTTTGTATCATCTTTAATTTCTTTCATCAGTTTCTTATAGTTTTCTGCATACATGTCTTTTGTCTCCTTAGGTAGGTTTATTCCTAGGTATTTCATTCTTTTTCTTGCAGTGGTAAATGGGAGTGTTTCCTTAATTTCTCTTTTAGATTTTTCATCATTAGTGTAGAGAAATGCAAGAGATTTCTGTGCATTAATTTTGTATGCTGCTACTTTACAAAATTCATTGATTGGATCTAGTAGTTTTCTGGTAGCATCTTTAGGATTCTCTATGTATAGTATCATGTCATCTGC
The DNA here is from genome assembly GCF_963924675.1 of Phocoena phocoena. NCBI lineage: Eukaryota > Metazoa > Chordata > Mammalia > Artiodactyla > Phocoenidae > Phocoena > Phocoena phocoena. The sequence goes on along the minus strand of NC_089219.1, from coordinate 71,053,202 downwards.
AAACAAACAGTGACAGCTTTACTTCTTCTTTTCTGATTTGGATTCTTTTTATTTCATTTTTGCTCTGATTGCTGTGGCTATAACTTCCAAAACTATGTTGAATAATAGTGGTGAGAGTGGACAACCTTGTCCTGTTCCTGGTCTTAGAAGAAATGGTTTCAGTTTTTCACCATTGAGAATGATGTTGGCTGTGGGATTTTCATATATGACTTTTATTAAGTTGAGGTACATTCCCTCTATGCCTACTTTCTTTCTCTGATTACTGTGGCTAAAACTTCCAAAACTATGTTGAATAATAGTGGTGAGGGCTTCCCTGATGTGCAGTCGTTGAGAGTCCACCTGCCAATGCAGGGGACATGGGTTTGTGCCCTGAACCGGGAAGATCCCACATGCCGCAGAGCAGCTGAGCCCATGAGCCACGGCCACTGAGCTTGTGCTTCTGGAGCCTGTGCTCCGCAACAGGAGAGGCCACAACAGTGAGAGAGGCCTGCGTACTGCAAAAAAAAAAAAAAAAAAAAAAAATAGTGATGGGAATGGACAACCTTGTCCTGTTCCTGGTCTTAGAGGAAATGGTTTCAATTTTTCACCATTGAGAACAATGTTGGCTGTGGGATTTTCATATATATCCTTTATTAAGTTGAGGTACATTCCCTCTATGCCTACTTTCTGGAGGCTTTTTATCATAAATAGGTGGTGAATTTTGTCAAAATATGTTCTGCATCTATTGAGATGATCATATGTTTTTTATCCTTCAGTTGGTTAATATGGTTTATTACATTGATTGATTTGCATATTTTGAAGAATCCTTGCATTCCTGGGATAAACCCCACGTGGTTGTGGTGTATGATCCTTTTAATATGCTGTTGGATTCTGTTTGCTAGTATATTGTTGAGGATTTTTGCATCTATGTTCATCAGTGATATTGGTCTGTCATTTTGCTTCTTTGTGACACCTTTGTCTGGTTTTGGTATCAGGGTGATGGTGGCCTTGTAGAATGTGTTTGGGAGCATTCTTCACTCTGCTATATTTTGGAAGAGTTAGAGAAGGATAGGTGCTAGCTCTTCTCTAAATGTTTGATAGAATTCACCTGTGAAGCCATCTGGTCCTGGGCTTTTGTTTGATGGAAGATTTTTAATCACAGTCTCAATTTCAGTGCTTGTGATTGGTATGTTTATATTTCCTATTTCTTCCTGGTTCAGACTCGGAATGTTGTGCTTTTCTAGGAATTTGTCCATTTCTTCCAGGTTGTCCATTTTATTGGCATATAGTTGCTTGTAGTAATCTCGCATGATCCTTTGTATTTCTACAGTGTCAGTTGTTACTTCTCCTTTTTCATCTTTAATTCTATTGATTTGAGTCTACTCCCTTTTTTTCTTGATGAGTCTGGCTAATGGTTTATCAATTTTGTTTATCTTCTCAAAGAACCAGCTTTTAGTTCTATTGATCTTTGCTACTGTCTCCTTCATTTCTTTTTCAATTACTTCTGATCTGAGATTTATGATCTCTTTCCTTCTGCTAACTTTGGGGATTTTTGTTCTTCTTTCTCTAATTTCTTTAGGTGTAAGCTTAGGTTGTTTACTGGAGGTGTTTCTTGTTTCTTGAAGTAGGAATGCATTGCTAAAAACTTTCCTCATAGAACTGCTTTTGCTGCATCCCATAGGTATTGGGTCACCATGTTTTCATTGTCATTTTTTTCTAGGTATTTTTTGATTTCCTCTTTGATTTCTTCAGTGATCTCTTGGTTATATAGTAGTGTATTATTTAGCCTCCATGTGTTTGTATATTTCACAGATTTTTTTCCTGTAATTGATATCTAGTCTCATAGTGTTGGGGCCAGAAAAGATACTTGATACAATCTCAATTTTATTAAATTTATCAAGGCTTGACTTGTGACCCAAGATATGATCTATCCTGGAGAATCTTCCATGAGCACTTAAGAATAAAGTGTATTGTGTTGTTTTTGGATGGAATATCCTATCAATATCAATTAAGTCCATCTTCTTTAATGTATCATTTAAAGCTTCTGTTTCCTTATTTATTTTCAGTTTGTATGATCTGTCCATTGGTGAAAGTGGGGTGTTAAGTCCCCTACTATGATTTTAGTCTGGTCGATTTCCCCTTTTATGGTTGTTAGCATTTGCCTTATGTATTGAGGTGTTCTTATGTTGGATACATAAGTATTTACAATTGTTATATCTTCTTGGATTGATCCCTTGATCATTATGTAGTGTCTTTCTTCATCTCTTTTGATAGTCTTTATTTTATAGTCTATTTTGTCTTATATGAGAATTGCTACTCCAGCTTGCTTTTGATTTCCATTTGCATGGAATATTTTTTCTATCCCCTCACTTTCAGTCTGTATGTGTCCTTAGCTCTGAAGTGAGTCCCTTGTAGACAGCATTTATACAGGTCTTGTTTATGTATCCATTCAGCCAGCCTATGTCATTTGGTTGGGGCATTTACATTTAAGGTAGTTATTGATATATGTGTTCCTATTACCATTTTATTAATTGTTCTGGGTTTGCTATTGTAGTTCTTTTCCTTCTCTTGTGTTTCTTGCCTAGAGAAGTTCCTTTAGCATTTGTTGTAAAGCTAGTTTGGTGGTGTTAAATTCTCTTAGCTTTGGTTGTCTGTAAAGTTTTTAATTTCTCTGTCAAATCTGAATGAGATCCTTGCTGGGTAGAGTAATCTTGGTTGTAGGTTTTTCCCTTTCATCACTTTAACTATGTTCTGCCACTTCCTTCTGGCTTGCAGAGTTTCTGCTGAAAGGTTAGTTGGTAAACTTATGGGATTCCCTTGTATGTTATTTGTTGCTTTTCCCTTGCTGCTTTTAATATTTTTTTCTTTGTATGTAATTTTTTGGTAGTTTGATTAATATGTGTCTTGGCATGTTTCTCCTTGGATTTATCCTGTATGGAACTCTGTAGTTCCTGGACTTGATTGACTATTTCCTTTCCCCTATTAGGGAAGTTTTCAACTGTAATATCTTCAAATATTTTCTCAGTCCCTTTCTTTTTCTCTTCTTATTCTGGGATCCCTACAATTCTTATGTTGGTGTGTTTAATGTTGTCCCAGAGGTCTCTGAGACTGTCCTCAATTTTCTTCATTATTTTTTCTTTATTCTGCTCTGTGGTAGTTATTTCCACTATTCTACCTTCCAGATCACTTATCCGTTCTTCTGCCTCAGTTATTCTGCTATTATTTCTTTCTAGAGAATTTTTAATTTCATTTACTGTGTTGTTCATCATTGTTTGTTTGTTCTTTAGTTCTTCTAGGTCCTTGTTAAATGTTTCTTGTATTTTCTCCATTCTATTTCCAAGATTTTGGATCATCTTTACTATCATTACTCTGAATTCTTTTTCAGGTAGACTGCCTATTTCCTCTTCATTTGTTTGGTTTAGTGGGTTTTTACCTTGCTCCTTCATCTGCTCTGTGTTTCTGTCTTCTCATTTTGCTTACACCCTGTGTTTGGTGTCTCCTTTTTGCATGCTGCAGTTACATATTTCCCATTGTTTTTGGTGTCTGCCCCCAGTGGCTAAGGTTGGTCAGTAGGTTGTGTAGACTTCCTGGTGGAGGGGACTGGTGTCTATGTTCTGGTGGATGAGGCTGGATCTTGTCTTTCTGGTGGGCTGGACTGTGTCTGATGGTGTGTTTTGAGGTGTCTGTGACCTTATTATTATTTTAGGCAGTCTCTCTGCTAATGGGTGGGGTTGTGTTCTTGTCTTGCTTTTTGTTTGGCATAGGGTGTCCAACACTATAGCTGATTGGTTGTTGTACCTGACTGGACCTGGGTCTTAGCCTTGTGATGGAGATCTCTGGGAGAGCTTTCACAGTTTGATATTATGTGGAGCCGGGAGGGTCTGGTGGACCAATGTCCTGAACTCGGCTCTCCCACCTCAGAGGCACAGGCCTGACAGCTGGCGGGAGCATGAATACCCTGTCAGCCACATGACTCAGAAGAAAAGGGAGATAAAAAGGAAAAAAGAAAATAAAAAGAAAAGAAAATTATTAAAATAAAAAATAAAAAATAAATAAAAAGTAATAAGGAAAAAAGAAAGAAAGAAAGAAAGAAGAGAGCAACCAAACCAAAAAACAAATCCACCAATAATAACAAGCACTAAAATATATACTAAAAAAAGAAAAAAGAAAAAAAGAAAAATGGACAGACAGAGCCCTAGGCCAAATGGTAAAAGCAAAGCTATACAGACAACATCACACAAAGAAGCATACACATACACACTCACAATAAGAGAAAAAGGAAAAAGAAAATATATATCTATTAAAAAAAAGGAAGAGCGCAACCAAATCAATAAACAAATCTACCAATGATAATAAACTCTAATTATTAAACTAAGATAAACATAAAACCTGAAAAAAATTACATGCAGAAAGCAAACCCCAAATCTACAGTTGCTCCCAAAGTCCGCTGCCTCAATTTGGGATGATTCGTTGTCTATTCATGTATTCCACAGATGCAGGGTACATCAAGTTGATTGTGGAGATTTAATCCACTGCCTCTGAGGCTGCTGGGAGAGACTTCCCTTTCTCTTCTTTGTTCGCACAGTTCCCGGGGTTCAGTTTTGGATTTGGCCCCGCCTGTACATTTAGGTCACCTGAGGATGTCTGTTTTCTGCTCAGACAGGACAGGGTTAAAGGAGCGGCTGCTTAGGGGGCTCTGGCTCACTCAGACCCCAGGGAGGGAGGGGTATGGGATGCGGGGCAAGCCTGCAGCGGCAGAGGCTAGCATGATGTTGCAACAGCCTGAGGCGCGCCGTGTGTTCTCCCGGGGAAGTTGTCCCTGGATCATGGGACCCTGGCAGTGGCGGGCTGCACAGGCTCCTGGGAGAGGAGGTATGGATAGTGACCTGTGCTTGTACACAGGTTTCTTGGTGGCTACAGCAGTAGCCTTAGAGTCTCATGCCTGTCTCTGGTGTACCTGCTGATAGCCATGGCTCATGCCTGTCTCTGGAGCTCATTTAGGCAGTGCTCTCACGCACCCCAAAACAGTGGTTTCTTCCTCTTAGGCAGGTCCAGACCTTTTCCCGGACTCCCTCCTGGCTAGCTGTGGCACACTAACCCCCTTCAGGCTGTGTTCATGCCGCCAACCCCAGTCCTCTCCCTGGTATCTGACCTCCGAACCCCAAGCCTCAGCTCCCAGCCCCCACCCGCCCTGCTGGGTGAGCAGACAAGCCTCTTGGGCTGGTAAGTGCTGGTCAGCACCGATCCTCTGTGTGGGAATCTCTCCACTTTGCCCTCTGCACCCTTGTTGCTGCGTTCTCCTCTGTGGCTCCATAGCTTCCCCCCAGCCATCCCCATATCCGCCCGTGAAGGGGCTTCCTAGTGTGTGGAAACATTTTCTCCTTCACAGCTCCCTCCCAAAGGTACGGGTCCCATTCCTATTCTTTTATCTCTGTATTTTCTTTTTTCTTTTGCCCTACCCATGTACCTGGGGAGTTTCTTGCCTTTTGGGAAGTCTGAGGTCTTCTGACAGCATTTGGTAGGTGTTCTGTAGGAGTTGTTCCACATGTAAATGTATTTCTGATGTATTTGTTAGGAGAAAGGTGATCTCCATGTCTTATTCCTCGACCATCTTGAAGGTCTCCTCAGTTCACTATTAAGAAGATTCTACTGTTAGAGCCATCAACAGAATCTCTGGAAGCAGATCCTGTTACAGCAGGCTCCACTGGCTCCTGGGGACATTGCCAGGTTGGGCCTGAATGCTCAAAGCCAAGGCAAACACTGACATATGAGGCTGTATTAAGTAGATTATTATCTGTCTGGCTATGATGGAGAAGGCCAAAGAATTTGGGCAAGGTAGTAAATAACTGCTAAAAGCTTTGGTTAACGGACATGTGACAGTTTATTTTTTTTAACTTAGGAAACCTTTTCCTGTTTCTTTCCTCTTTGCAATTAGATAAATTCTGCACATTTGAAGTTTTCTACTTGGGGTACCTATATTAAGCAGTTAGAAATAAACCTATGTGATAACTTTTCTTGTATACTGCTAATGTATTTAACATAAAAAGTTTCCATGAGACTATCAATTAATCAATCAACCAACAATGGAGTCAAGTAAGTAGGCATTAAGCCTCTCCATCTATGTAATCAAGTTCCTGCCTTTGAGAAATTTATAATCTTATTGCAGAAAACTCTTAAATTCACAAAGCAATTAGATGTCATTATAAGATGTTAAACTGTTTAGACTAGACTAGTGGTTTCTCCTGTTTGTTGTTTGCTTTTAAGAATCTCATGCACATTTGGGTTGTTTCCATGTCCTGGCTATTGCAGATAGTGCTGCAACGACCATTGGGGTACATGCGTCTTTTTGAATTATGGTTTTCTCAGGGTCTATGTCCAGTAGTGGAATTGCTGGGTTGTATGGTAGTTCTATTTTTAGCTTTTTAAGGACCCTCCATACTGTTCTCCATAGTGGCTGTATCAACTTACATTCCCACCAACAGTGCAAGAGGGTTCCCTTTTCTCCACACCCTCTCCAGCATTTACTGTTTGTAGATGTTTTGGAGCTTAGGATTGACATATATACATGACCGTGTGTAAAATAGATAGCTAGTGGGAACCTGCTGTATAGCACAGGATGCTTAGCTCAGTGCCCTGCGATGACCTAGATGGGAGGGAGGTCCAAGAGGCAGGGGATATATGTATACATATAGCTGATTCACTTCATTGTACAGCAGAAACTAATACAACGTTGTAAAGCGACTATACTCCAATTAAATAAATAAATAGATAAATAAATAAAAATAAAATAAAAAAATTAATAAAAAAGAATCGCATGCAGAAATGCTTTCAAGACTGGGTTTCCCAGAAGCAGACACTGAGTGTTGAGAGGAAGTTTGGTGGGCAGTGTATTCATGAAGGGCTCACGACCCCAATGAAAGAGAGTGAGGAAGCAAACCTTGGCAAAAGAAGGAAGTCTGCATTGCAGGCTAGACCAAGCCTTCCCTATATCCACCAGGAGCTGTAGTTGATAAGGTCTATCAAAATTATCCAGCAGTGGGTGACATGGTGAGGTCTTTATACCTCTGCCTTGAATAGCCATCAGATATACTCTTAGGAGGGATATATCTTTAGCCAAGGTAGCTCTTTGCAACTGAGGCAAACCTTGAAACCTTGATCTAGACCTGTGTCTCACAAAGAAGTCAATAAATAAACTGATAAAATTGAAGCTTCTTTCCTGAAAGCTGGGGTAAAATATCTAGAACCTCACCCTGACAACTATGAAGATCATTCAGTAAAACCCAGAATCCCATAGAGCATAGTGGCAGAATAATATTAGCTAATAGTTTTATAGTGGATAAGCACCGCACATTCTTCTAAGTATTTTACATGCATAACTCTTTCAATCCTCCCATTAATTGTGCAACATACATACTACTCACTCCATTTTAAGATAAGGAAACGGGCACAGAGAGGTTAAGTAATCTGCCCAAGGTCACCCAGACCTTTTGGCTCCAGAGTCTATACTTGAAACCACTACACGCTACTCTTCATATATGTCTTTATTTAAAGTTTCATGGATGAGGCTTCAGGTAAGAAAGAAGGTATGCTAAAGGGTGTGCCTTGATGACTTATAGTATTAGACTTGGCATAATTCTTATTATACAGTGGTGGGCCCAGAGGCACAGCAGCTGGGGACCATAGTCAATTATACACTCTGCTGTGGGAGTCCTGAACTGTGAATGTTCATAGACAAGACAATCTGTTTCTTCTTAATGAGCTTTCAGCTGGACCATATTCCTTTGCCTTCTTTGCTGTTAGGTACAGCAACTGAGTTCTTACCAATTGAATGTGAGCAGAATTGAGCTGCAATTTCCAAGTATGACCAATAAGAATATATCCCTCACAGTCATGCATTTCTTCTTCCAAATGATTAGAATAGAGACTTCCCCCCACCCGCCCCACCAAACAACCTTGAAATTCATGTATAGAAGAACATGGTTCAGAACAGCTAAACCAACACAACTAATACTGAGTGAGAAATATGTTTCTCATATTTAGGTCATTATATATGTTTCATTTTCTTGATTCTGCCATCTAGCCTACCCTTAGGTATTCTTCCCACTCAGAGAGTTTTAAAATATCTCCAATATCATTTTTATACGCAGAAAATGCTCCTCACTTACAGGTCAGGACAGAGGTTCTTCCTTTGCCACGCTGACTTATCACTAACACTTACTCTTTGGTGAGGAAAGACTCCAAATTAGCATCGGTGAATATATGTATTATTGTAGTTCATGTGGCTAAGCATGTGTTTGGTTGATATAAAACATCAGACTCTGTGAAGAGGATCAGACTCAAATCTGGCATAAATTTTGGGGTAGGGGTTGGAGGGGATCTGTGGGGTGGTAGGGTGCAGAGATAAAATGAAATATGCCCAGCAGCTCTGACAATGTTTCAAACTGTCCCAGACAGCTGACCACAGGATTCATGCTGGTTACCCTGAGGGCTGTGGTGAGAGAGGTATAAAGGTATAAAGGTATCACCGTGGTGAGCTCTACCAAGCTCAGCCTACCACGGGTTCGTGCCCCGGTCCGGGAGGTTCCCACATGCTGCTGAGCGGCTGGGCCCGTGAGCCATGGCCTGAGCGTCCAGAGTCCGTGCTCCGCATCGGGAGAGGCCACAACAGTGAGAGGCCCGCGTACTGCAAAAAAAAAACAAAAAAAAAACAAAAAAAAATATTTTTTGAGTTCCCACTCTGTGCCAGGACTATTCTGGGCACTGGAGATATGGCGGTGAATGAAGCAGAATAAAATCCCTGACTTTCAGTTCTGTTCGGAACTGAAATCTGGGTGGGTCGTATAATGGTGACAACTGTTATTCTTAGACCACTAAATAAGGTGGAATTTTCCTTACCTAATATGTAGAAGTTCAGAATAGGTAAAAACAAGAATGAAGCAAATGATTAAATGCATCTTTGGGGAATGCTCTGCGTTACAGCAGTTTTAGTTATTCACCCTGGAGCTAAGTGGCAATCTGGAACCACTGAGAAGCATACTTACAGATTCAAAGCTTTATTATGCTTCAGAAGGCAGATTTGAAAGAAATATGATAAATAAAATTTAAGAAAGAGCTGAGATATACAAAGAGAAAAGTACATACAGGTATTTTGAAAAAATAATGCCTTTACTATTTGGCTTGAAACAGAAAACAGGCAAAACATATTAAGGAGAGAAATAGCATTTAAAGAACAGATTGTTATGTATGTTACAAATGACTTGTAGAAATTCTAATGAAAACATTGTAAAACAGATTACTACATAATTTATAATAGGAGAATATTTTCAAATATACACAGATACACAGATTAAACTTCAAACATGTGGTACAATTCACCAATTTGTTTTTTTTATAATATAACAATTAGCATGACTCGTAAATTGTATCTGTAAATATTACTTGTGTTGAGTATCACTGTAAGATCAAACTCCTCACAAGTGGAAATCGTGCCAACCCAATGGAGTAGCTAAAGATACACATGGCCCATGTATGTTTCTGATTCACTTCACACATTCACAAACTTGATTCTTCACACTTTGCTCTACGAATAAACCTAACTCAAAGGGAAATGAGTAGATGAATTTTTATGCCTTCTCCTTAGGCATGCTGTAACTGACACAAGGGAAGGCAAATGGCTTTTTTTAAGAAGGGTTCATTTCTATTCTGAGCTATTGTACTCCAACCTGATTGCACTTGTTTAATTTAGCTTTACCTAAATTTGAAATTAATAATTAGTTCCTGGATCATTCCTCCTGCACCAATAAAACAACTCTCCCTGAAACGTCTTGTTAAAACATGAAAACTACTGATCAAATGGAATGCTTTGTTCTTTGCTACCTTTGCTGGCCTACAAATAACTCTTAATAAAACGGGAAGTAGTGAGTGTTTGTGCAACATTTCTCACTCAAATTGAATTTACTCTTCTTTAATTTGGTCTGGAGAAAACAATAGTGATGGGAATTCTATAGAGACAGATTAATTCAGAGGTCAAACAATAACAAAATAGGGAAGAGAAGTTAATGAATCTTTACCATGTGAGGCAATGCACAGAAGGTCCTGGAGAATCCATAAACTTAGTGAGAAAATCATGACTAGTTTGTTAATGACACAAGGGCTTTGAAATTGAATTTATCTTGTATATTCAGCTGTTTGGGAAGTATATCATTTATAATACATTTTTGTTATTAATATTTTCCATTCCATGGACTCTCTTGACAAACTACATACTTTTTCACCACATTAATTTTAAATTTAAAATGAACATCTGGTAACTGCATTTATTCATCCGATTCTTAACCATCCTACTCTCTGATTTTCTTCTTTTGCCTTTCCAAGTAGCCAAAGGGGACTTGAATTTGGGTACTGTAGGTTTAAAGTCATCAAATGCCTATTGTTCAGATTAGAAAGATGATAGCTCCTTTCTTTAATCACTCAATCACTCAATCATTCAATCAACATGTGTTCTGCTGAACATAATTTTAGTCCAAAGACAACTTGCTTATCTTATTCCAGTCTCAAGTGGCCTTCCTTTGTTTTCCCAGACCATTGCTCATTGTTTTGTTTTGAGTTCACCCAAAAGCAGAGGCTGAGACAAAGCTTGATGCAGGTAGTTTGTTTCTGAAGAGAGAAGGAAAAAGAGAGTGGGACCTGGAAGAAAGAAAATTTTATGTAAGTGTGCATTATTGAGAGTGCCACAGCAAGCACCAGGAACTTAATTCTCTTGGAATCTCTGAGAAACATGAAGAATGTTTCCCAGAGTTGTCCATTTGAAGGATGGAAGCTGGCTTCCATTATTCACTGCCTTCCTTCCCTCATTGGTTGAGAGTTGCCCCTAGGAGAATTAACTCCCCTAAATGTTCAAGCAGAGGCTTCCATTGTGATGGAGAAGTTCCTAAGGCAAAAAGCAGAAAGATGGAGGCCAGGAGCTTAAGGCGGATCCCTGCCAAGGCAATGTGAGTCTGAGCTCATGTGGAAACTTCTGCATAAATGAGGGTGAATTTAGAAGTGGGCTCAAGGGATGTGAAGATGAGGTATCAGGGGAGTCAGCTACATTCTTCAATGTACCACATCATTTATTTCTTAAGTGCAATTGTCCATCTCTTTCACTAGACTGAGATTTATTAAGGGTGAGGTCCCTAGTTCCTTCCTCAGTGCCAAGAAGTGTGCCTGGTTTATAGCAGAGTTCCCCAATTCTTCTTAAATAATAAGTGAAATAATACTTCCCTATCCCACTGTACAATGGAACTTACTGTGTATATAGCATTACTTCTTTGAGAACTAAAATGAAATTCATGTTTACTTAATTACGGTATGTTATTCATATATACACATTCATTTATTTATGTATTATGGTATAAGAGACCAGTCTCAAAGAAAAATCTAAGCTACACACCTACTTAAATTATCTATTGATTCATGACAAACCACTCCAAACTTAGTGGATTAAACCACAATAATGTATGATTTTCACAATTCTATGGGTTGCCTGCACAGTTATTTTGATTCATGTGGTGTTTTCTGGGATGCTGGGCTGACTGGAAGTTCCAAAAATGCTCCCATCCACATGGTCAACCGTTGGGGTGAGCTTCTGAGGGAGAGCTCAGTTGGGTCTGTTAGCTGGAAGCTTCACTTTTCTCCACTTGGACCTCTGCACTTAGCTTTTGGGTTTCCTGACAGAATGGTGACTGGTTTCTGAGAAAGGGTGTTCCAAACAGACACTTAAGGCCTGGGGTTGAGCACTATGCAGCATCGCTTTCTTCACATACTGTTGGTTAAAATAGTTCACAGGGCAAGTCTGAATTCAAACAAAGGGGAAATCAACTATACATCTTTATAGAAGAATGGCAAAATCTCACTGCAAAAGAACACACAGGGTGAGAGATATTGTTGTGACCGTCTTTGGAAACATAATCACTGTAACCAGTGTGTACCTGGATGTATTCAGTCATATTTATATTAAATGGAAAGACACTTGAGAGCAGAGCCCATATCCAATTCATCATTTTATCCCTAGAAATGAACACAAGATATGACAGGTACTGGTACATAATATATGCTTGTTGAACAGATATTTGGAAGTTAAGAAACAAAAACATGCCAAAAAATGATTCTTTGACTGTGAAGACATTGGGATGGAAAATAGCCCTCCCATTAGGTATCGATTTCTAGATCTGCAATTCTCTGATAAGGATCGGTTTTCAAGGATCAGGTCTGGCCCTACCAGGCAATACACTAGAGAATAAAGGAAATCACCTTGTCAGAAAAGAGTTTTAAAAAGGAAAACTTGAACCAGGAATGTGGGTTGGGGATGAGAAGAGAAGACCATTCATAATTCCTCCTCAGATCTTCCTCCTTTGGTTTATGTGGAGGGGAGGGGAAAGGGAACTATGGACAGGAGTCAGGAAGAGAGGTCAGGAACCAGGAAACAAGAAAGAAAGACTGATGTGTTTAGTTTGAAAACTTAAGGGCTCTACAGTGGTGTTCCTCTAGAACATAGCATTCCCAAGCCCATCATTAGTTTCTCCTTTGGGGATAGCGAGAAAGTGTCAAAGCTGGAGGGAGAGTGAGAGCACTACATCTGAGACTCCCAGAACCAGTAAAATGATCACACAAGCTCTACAGATAAGCCTGTTTCTCAATGATGTAAGAAGACGTTTTGGGTTCTCACGGAAAAAAATTGTTATGACACTTTAGAAGGGTCCACAAAATATACCCCAGATGAACCACAATGCTTACTACTGTGGTGGCTAACTTTCCACTTCTTTCCTTCCTTTCTGCCATTGAACATTTCTGAGGGACAAAAATATCTTGTGACTTAATGTAGATTTATTTATTTAAGGCATGAATATTAAAGACTGCCTTTCTGAAGCTCATCTATTTTACATCTATAAAGATCTCTACTGCACTTAGTAGAGAGTATCAACAACTTACTAGAGAGTATCACAGTAAGCACATAGGTGGCTCTAAGCAAAATCTATGCAATTTTTGGAAAACTCGATTTATCTCCAAATTTTTAATCATATTGGAAGATATAACAGTACCAAAGTGATAATAAAAGTGTTAACCATTTGAAAAATTGCAAGTGACAGAAAGTCTTGAGATATGTTGCTTTTTAAAGTGTATTGACCTCTTTTGAAGAAACAATATATTTATTAATACACCTAAAACAGATACTGCTCTCTGCACATTAGTCATTTGCAAGTTTTTCGGTTGCTTGTTTTTAGTACCTTAAACTTGTTCTTTCTCAATTTTGTCACAAAGCTTAAATCACAGCTTTATTGCTTTGCTGCAGTTGAATTGTTCTTTTAGGGTAAGATTTTCCCTTACCAACAGCCCTCTGTGTTTCTTCATTAGTCCCCTCTCTGGATGATCCAGGGTGGCCTTAGCTATGTCATGGATTAGGTAATAATAACTTAATAGGTAAATCACCTATCATTTGCCTTTAAACAATAACTTAACCCAAAGGCTCTAGATGTGAATCAGTTTATGGACAAACTATGGCATCTTTCAATCTACACTATATCAATACCTATCTAATCTGCATAAGGAAGGCATGTTGTAGAGTGATACAATAAGTTAGGGTTTGATGGGCAAAACTTAGTGACTTTTCAGTACACTTGCCAACCTCTCCAAGATTCAGATTTTATGAAGATATGAAGATAATAAAAGCACTAAAATCATAGAGTTTTTGTACCGATTTTAAAAACCATATAGATAAAGGATTCGATAGAACTCTAGGCATAGTGAAAGTTTTAAAATATGAGCTATTAATATTATTATTATGTCAAACAGTGGCTCAGAGCATGGTTCTTTCTAGATAATCTTTGAAAAATTGAAATACTTCACTTCAAATGTAAGTTTTAATTTGATCAATTTCTGGATAGCTCCCTATGACAAGAGATTTACTTCAACTTAGTTTCAGTTTCCTCGTCTTTAAAGTGTTAAAATAATACCTCATAAGGCTATTTTAAGAAATAATGAATACAATATAATAAAATATTTAATCTAGCACTTGAGCACACAAACAATGGAAATAATTACTCGTTGTTATGTAGATGTTGCCATTATCAGTGAGTAATATAGGATTCAGACAAATTTAGGACTTTTGGATTATTACTGTTTAAGAATTCTAGTATTTTCTTAAAAGTGTTCAGGTACATGAAAGAAATTATTAAATTTTAAAATAAAAAAATACAACTTGGATAGTCATAACTCACTTATGTTGTTTCCTTAAATGAAAAGAAAGATAAACTAACAATTATTAATAGTAGTCAAAAAGAACAATTAAAGCAAAATCTAGTTCGTCAATTGTCATTTCCTTCACCACCAGCAAAATTTTGAGCCTTATCCCCTTTCTGTCCCTATAGGAAAAAAATAAAAAATAGAGATAGTGTGTGTATGTGTGTGTGTGTGTGTGTGTGTGTGTGTGTGTGTGTGTGTGTGATATTTTAAGTCAGACCATTTATTTTCAAGTCCTTGAGAGAAGGATACAGTATTGGTTTCTTTATTGGAATATCTGAAGTGCGACCTTAAAAAAGCCCCCTAACAAAACAAAGGATATGGAAGGCATGGTTGATTTTCTTGCTCAGCACACTAAAAGTCATGTATAAAACAGAGGAGGCACTCTACCCCAAAAATAATCTTGCTTTGTTCTCATCCTCTTCCTTAAACACCTCCCCCCACCACACACACACTAACTCATCAGTGTTAGCAGATATTGTACTTTATTTCTATTTGCTGTATTTTCAATATTGTGCTAGGCTTTCTTCTTAGCTCCTTTAAGAATTTTTCCCCAGAATTTTGGGACCAGCATTTTAGCAGCAAGTTAACTTCAGTTAACTTCAAAAATAAAAAGTTGAAAAGGAGTTTTAAGATGCCTTTAATTATTTTATAATGGCCTGTGTTAAAATGTTTTCACCTGGGATCATATTTAACCCTCACCACAGGATAAGAACTTAGGCTCCATATAAGATTCATTTTAAAGGTGAATTTAGTGAGGCTCAGAGAGTTGGAACCACGTGCCAATGGTCTTTCATCTGAGAAGGGGTAATGCTGGCATACAAATATAGGTTTGGTTATCTTCAGAGTTTTTGGAATTTTGCACTGTGTGTTCATGATTTTAGGGAATTCTGTTTCAAAGATTTGCTTATTTAAAAAGAAGAAAACAAAAATATAAAAATATTGCCCAAGACTTATTAGCGACTGAAATTCTCTTGTTCAAGAATATTAAAGAAAACCTCCTCAGGTACACCTTTATAAATTGGATTTAATCCCAAAGCATGTTGTTTCAGAACAGGCTGTTAAATTCGAAAAGCTGAGACAATGGAGATAATTCATTCAAATACCATAGCCAGCGGTAACCCAGAAATGATGAAAGGCCTTTAATTAAAAAGCAAAAAAACAGAACCTGAATTTCTATTTTAAAAAATGGGATTTTAATTTTGTCCAAATAGTGTAATATTGTGATTGAAACATTTTTTACCTAATTGTAAATCTATCTTCAGACAAATCCTCTCCAAATCCAAATGGCTCCTAAATCCATCTCCCCTTCACTAAGAGCACCAGAGAGCCAATTACGGGAAAGGGTAGGGAAGCCATCCTGTTAATGTGTCCCAAGGTTTTGCTGAGAATGTACCATCACTACAAAAGGGATTGGCTTCTTCAGATACTTTTCTTAAGTGGCATGTTGTTGTCTTAATTTTCACATGTCCTTCATTAGGACGTTTGCTTTATTTATGTGAGTCATCTGTGTGTTTGCACTGGCTTCTAGTTAGTGCCTAAGTGCCAGATGGTTGCATTGAAATATTGATTTTAACCCATAAAGTGCTGTATGGTTTGGGTATTGTCTGCCTTCATTAATATTATTTCCTAGAAGCTGACATGAACTAGAGAGAGCTGTTTACTTTTCCTAGATTATCTATCTATCTATTTATCCATCTATCTATCCATCCATCTATCTAATCTATATACCCTATGGGCAGGAGCAGATCCAGGTCTTGTGGGACCTGAAGCTTATGCAATCTGTGGGACCCTCTTTAAAAAATATATAATTACAATAAAATTTATACATAAAATTGTAAATGAAATCATGAAAAACTATACATTTTTAAAAGCCTAACCATAAACATCAAAAAATCCAGAGAAATAGAAATTATTTTATTCATAAACTACTGGAAACATTTCTGTTATATATTTTGCTACATTTTTTCCTGATATTTGGCTGCCTATTCTTTGATTACCCCTTCACGTGACTACATTTTATATTATTATTTACCTTAGAAATAATAGTAAGATAATTCAATCTTTTCTCAGATAACCCAGTCTTTTGTTGATTGAAATGTTTTATTATTGATAGTTTTAGAAAAGTTTATTTCAGCTTCATACCTTATTACTGGTAATTTTAAATACATTATTAGAATTATTATCAAATTTGGAAAAAATATCCCTCAAGATCCTCTTATATATGAGCTGTAAGGTATTTCATTTCAAAGGTTCTTATTCAGTAACTAATGTTAAATAGTTTTTGAAGCAAACTCATTGATTGTTAGCTACTTCCTGCTGATATCAGATGCCATAGGATACTTTCACACAGCTCTCCAAACCTCTGACCTTGCACTATCGGTCACAATCCCAGAGGGGCAGCAGTGGGTGTTCTGAAGCCATTCCTGCATCTGGGTGGATAGTTAGCAATCCCTGAACTATATACAGAAGTGACTGCAAACCACCAAACCAAACTAAACAGATTCATACCTCTACCTCACTTTAGTTATGCCTGTGCCACACAAAAGCCACCAGGCAAGAGATGAAACATGACTAAGAGGATATTGGAGTGTAAGAGTATACCAAATATATTAAATTGTGGTTAAATAGCACTTTTGTCATTTTCTAAAACTATGTATAATGATGTGAACACACTGTTAAAGCCCATGCAAGGGCCTTGGAAGTATATGACTCAAATGAGGGTCCATCTCTGCCTAGGGAATCCATGATCAGAAAGCCACTTCAAAAATACTATTCCCCCTATTAATGTAATCAATCCTATATTCAGACATAGATTCAGGCTACTTCAGACTTAGATAAATCTTGAGATTTTACTTAAATTTTGAGTAAAATAGCTGTTTCCACTTACATTTTTTACAGTATATTGTATCTAAGGAAAAAAAAGTGGCCTGGAAGAGGCAAAGGGCTGTGGAAAAATCAACTGGCTATACAAACTTTGCGGTGATATTTTCTATACTTTTGGTCTTATCTGGGTACTTGTGTGAACAAATTTGATTAATTTCAGTAGAGTCCAGACTAGAAGAATTTATAAGGATTGAGTAGTAGAATTTATAATGGATCAGCCAATATTCTCTGCTACTAGACATTTAAAATAGAAAATTAAGAGCCCATTCTCATTTATTGGTATGGTCCTAGATAGTAGTGTCATCTA
This sequence comes from Phocoena phocoena, assembly GCF_963924675.1. Classification (NCBI taxonomy): domain Eukaryota; kingdom Metazoa; phylum Chordata; class Mammalia; order Artiodactyla; family Phocoenidae; genus Phocoena; species Phocoena phocoena. Next base: position 71,035,753 of record NC_089219.1, on the reverse strand, counting down.
CACATAATTGTTGCTAAGTTAAAAATGTGAATTGATCTTATTTGTTTGTTTTGTTTTTAGTGCCTCTTTGAATGAAAGCTAGACATTTTGTGTATTAAATATGAATTTTCCATCCCTTGCCTTATCGTTGTTGGGGAAGGAAATATCTGTAAAGGAAAAAGAGAAAAAAACAAAGCAAAACTGGATACATCAATGTGCTGTCCTAAAACAACAATTGCAGCCTAAATCATATCCATTTCTACCTGAAGTTAGAATTCTTGAGAGCAGGATAAATAAGGATTCCCAGAATATTTCAGATGACAGCTGGCAAGAGTCAAGAAAGATGTGAAAAATCATGAACCCAGGTTGATAGTAGTGCAGAGAAATGTGACAGCAGTAAGACACCAGGCTGGCTGGATGGCTAAAGGTTCAGGTAGCCAAGGTGCAAAGCAAGGCCAGAAAGACTGTGTAAAAATTAAGATCACCAACCCATTATCCTGCTCCAAGTGGGGCTTGTTTCAGGATGAGGGGGCTCCCTGAGGAGGCCTGGTTGTCCCAACTTGGTGGTCTTAGAAGAAAAACACTCTTGAGGCAGTAATGCTAAAAAATCATAACAAAAAGTGTTTGGAAGCACAGGACTTTGGTTAATGAAGAAATGGAAAATTGAGTCTTGTGGAGATAAATGCTGGCAGCACCAATCACAAAATACAGCAGAGTGAAAAGAAAAGCCTTCTGTTTTCCTGATTAAATTAAGACGAGTGTCTCCTGGTACCATCATCCTGCACAAACAAATATGTAAATCCACACAGAATAGAGAAATGATAAATAAAGAACAGTAGAGATAGTTACTTCAGAGGCCTGCTAGGTTAGAAATTGACCTTAAGTGTGTAGAGGGGGAAAATGCTAAATAAATAAATACTTAAGTAATAGGCTGTTGAATAGGCTTTTCCCATTTAAAGCACTGAGGCATTTCCCTTCCCCTGTCTTTGGAGGTGGGAATGGAGGTGCTCCTACACAAATCAAACCAGGGAGGAAGCTAGGAACCACTTGGAAGACAGTAAACTGCTTACCAGAAAGGAAGATTGATACTTACTCCAGTGGGATGCTTTTTCTGCTTCAGAAACTCATGGGCCTTTCTCATGCTGCTACCAGAGGAAAGCATGATGAAGGAGATCTTGCAAAAGTTGATCTTTGTCTAAGTTAGGGGTCTATAGGGACAGTCCTTGACTCTTTCTTTAACAGGTTAAAGGAAAAGCCCTGTCTGACATTGCCTCTGAAGACAGTGGGCCCCAGGATTTGGTGGGTCAGGGTTCCTATGGGTCAGAATGGTCAGTTCAGAAAGCAATCAAGCCTAGCCTTCTTGAAAGGACCACATTAAAGAGTATAGCTACAAAGGTGACTCATCCTAGAAAAAAAGGGGTTATTATTATAGGAGCAGGAATTAAGGGCTCGGTCTGTAGAAGTCAGCTGAATAGGAATTGGCTCTATTGGAGAACTGCTGAGCTAAGTTTTCCCAGAAGGAGAATAATCTACAGGGGTGGCTTGTCAGAGAAGTAACATATTTTAGTACCTGCCACACAGTTGGGAGCAAACTCAGATCACAGCAGCACCAGTCAAAAAGATCTTGCCATTTCCCTCACTTTCAGTCTTCCCATCTTCCTTTCCATCCTTAGAAGATGCAGGAATTCACCCTTTGCCCCTTATCCAATGCTGATATATGGAATTTGAGATTCAGGTCTAAACTCAGGGAAAAGGAAAAGCTTTAAACTAGATGTGAAAGAAAAACTCTGATTCAATCTGATGGGACTTCTGATATCTGAAAATGCTGTTCATCCAATACTTGAAAGCTAGGAGATTTACCCAAGATTCATCCAGTGGGTAAGAAATAAGATGTAGTAGGAAAGCAGTTGTAGGAGAAAAACAAAGAGGAGGGAGTCTATTTTATCTTCTCCAAATAAATCAGATGATATAAATAATTCAAATAGACGATAACCTAATTTTTCTCTTGAATCAACTGCCCACTAATCTCTACTACCTCCTCTGGTGGAAGGTGAGACCATATACAGAAGACAGGAACACAAACTACTCTAAGAAATGAAAAGAAATGTTGGTGGGATAGGTGGAAACAATAGAAAGGAATGAGAAGATGAGTAGAAATTAGTATTTGCAGGAATAGCGAACACTTTGGTGTCACTCTTTTGATGGGGGTGGTGAAAATATTTTGCATGCAGGGGGAATGTGAATAATCTGTGACTAGAGGACAAATTGTTACTGCACAAGTCCCTTTGCAATGTGACATTCCTGAACCTCCATTAAGGAACAGGATTTAGTAGGTAAATTTTGGCCAATACAATATTTACAAATGTAAAGAAAGCAAAGTTTAAAACACTTGCACTTTGGGGTTTGTCTTGCTTTGGCTCTTTTGAGACTGCCATGTGAAGAAGCCTGGACATGTTTATTGGAATAGGAGAAAACAAATGGCCCTATTGTGCCTACAGCCCCAGGCTAGTGGCTAGACACTAGACTAGACATGTGAGTGAGGGGATCTTAGATCATTCAATTCCAATTGAGCTGCCAGATCATGGCAGCCACATGAGTGATCTCAGGTGACACCAACAGAAGAATTTTTCAGTTGAGCCCAGCCCAAATTGCTGACTTGTGCAATTGTGAGCAAATAAAATTGTTGCTTTAAGCAATGAGGGTTTTTTTTTTTTCCACAGCAAACGATATCTGAAAGAATTAGCATATATTTATCTCATAGAATTGTTTACTGTTCTGTTTAATTTCTGTCTTTCAGCAAGTTGTAAGTCAAAAAACCTCAATGCTTTGAGATCAGTGTATATGCAACCAATCATTTCAGTTATAATACTTACCCACAGATTTTACTGGGTTGACTCTTCCACTGAGTTGAGTCCTCTTAATTCCACTGAGTCTTCTAGTAGAGACATACAATGGACACGGGAAATTTTCCTTCTTTAAGAATGGAGTCCACTGGTATACAAATGGTGCATATATAGAAACTCTGCTGAGGTGAGCCAGAGAAACAAGAGTATTTCAAAAGTTACCTATGATAAACTAAAAAAAACAACAAAAAAAGAGAAAAGTTAATTTGTAGGGGGGTTGATGACAATTCTTACAGGTTTTATAAATAACAATCCTTGAAAGAACACAGCTTAAAAAAATGAAGAAATTCTTTCCAGACGCAACAGTAAAACATTTTCTGAGGTCATTGATTTGTGCACATATAATGATTCAGGAGGATGGTGGGAACTAAAATTTTGAAACATACCCTGGTGGTGTAGTTGTCTGCATTTTGGCCTCTCTCGAGGAAATCGCCATTCTGATCACAGACAATCTTCTTTAAGTTAAACATTTCATTCTCTTGGGTGTTTGTTGCTAATGGAGACAGAAGTACCAGTCTCATCTGGATTCAATACATTTCCCACACATATTCATCAAGTACACTATTTTCTCAGCAGAAGTTAAATTTTAACAGTTTTTTTTTGTGACTTTTGACACATTATCACTTACAAGGGACCTTCCTTCAGGAGACTGTACAGAGAGACCTTGTACAAAATTTGGCTGTGTCTGGTTCACAAATAGATAAACAGATGTCATTTATAGATTTTTTGCTAACAACAACCAAATGACATCATGCACATCATGTGTTTGTCACAACAAAGTTTCTCTTGTTTTCTTCTCTTTTCTAACCAAGTTGTATTTGACATGACCATGTATCAGAATGCTTCTGCTGCCTCCTCACTTTCTGTCAATAAATACATATGTTTAAATACTCTGGGACACATGTGCCCTTCACAAAGCAAAGCAACATTTAGAGAGGATTAGTAAGCCTCTGAGATGCTATACTTCCCCCACATCTCTACCTTACAATTTGTTTTTTTGAGCTTTAATACATGAACTCCCTTGACAGGAATGATGAGGACAGTAAGAGTTGACAGATTAAAGCAGGATAATTGGGAGGTGGTGTAGACTTTATTGTTGAAAGTTAAAATGATATAGTAAAAAGAAAATGGGCTTTGGAACCAAACCTGGATTTGAATCTGTATGTGGGTTTCCTTTCTACACGGAGTTCAATAGATGATTCAAGCAAATGACTTAGTCTCTTTGATCCCCCTTTTTTCACCTAGATAATAAAGGGGGGGCACCTACCTTGAAAGTTTGATCATGAGGATTAAATTCTATAACAAAGAAAATGCACCTCTGGCATTTAGTATATGATCAGGAAATGTAAATTACCTTTACTACTTTGAAAGCATACAGTATCGCTTCTTGGCCTTTTGGCTAAGATCAAGTGAATGCAAAGAGTTGCTTAATATTAAAAAAATAACAATATGAGAAATTATTTTCATTCTCTCTATAAGCACAAATGATACAACTCTAAGAAAATATTCACCAATGATTACTGTTAATTTACAATGTCACATCTCCATTTGTCTTTTTGCATAACCTGCATGTTCTGCCAATATTTAAGCCATAAGCCATCCTGAATATTTCACAGTGGCCTGAATGTGTTTGGGCCAGAGTTAGGCCTACTGTGCAGCATGCTTTTTCTACACTGTGCAAAAAAAACAGGGAATAAGCCAACACACATGCAGAAAGTTTGCTACATGGCAAGGGCTAAACTAGGAGCGTCCACATTTCTAACCTCATTTAATCCTCATAACAACAGTGGGAGGCCCATGTTAACCCACATTTACAGTTGAGGACAATGCCGTTCTGAGAGGTTCAACAACTTGCTCATTATCACACAGACCCTATTTTAAAATCCAGATAGTGTCTAAATTTTTCTTTTGTTCACAGAAGCATGGTATGATTAACAAAGCTTCCAATAAACAAATTATTCTTGGAGATTAACACTTTCTATCTTGCAGTGCCATGATATGTTAGATTTTGAAATAATTTTAGAAATTGTCTATATTACTTTATCATTTTTGAGTTGTAATAAATGAGACAATTGATAGGTACTAGCTCAGGATTATATCAGGGCTAGAGCTCAAGTGTCAAAAATCCCAGAAAAAAGTAGAAGGAAAACAAAGCACATGGTATAATTTTTCACCTACTTTAATTTTAGTCTCCGTTTTACAGAGAAGAACCTCTGTAATACTTTGAGCCCTTTTGAATTATAGAATCACAGAATGCTAAATATGGTATGATGGAATTTGAGTGGTCATTTAATCTAAGCGCTCACATCTTTCAGATCTGGAAAAAGGAGTTCCAGTAAGGAAAAGTCACTTGTTTGTATCACCAGCTAGAAGTAACAGTATCATGGATATAAATAATACCTTTTAATTTCTAGTCCTTTGTTACTTAAATTATACTCTCCTATCCCTTTCATTAAGCCCTGATATTCGGCCTATAAGACAAAGACTTCATGGTAACTGAAGTCCAGCACATCAAAGCATTTTTTTCAACTAAACAAACTCTGACAGTCCTTGAAGGAAAAATTCAAAGTTGATAAAAAGCTGGAAGGTGTCCTTTATGTTTATATCTTTCACTGTATTAGTTCAAGCATGCTAGGCCAAAGTAATAGATCAAGATGTATAATAATTCAAATACCGTAGAAATATATATTTTTTTCATTTAACATTCCAGGATGTTCATATCTTTCCAATTGTCCAAGATGGATGACAAAGTGGTAGATAATGGACGTCAAGGAGGGACTCAGTTCCATGTCAAGGATCTGAGTTAACAGCATCTCTCCCATTTTTAACACAGAGCTACCATGGTCACCACAGAGCTTATGTCCACCCAATTCAGCCAGGGCAGAAAGCACATAAGATGTCATTATGGGAAAAGCATGGCAGTGGAATTCATTACCTTCTTGCTTTCCAGCATCTAGAATTGTCACATGACCACATCTTCAAACAAGGCAGGAAAACATCATCTAACTGTGTTCCTGAACATGAGAAAACAGATTTGGGTGAATATTTATTACACTTCTGTAGGGCATTAAGATCCATTTTTTTGGATCCAAGTATGTTTCTTTTTTTCTGAATATATATTTTCTGAATCTTTGTGGGCCTTGTAGTATGTGACTTGCTCTGCTTAAGGATGTCTTTCTCAATATATGTTTAAATATTTTTCAGGATATTGTACTTCTCTCAGCATATATATGTACTGTTTTTTCTCCGTGCCTATCTTAATATGTGAACATGGCTCCTTCTGACATATATATATATATATATATATATATATATATATATACACTTTCTTCAATTCGGAAAATAGGTTTTGTTAAATACAGGAAGCTGTAGGGATTAAATGATTGTCAAACAGTAACTGAATCTCTAATAAGACCTAACCGCCATTCGTGGACTGTTGAAGCATATCACAGATTGCTTTCCTACATTTGTTGAATTTTAAGCATTATAAAACCTGTCTTTTGCTAATAAGAACCTATCAGTGCAGCTCATTTGCATAATGAAGCTAAATATGCAGTTAATTTGCACATATAAAAATGTATTAAAAAACATTTTCCCTTGCACACTGGGGGGGCTGTTAAGTTGCACAAATAAGAAACTTTAACTCAAAGACAACCAGAAAAGCCCATGGATATACAACCAGGACTAATTGGTATTTGGTTTATAGCTACATGCTGACAACGATTAAGCTAATTATAATACGCATGGTGCTAAATTGCTATCTTTTTCATACATTTTCTTAAACAGCAAGAACTCCAGAGAGGTTCTGGTTCAAAGTCTAGTTATTCTAAACAAGAATAGCGTTGAGATCATTTTTGCAGTTAAACAATTAACATGCTTCAGCACAATTAATGTAATATTCAGAAAAAACATTACATTTTATAATAAGGAAATCAAGTAAAGACATATTTAGTTGGGTAAACACTAATGAAGTGTCCAAATGTTTTTGTCATATTTTGAACCTGAAAAATTGAGGTGTCAGTAATGAATTCTAAGGTAACGTTTTGAGAGAAGACAAGAGAAAATTTGTTCTGGAAGGAATAGGGTCAGTATGTATTGACCATATAACAGAAAAATAAGAATCGATGCCAAGGACCTTTCATTCTTTCAAAGAGAGTTGGACCAAAATAGAGATAGTGGTAGAAGAAGATTGCAAATTAAAACATTATGTTGCAACACAGATAATAATTGTCCTTTGAGCTCCAGAGAGTAAAGCTAAACACCACCAAGACCCTTGTAAACTTTCAACCTGTAAGTAGTTCATTCCAAAGTCATTAATGAATCCATTCCATAATGTTCTATTATTTAGATTTATTGAAACCATATGTGAGTTCTAATCTATTCAAACTACTGAAATTTACCAGGAACGGAAAAGGAAGAATTTTCTCTATAACCCTTTTTGGGATGAAATGTTTTTCAGTAATTGAGTTGCTAGCTTTACCATATAGTAACTTCCCTCTAATAAATATCCAGAACTGGGTGTTTTCTCTTTCCTATAAATGTCTGAGCATAAAAACTTTAGTTATGCAAATGATTATTGTGAATAAATGACTTTATTGATATCGGGGTTACAGAGTACAAATGAAAGGGGCTGGGACTTCACTGGCAGTCCAGTGGTTAAGACTTCACCTTCCAATGCAGGGGGTGTGGGTTCGATCCCTGGTCGGGGAGCTAAGTTCCCGCATGCCTCTCGGCCAAAAAACCAAAACATAAAACAGAAGCAATATGGTAACAAATCAATAAAGACTCTAAAAATTGTCCACATCAAAAAAAAAATTCTTTAAAAAAAATAAATAAAGTAATTGAAAGGGGCTATAAAATTCAGTTGTGGAGAAAGATTCAAAGAATTTATAAATTGCACAGCCTTTCACTGACTCCTGACATGTTTTCTCAGACCCCAAGTGATCATTTATTTGATGACAAAGAAATTCAGAATTTTAGGAAAGATGTGTAAAAGGATTAAATTAGGCATGATAGAGAGTTCCCCGTTTCCCCAACCTTCTACCCTTACTTTCTTCCATTTTTCCCCTTCCTTCTCTGCCCTTTGTCCTCCCCCTCTCCCCCTTTTTTAGTTTTTGCTACTGTCTGCCTCTTGAAGATTGACCACCCAACAAAACACAAGGCTTACAAAGAATGGCTCTCAGAAGAAGTATGCTGGCAGTTATTGGGATGGAATTGTACCAGTGTTCCTAAGAAAGAGGCAGGAAGAAACAGAATTATCTCCAGCTGCTGTAACCACAATTTTGGGAGTAGTTGAAGACAAAAAGTGTAACCTGAGCCAAGCCACAAGGACACGTACTGCTCTCTTCCCCAGACCCTATAAAACTCCACTTTTACTTCAACTTGGAGAGTTACCTAGTCTTCATGTGTTCCCTCATGCACATTAACTGAATAAAGTCTTTATCTTCTCTTTGATGCCCCTAAATCATTTTCTTTAGACAGATGTTTGGGCCAGGAGGAGATGGCATGTTTTTTCATTTTTGTTTTTTTTTCCTTTCCTTTGACCCTTGCCTACTTTATATAAGCCTTGGGGCCCTGCAAACTTGTTTGGTTAGCATGTTTGACTTAAGAGTTAGTTTTAAGTTTATATGTGCTTACAATTATCAAGTTATGAATGTTGAAACTATTGAACAGTAATTTACCTATGGCATATTATCAATAAGGTTATGAGAATTAGCTTATTGTTTCTCTAATGTTACTTGAGTAGTAATTATTTATTAACAATTCAAAACTGCAATAATATCATCAGAAAGAAAAATCTAGAATAAAGAAAACACATAAATGACTTTTACGTCATGAGTAAAACAAAAAACAAAAGTAACTCAGTTCATTTATAAATGAATCTGTGTAAAATATGTGGAAAAATATAGAACTAAATTTAGGAAGCAGTAACATTTTAGCACCACCTGTACTGCTTGGAAAAGTAAAGAGAAGCAAGAGTTAAGGAAAAGGACTTGAGAAAATTTTATTTTGCACACAAAGTTCCATACAGTTTAGGAATGTTTAGTGAGCATCATCAGTGGTTACCAGGTGAAACGTATTTAGTGACACTTAGTGTCTCTTTCATCCTACAAGTTATGGACAAATCAAAACCCAAAACTCACAAGAGCAAACTCTGTATCACACACAGATAATGACATAATCATTAATATTTAATATACTTAAGTTTGTCCACAGGTAGGCATTGCACTTTGGAACACACTAGAAATGATTAATTGTATAATCCCCATTTGAGGGATGATATAATTGAGAGAAAGGGGATAGTAAGTGGCTTGCACAAATTCTGCAATTAGTCTGCAGGGGAATTAGTACTAGAAGTCAGATTTTGTGACAATTACAGACATACGATTCAGCTCTTGTAGATAAATATAGTATGAAACCAGATAGCCTCAACAACCAAGAAATTTTTAAAAAATTATGTAACGTCCTGACTATCATAGTTTTGATATTTAAATCTAGTACAAGCATCAGGACATAAAGGATTTATGGTCTGCAAAGAAAACAACCAGACTGGATATATGCTCAGTGAAATTTACTACATTTGGCAAATTATCAGGAGGAAATAGTCCCTCTACTTAACATAAGCTTTGTGTGCTATCTGCTGGTATTACTGAGAATGTGGTCTGGCAAAATATACTACTATTATTATAGATGAAAATCATGTGAGTATAGTCTACTTTCTTTTTCTATTCAACCACTTGTATTATGTTGCAGAGCGCCATAGAGAGCTACTAATAGAAGAGCCCTATTTGGCTGTGTGTTTAGATGACATGCTAGTCAAAGGTATATCTGAGTTGGAACACCTGGCAAACTAGAGGAGATTCTAAAGCATCCTTCTAAGGCATATTTACATCTCAGAACAAAAATTGTGAGCTTCAGGTCCCCAGAATGTATTCTTTGGGCAGCTGAATCATTTCTATTGCAATTTGCTTAAGCAAAATTAAATTAAACCTCAAAATTTTAATGGTGGTAGAGGTGAAAAAGAGAGATGAAGAAATAATTACAATTAATGTTTTAAATTTACTTAGGCAAACATTTTTACTTGATCTTTTAGCAACACATATTAGTACAGCTTAGGCATATTGTAGAAATATTCTACTGGAAGAGGCTACAGTGAATTAAATAAGGTCCTCAAATTGCCTATATTCATGGCAAAATCTTTTCATTTATATTACTCTATGCTCCAATTTATAGGTATACTCGAAGCAGAAAATTAAAATTCGTCTTAGACAATTAGACAAATTGAACACAATGTTTTTGTGTTCTTAATAATGAACTAAGGCACTTATTTTAAGGATCTAAAAAAATTCTTGTAAGTAATTCTGAACAGACAGCATTTAGGAAAACTAGGTTCTAGTTTAAACTAGATTGGAAGTTTGCAGGTGACCTCATGCAAGTGTAAAATTTATTGACAGGACTTACATGGCTAGTAGGAAAAAGGCAAAGTAGCCCTGGAAGTTTCAAATATCTGAGATTTCTCATTGTTTATGTATTTTCTAGACTTGGTGGGAGAGATTGATAATCCTTCCATACTTTTTCTATCAGTGAGGACAATTGGGTATAAAGTATTGAATTCCCTCCCCTTCTATATTAACCAGTAGAGCACACACTAAAAGCTAATATATCTCTTTTATGATTCATGTAGGCCCATTGGGGTGGGGCAGGATTCAAATGCTTCTCCTCTCACTAACTGGGAGCCATTGACTTGAAGAGCAGACAGACCTCTTGCCAAGTGGAAAAAAAAAATGTTTTCCTTTTCTCAGTATAGTTGGAAGGTAAGTTAATATCTATCCTGACAGATGTGCTTACTTTAATAGTCCCATTTGTTAAAGCAAGTAGAAGACCAGAGTTGCACTGGTGAGAATTTTAATCAGGAAATGCTAATTGTAAGCCTTACTTCCTTCATCCATGGGGCTGATGTCCATAGTCAAACTTCATTGGGTAGTGATGGATATCATTATCATTTAAGCAAACTTGAGCCTACAGGACATTGACATGGTGTAATGTATGTGGGTACTACTACTACTACTACTAAAAATAATAACAAACATTGTGCTTATTTCATGACAGACACTCTTCAGGCATTTGTATATAACAGTTTGCTTAATCTTCACAACCATCTAATGATAGAGGTACTACTACTATACTCATTTCAAAGATAAAGAAATGTGAGCAGAGAGGTTAAATTAACTTGCCAATGGCCTCAGAGTGGTAAAGCCAGGAAATTCAGGTAAGCAGTTAGGAGCCTGAGTCTATGCTCTTAACACTCTGCTACGTAAAAATATAATAATGGTGATGAATAGGAGTGAGATTTGGAGGGAAAGATCTGAAGCAAGAGGTTCTTTGAGAAGGTACATGCACATAAAAAGGTGAAGAGACTAAAGATTAGAGGAGGTACCCATGGAAGGCTTCCTTTTTTATGGAAGTCCTCAGTATTTAGACTCCTTCCATATTTAGACTCACAAAAAGTCAAGATGTTATGAATTTTTGGTAGAATTTCAAGATTTTCCAGCTTATATGGAAACTCCCTTTTGAAATTATCTTAACCTTCAGTAAATAAATGCACATGCGCATCAAAATCTTGTATGTTGGCCTTGGGGAAACAAAAAGGACAGTACATTGTACTCTATATCCTCCCCAAATCAGGCCAGTGGGATAGCACCCCATCATGTGGACCATGACATGAGTTTCTCCTGGTCATGGAGAGTAGCAAACAACAGCTCACTGCAAAGCTAGATCTGGAATAGAATAGCAACATTAATGAAAAAGCAACAGGAAATGACAACATCAAATCTTTCCTTTTTTCCCAAAGATTAGGGGAACAGAGGGAGCTCTGGGCTATGCATATTAGGGAAATGTGTTACATAATATTTTTGTTAATTAAACCACAAATACTAGGCACTAGTAAGTGAGCTCATCCTGCATTTTTGGTATTTTTAGGGGTTCTGGTAAATAAGGGGAATAGACATGCTCTCTAAAATTCATTAACTATGTACATTTATTAAAAATTTCCAGATACATTTTTATAGAATTCATTAATTTTTTTACTGTAAGTTAAATGTAGATAATCCTGTATATACCCTACCTACTTCACAGAGTTGAATTTAGTTTAGTTTCATTCAGTTTTGCTTTGTTCAGAATAAAATGAGATGCTATAAATGCTAGGGCACATAAATGTAAGTATACTATAAATGACAGTGAGCTGGCAATACTTCAGAGATCATTTTATTGTTCTTCATTGGTAAGCTTTGATATACCGAACTCAAACATAAACACAAGAAGATTTTTTACTTTGAATCAAAGTTATTTTTGATGTAAGAAACAGAATATTACTTTAGCTTGTCCACAATAAGATCCATGCACAGGAAGGGAACTAGGTTATCTCATAGAGCACAACAAGGGATAGTCTTCATAAGAGACAGAACTAGGAACAAAAAAACTCCAAGAACAAAGTCAGGTCTCTTCTCTCTTCAAAGTTTCTTTGCTGTCTGCTTCATCTCTTTTTTTGAAGCAAGCTTTGTAATACATGGCTAGCCCTAGTGTGTACCAGGTCCTTCCATCAGATGACCAATGTAAGCTGAACAATTAATTTTACATTTAATTATAAATGTACAGGAAAGATTATTTGGTTGGCCCGAATTGGTGGAGGTATTATCCCTTGGTCAATCAAATGTGATGGGTGGGAAGGTGGGAGTTGGGCATTATATAAGGTCATATTGGAGAAACTTGATGTAGAAGGACCATCCCTGAGTGGCAACATTCAAAAAAAACATGGGGTACGCCACAGATTGAGCAAGCATTCTGAACAATAACAATGAAACCTAGAAATTATTTCTGAAAAAAAATCTTTCTCTCTTTACACACACACACTCACACACACACACACACACACACACTCATAAACACATATGGTATTGGTGAGCAGGGGTGGGGTCAATTACATTAGACTACGTAAATTTTTCTTTTTACTACCTGACTATATATGCTCCCTTGAAACCAGGAGTTAGACATCTATTAATGTAGCCTCAGTTTATAGCTGCATTTAAAATAATAATAACAGTGGCCTATGGTAGATTAAAAATTTGTTCATCAAATATTCACTCTGTTCCTCTTCATTTCCATGATAGGAACACATATCCTATCCCACTGATGTTGGGCTTGTCTGTGACTTGTTTTACAGTGGGATATTAGCAGACAACATATGAGCAGGGGCTTGGTATATGCTTATGGAGGTGGGCTTGTGCTCCTGCTTTTGACAGTGAGGAGTTTCTACTTTGGTACCTATGATTCAAGGTGATGAGAGACATAAAGATTTGGACCCAACCCACAGCTTGAAATCAAGCCCAGAGGAGCCCAGCAAAGATTGGCCAAACCCAGCTATGCTACAAGCGTGTGAGGAAGAAATAAATGTTTGTTATTGAATGCTACTGAAATTGTGTGATGTTTGTTAGTCAGTGAAAAAATTACTGATACACAGCCTACTTACCATATACTAGGCATATTATTTCATTTCACTGATTACCCACCTTACACTGTGGGCTCATATTAACTTTGTACTAAGTTAAAAGCCTATTGAATACTTTAAACTCATCTGCTTTAAATGTGTTATTACGTGCATTATCACTATGCCTCTTTTTTTCTCTCTTTTTAGGTTGACTAAAAGTCATTCTGAGTTCAAATTCTTGTTATGTCCAAGAAAGGGTTTACTATATTTGTAGTTGAAATGCATTCAATCCTAATTCGGAATTAATAACCTATTAATTATCTATCCATATCTCTATTTCAAACACTGAAAATTTTAAACAATTATGGGTAAGGTTTGTAAATAATAGAAAAATGTTAGGTAGAGGGAACTTTTAAACACTTTTTCTGTGGTTCTTTCTCTACTTACTGCTTCCTGGCTCATGACTTTCTTTGATGGTTAACCTAGATTTGTCTGGTAGTCGAAGATGTACTGACCTTCAGAGGTAGAACAACTGATTCACCACTTTTATGTTTTACAGTAATTTTTAAAATGCCTTTCTAAGGAAAATAACTTCAAAATCAGCTGTATCAAAGAAAATAATTTCACGGGGAGATTTTACAAATAATACATTACATCTCAAATTGGTGCAACATAACTAAATAAATTTAGGTTATACTGGATTTTTGCTTAGTGGAGAGATCATTTAAAGCACTATCTAGGGTAATTTTAGTAATATTTTATTTCAGGAATTTTTGTATTTAAACAAGGAGAGTAACAATAAGGATTAGTGATTTTTCACAAAGACATGCTTCTCTAACAGGCACAATGAGTTTTCTCTACACCTTACCTGCAATCCTCTTGAACTTGATGTTTAGAAATCCTTGAAGAAAATCACTTGTGTTGGGCATTCAAAAAAATAATATGAATTTCCTTATTAAAGAAGATTTGACCTAATTTTTAAATTTAAGGGTGAGCCTAAAGGTAGAAGAAGTCAGTATAGGGAGAAAAAAAAAAAAAAGTGCTTTGCAATTAAGTATTATTGATAGTGCACACATTCTTTTCTAAATGCATTCAAGAGAAACAATGATATTTTCATTTATTCATTTACATGCTCACCCAATCACACATAAAGCCATACAGATATATGTGTCTGAAAGATCAATTCTTAACATCTATGTCTTTCCAACAGTATCTGACTATTAGGGAACTACAACTCCCTTGTAGTTGCTGGGGAAGCAATGACAGAACTCAAGCCAGGAATCAATTAAACTAAGGAGACTCTTCCATATCTTTGTTTTCTGGGAAGAGAACAGGTGTTTAATAATTTACATAAATTATGCAAAATCTAAAGCATTTACAGTAACTAGACACTTAGCAACAGACATGAATGAAGAGGTAAATTGGCTGATGATGTTCTATTATATCAGTGCCTGCTAGCACTGCTATTGTTATGGGTCTGTCAGCATTTCCATTATAAACACTATTTTTCAAGGTTTATATTTCAGTCCTAAAATCTACCTTAATGTTGTGTGTGTGTGTGTGTGTGTGTGTGTGTGTGTGTGTGTGTGTGTGTGTTTAGGACCATAGTAGACATGGTCCTGGCCTGGTAATATATTTTATTTGTAAACTAAATATTTTGTATGTGTGAAAAATTCTTTGAATTATACTTAAATTTTGGAAACCAGTTAGTAACTGAATTTAAACTCTTTTGTTTAACTAATACTCAGAAATGACTCCAATTGAAGAATATGCTTTAAAGATTATTTAAATTCTGCAGCATAAATTTGAATCTTTGGATAATGTTGCATGAACTGCACTGGAGACTTTATCTTCTTAAAACAGTATAGTTGATAATTTCAATCAATAAAGAGGTTTTTTTTAGAATTTTCTATGTGCTTTGTCATATGCTAAATTCAGTAAGGAATACAAAGAATAAAACTACAGTATCTGCCTAAAATAAGCAGTCACCTTAGTTGGGAAATAAAATATAGACCATTCTAACAATAAACGAAAATGATAGCTGTTTATATAACTACATTTTATGCTGATACAACAATAGAATGTTGAATTATTTGTCGTAGTAGAATGAACTGCTTCAGTATAGGTTTTTTCCACCCTTGTAAATAAGTAAGTTGGCCAATACAAGAACTTTTAAAGCTCAAATTCACAACTAATATGCTGCTGAATTCTTGCCAGATATGTGGGAGCCTTAAAAATCCCTGGATAAATAAGCCTTTAGGAATAAGACACTTTTTGTTCCCTGATATGATACTGAAGAGTTTTAAAATTCCCTTAACTTTACATGTTTTAGAGAAGGAAAACCTATCCCATGTGTCCTGGGAATTTTAAACTCATTTAACAAAGATAAAACCCTAGTGAAATTCAACTCTTCAGCTGCTCTCTACCTGTCCCTGTACAGCCAAGCAGAGCTAGAGTAAAACACACAACCCTCATGACTAGTCTCAGCCAGGCATCACAAAATGCATCCCGAGTCTCTTAATTTTCCCGCTCTCAGGACTGTTTCCCGGTTCTTTTTTCCAGCCTCAACACCTCCTCCCTCATCCTCACTCTCAAGAAGAAGCTTGCTTCCTTCCCTCTTCCGTGAGAGACTTCAAGCATTCAGATAATGACGGCTACCCACAGCTAACCTCCTACAAAGCCTCTGCACTTACAACACACTCTGCTTTCCTACTTGGTTCTGGAAATGAATAACATTATATCTACTTAAACCAATCCCCTCCCCGTGTACACTAGCTTCAGCCCCCTCACACCTTCTCAAAGAAATAGCTCCAGCAAGTCTCCGTTCTAGCTCCTGCATCATCTTATTTTTCATACTCTGCTGGAAATCACCATTACAATATACACATAAAGTTATTTCAGCCATAAAAAAATCAAAGCCTCTTTCTTCATCTCTCATCTACCACCAGCTACTTTTACAGGAACACTCAAGGATTGTCTCAAGTTACTGCTATGCAGTCCCCTTTTCCTGTTCTCTATATTATCTATTAAATGTGACTGAATATGTCTTTAGCATACACTACTCCAACAAAATTGCCCTCAGTCCTGCCACTATGGCCTTTTAGCTGCCAAGTCCAATAGCCAAATTTTAATACTAACTGGAACTCTCAGGGGCCTTTGATCCAGCTGATCATTCCCTCCTTATTCTTTTTTCTTTTTTCATGAAAAGGCATTTTATTTTAAATACAGCAGTGTTCCTCCTTCTTGATACACTTTCTCCATTTGATTTTCAGTATACCACACTCTCTGGGAGTTCCTCCTACTTCAATTTTTGTCATCATTTTTAATTCTTCTTTTTCTTAACCTCTCTTGCCCAGTCTTATCCAGTCTTCAGGTAAGATCTATATGTGAATGATGCATAAATTATATCTCCAGCCCAGACTTCTGTTCTAAACCCCAGACTCATGTATCTAACTGCCTACTTGGTTTCTCCATCCAGTTGTCTAAGACAATGCATATTCATCATGTGCAGAATGAAATTCCTGACCATCTTCTAATATTTAGAATTCTCACAGCCTTTCTCATTTCAGTTGATGGTAATTCTTTCCTCTACTTGTCTAGAGAGAAAGTTGTGAAATCATATTTGATTCCTTGTTTCTCTCATACCACACACACACACACACAAATCCATTTCACTCTATTTTCAAAATGTATCCATAATCTGACAACTTTTAACCACCACTACATTTCAACTGCTATCACTGTGGGTCGAGCCATCACTAATTCTTACCTGGATTACTGCAATAGCCTCTGACCTGGCTTCTGTGTTTGCTCACTTAAATCAATTCCCAGCACACAGCCAGACAGATTTTTTTTTAAAATGTAAGTCAGATGATGCCATCCTTCTGCTTGAGACACTGAATATATTCTCACTTGATATAAAGCAGGGCCAAAGTCCTTAAAATGGCCTGTGAGATCCCACATGTCTGCCCCTCTCAGTCATCTCCTTTCACTCTCCCTCTTTTTCACTCTTCTCCAGCCATGCCCGCCTCCTTCTGGTTCTTGGAAAATGCTAGCCGTTCATGGCAGTGGGCCCTTTGCACTAACTATTCTACATTTCGGAACGCTCTCCCACTGAGTTATTTTCATTGCTCACATTTTCATCTCCTTTGAACTTTTGTTGAAATCTCACTATTTTAATGGGGCCTATCTGACACCTAATTAATACTACAACCTGGCGCCTACCTCCTAGCATTCTTGATCCCCTACTTTACTTTTTCTCTGAACATAGAACTTATCATCTTTTAATATATTTATTATAACATTTATTTTGGTTATTAGGGCTTTGTCTCCTCCAACAGAATGTAAGCTCTGTGAGGATGAAGGTCTTTATAATATTTACTGATGCATTCCAAGTTCCAGATATAGTATTAGGTCATGTTATAAATAGCAAATAGATATTTGTTTCAATAAATTATGGAATTAAAAATGACATTGGGACAGAGAGTGTCTGTGTTTGGAATCACACATCATGAGAATCAAGTAGCCTAGAAATACCGAAAAGCACCCTCCTTATTGCAGAGAAAGCTTGCCTAAGAATAGTGCCCACGTGGTAGAAAGTTAAAACAGGAGACATGGGCTTCCCTGGCGGCGCAGTGGTTGAGAGTCTGCCTGCCGATGCAGGGGACATGGGTTCGTGCCCCGGTCCGGGAGGATCCCACATGCCGCGGAGCGGCTGGGCCCGTGAGCCATGGCCGCTGAGCCTGCGCGTTCGGAGCCTGTGCTCCGCGGCGGGAGGCCACAACAGTGAGAGGCCCGCATAATGAAAAAAAAAAAAAAAAAAAACCCTAAAAACAGGAGACATACTTCCAAGAGCATCAGGTGAGCACAGCCACGTAGCTGTACCCAAAGCCAGCAATCTCCTGGGTAACATGAGGGAAGTGAAACTAACAACTTGTCTTTGTCTTCCTTTTCTTCTCCTTCTTCCTCCTTCTCTTTCTCTTTCTCTTTCTCCTTCTCCTTCTCCTTCTCATTCTCTCTTTCCTCATCCTGCTTCTCTTCCTCTTTCTTATTTTAGTCTGAGATACATTTGTCACTGCTGTTAAAAGGTAATTTTCAAAAAAAGTAAAATCATGACCAGCCCAGAAATATAAAGATGAACATGAATAAAAGATCTTATTTAACTCATGAATAAGAAAGCTGATGAGACATTACAACCTACTCAAAGGTGAATCCAAAGAACAAACACATTTATAGATCAGGAATATTAAAATGAATGTGTAAATTGAGGCAAAACTAGCTTCTTCCACAGTGGATGAGGGAAGTGAATTGAACCTGTGAGACAGAATTTGCCTGTGCACAGCCAAGAATTATTTTGCATTTCTATCATTTAACTACAGTTTAGAGTTTTAAATAGCTCTCATATAATCTAATAATCCAGTGGAGTGTTTTGCAGAGAATGTAATTTTCCATGGACACCCAAATTTTCCCTATACTTCCAAAAATACCTTGGAATATCTGTCACACTGATAAAATAGATTAATTTTACATTAAATAACATGGATTAACACTTGTATAAGTTTTCTATTGCTGCTGTAACAAATCAGCACAAATTTAATGACTTAACACAAATTTAGTATTGTATAGCTCCAGAGGTCACAATTCCAAAGTGAGTCTCACTGGACTAAAATCAAGATTTGTCAGAGTGGTGTTCTGTTCTGGAGGTCCTAGGGGAACATGACCTTTCCAGATTATAGAAACTGCCTGCACTCCTTGGCTTGTGGCAACCTCATCTGTCCTCAAAACTAGCATGATAGCATCTTCAAATCTCTCTCTGACTCTGACCTCCTCTCCAGCCTCTCTCTTCCACTTTAAAGGACCTCTGTAATTACACTGGGCACAGACAGATAACTCTGGATCTTACTTTAAGGTCATTTGATTAGCAACATTAAGTCCATATGCTACCTTAATTCTTCTTTGCTGTGCAATATATTACAAATTCTGGGGATTAGGGAATGAACATCTTTGAGGGCCATTATTCTGCCTACCATAATACTAAATTAGAAATATTGAATCTTTACAGATTTTATCTAGTTACGATCAGAAATACTACTGTTCATTATAATCATATATAACTTTATGCTCTTCAAAATTAATCCCTAAACGAGAAAAGAAATGCACAGATTAGGTTATTTATTTACAAACAAATCTTAAGGCATCTCCAGTGCCCTCATATTTGTGTTCATAAAATGCAGGTATGCAATTTTGCTTCTGATTTAAGGAAAAACTCCCTTCACTTGCACCCTTGAAATATGCACATAAAAGTTCATTGCAAAACAATAATAATTTAAGATATCTTCTCCTCTTTATCTTCAAAAATAAAAATGCTCTAATTCTTTAAATCCCTAGCCCAACCCTTTGGACTGAAACAAAATAAACCACTTTTAAATGGGTTCATGTAATATGTCCCATTTCTCTTGTCTAATGATGGTAACATTATGTCCACACAAGCTCTCCTTGGCAGTTTTAGGAATCTTCTCAAGGTTACTTGAAATAAGCTATGTGAATTGGATGCACTTTTGTTATCTAACAAGCTTCAAGGATTAACAAACACCAGTCAATTAGTTCCATAATAGGTAGAATAAAGACCCAGGATACTTGAAACAATTTTTTTTTTTTTTCCTGTGCACTTACCTCATGAAAGGAGAAAATATGATAATTTTCCCTAACTCCAAAGCTGCCCTTCAGGTAGAGTTTGAGCTAGCAGAGCAGTTTTTTCCTCAAAACCTGACAGTGTCCGTAATGGAGATTTTTGATACCCTTCAGAAATTTTTGACTGTCCAAAATCCTAATTGCAGGCCCTAAAGTAAATTGTGGTCTACATGCTCTCTACTACTTTTACCTGTGCTTACCTCTGCAGCTGAAAGTCCCTCCAAGGCTTTAAAAACAGGTGAAAAGTAGGTAGAAGTAAAAAAAAAAAGCAAGGGGGCTTCCCTGGTGGCACAGTAGTTGCGAGTCCGCCTGCCGATGCAGAAGACACAGGTTCGGGCTTCCCTGGTGGCGCACTGGTTGAGAGTCCGCCTGCCGATGCAGGGGACATGGGTTCGTGCCCCGGTCCGGGAGGATCCCACATGCCGTGGGAGCGGCGGGGCCTGTGAGCCATAAGCCGCTGAGCCTGCGCGTCCGGAGCCTGTGCTCCGCAACGGGAGAGGCCACAACAGTGAGAGGCCCGCGTACCACAAAAAAAAAAAAAAAAAAAAAAAAAAGCAAAATCTGTGATTGATCACCATCAGTCCTTTGTCTTATGTACCTTTTAAAAATACAGTTTTAATAAATTTTTTGTCTGAAGCCAGAGAATATTATCTCTTTACCTTAAAGATCAGGAATGAAACATGAAGATATTATGTACTTTGTTTCTGCTAAAGCTTTAGGGCTTCTTCCCTAAATTTCCAAGACAGCAAAAACACTTCTTGGGAAACCCATTTGGAATCCAAATAGATTTTTTTCCTTCTTCCTCCAGAATGAAACATTATTTTGATGACATTATAAGTACATTAAGTAAAAAAGAGACATATATATGTATATGTGTGTGTGTGTATATATACATATATATATATGTATATATGTATGTATCAGTAAGAAAATAATGTAAATGCAGGAGAAGAAAACTTCATTTAACAATATTGCCTTTATAGCAAAGTGGTCAGGAAACTTGGAATTACCTTATATCCATTAGTGCATTAACATTGTCTTCTTATTTCTTTTTCCCCTTATTGGTTTCATTATGAAGAATTCTATCAACAGAGCTGCTGTAGGAATTGAAGAGGAGGATAAGAATTTCAAACTGTAGTTAATAAGTCAACATCAATATTTCAGTCTTCTCAAGTCCTTTCTGGAATAAGGCAGGATATAAATAAATGGTTAATGATTAAAAACACACACACACAAAACAACACCTCTATTTTCTTGAGTAAGGAAGAGCGGCAGTGAGAGCAAATGTCAACTTATTGAAGGCCCTTGCCCAGGAAAAGAGAAATAAGTGAGACTATTTATGTTATTTTATAGCATTCTCAAGGATGTACCATTCCCAATCTACTGGCTTATTCTCTATCTTTGTCCAAACTGACTTAGGTTTTTCTACACCTATATTTTGTATCTGGCTTCCATTCCTTTTATCTCCCTACCTTCTGTAATTGCATTTTTTTTTTTTTTTTTTTTTTTTTTTTTGTGGTACGCGGGCCTCTCACTGCTGTGGCCTCTCCCATTGCGGAGCACAGGCTCTGGACGCGCAGGCTCAGCGGCCATGGCCTACAGGCCCAGCCGCTCCGCGGCATGTGGGATCCTTCCAGACCGGGGCACGAACCCGCGTCCCCTGCATCGGCAGGCGGACTCTCAACCACTGCGCCACCAGGGAAGCCCAACTGCATTTTTTTTCAAGGGCCAATTCAAATTCTGCCTCCTCTCTAAAGTCTCCCCAACTGTGCGAGTTTGGGTTTCCTTTGAAGCTGAACCTGGGATACGAACTGAATGTATGAGACATATTTGGGAAGTCGTCCCACGAAGCATGGGTAGGCAAGTGAGAAAGGAAAGGGCGTGAGTTCATGCAGGATATGTTAATGATCAGGTACCTGTGTAGGCAACTGAAGCGCCATGCGTCTGGGCCATCTGGGAGATTGCAGAGAGCATGCCTCAGAGTTGCTCCACCTGGGGACGAGGAAGCTAAACCATAACCCCTCACTCATACCTGCCATTAGCTGAGGGCTGCTAGGCAATAGGGAGAAGATCATTAATTCCCTAGCCCCACCTAGGGAAGCAGTTCCAATTGCTACAATGGCAGTCCAGCTGCATACAGTAGGGAGCTATGGGGGAGAGGGTGTGGGAGTGGAGGCGAAGCATGATTCCTGAGAAAATATGGGCAGCACTATGACTATGTGATATGCCAACCAATGTCCCTAATTATTTGCAACTATGTCTGGGATTTGCATTATAGAAAGGCATACACACAGCTACATATACTCTTCTAATCTCTCCCCCTAGTAAAGCCAAGACAGCATAGCAGTAATGTCCAGAGCATGGCTTTATGGTCAGGTTGTTTGGCTGCAAAAGCCTGTCCAAAATGCTGTGTTACTTCGAGCTGGTTGTTTAAACACTTTGAGTCTTGGATTACCCATCCTTTCTGTAAAGCCTGAATGGTACTATTTTATTTCCAGGCATTGGGTTGATTATATGAAAATTATGCAAAAAAAACTTGGTAAAAAGTATACGTATGGCAAAGGCAAATAGCTTTCCTTTGACCTCTTTCTTATTCTTCATAGCCTCTTGGTTTTCTCAAAAGTTTATTGTGTCATGCACAGCCACAGAAGAAAACATGTATTTCAAGTCATTTAAGCAATGTATTTCTCTGTTTCTCTTCTCCAAATGACTCACTTTTCTATCACTCTCTCTCAACACCTTGTTTGTAATTTTCTTCTCTCCAATCAAGTGGAAACATTTAGAAGAATCTAACCTTAAAGGTATAATGGAATAAGGTTTTTAAAAATTCTACTCCCTCTTTTTACTCCATTCCTAATTCCTCTACACAGCACAAGTTGAATATCACCCACAAAGGGAACCAGAGAGTAAAAGGATTGGAAAAAATAAACTCTCGGCCCTGGGTTTGGAAGTCTTTCTAGGTCTTTCTCTGAGTATGGCTTCTTTGAACTCTCACTGTACCAATGTGGTAGGATAGCTTGGGGGTTTTCTTAGAGGCCCTAACGTACTTAGCAAGTAGGATCCTCATGAAAGACTCCAGGGACCTCGCTGTTTGTTTTCCTGGCAGTCTGTTAATTCTGTGAAAGCAGGGGCATGTTGGTTCAGTCGACTATGGTTTCTCTAGAACATTTTGCTTAGCATGTGATTTTTGGATTAATGAATTTGGGATCTAAGTATATATCCTATGACTTGTCAAAACTGTGAGACGTTGAGAAAATTTCCAAAATCTTCATTTGTAAAGTGAGATTATGGTACCTACCTTGAAAATTTATTGCAAAACTCTAAGGGGATAGTGCAAAATGCCTGGCATAATACACAATAGCAAGTTTGTGATAAACATTAGTTTCTTTCCTACACAGCTCTTAAGGCTGCTTCTAAAATAAGTAATGATATCGTTTTTTAAAAGTCACTTAAAATGTGGGAGAAACAAGAGCATCCCTGTAGGTGTGGAAGTGTTTTTGTTTGTTCCTTAAAACCTCCCGTGTTCTCTGCTGAATTTTAGTATAAAAAACCAGAAATGTCTGAGTGGAAGCACCATATGCTCTGCTGGCTTTTATTTTATTTTTCAAAAGATATCTCTTATCACATTAGTGCAAAGCCCATTTAAAAATGCTGCACAGAGCCTTTTTCAGTCTATAATGAATTGTTCAAAAAACATTTAAATGAGCTATTAAAGACAGAAGTTTGTTGAGTTGAATAAAAGCTATCCTTGGACATGTAGTTTCAACTGAGAAAAGTCTACATGGAAGTGTTTACTGGTAAATGTTTGATTATCCCCACCTGATGTGTCTCACCCCACGGTCACCACAGGGTAGATTATATAATATACATTGGTTTTGAAAACATGTAATCCATTCTCCTTTGCTCCAATGCTGTATTCTGTGCTGACACATTCAGCTAAAACCCTGTCTGATACATCAGACATCAAGCTCTTTATTTTGGCATACATGATCGTCTGGGAAAGGAAAAATGACATTAGTGTCTCCTTTTTTTTGCTCACTTAGATACCTTTTAGAGTAATCTCTTTTCAGTAATGGACAAATAACTTTAAATATATATGTGTGTGTGTGACACATGTTTTATGTCTTTGATATCTATCCCAGGGAATATCCAACTATTAAAATGGTGTGCTGTATTCTCTCCTAAGGAATGAGTTGTTTGTCCTTATTTATAATACTATCTGATTGCTATCATTCCTAAATGTTTCTCACTTATGTTTGCTTTCCACATCCAAACCTGGGCAAAACTCTGCCTTTTACCAAACTCGTGTTACCCAAACAATACTTTTTTGTAGGGACTTAGCAATTCAAGTTGTTCCTTGACTTATATTAAAGTAAAGGTTTAATATTGTAGAATACGTAGAGTAGAATCAATTAAATTGCTGCTCAGTCAGTCAAAATACATTTGAGCATGTCATTAATTGTTCAAGACTGTGGTAGTATTGTTTAGTTTGGCATCTCAAGCCAATTGGAAAAGTTATAGACATGGCTGTCAGAGATAGGATTCAGCCTTACTCAATGATATTACAGACATGATAAAAAATAATAAATTGTATACATAATAACAACAACAATCTCAAATTAGTTGAATTGAGTAATGATCTTGGAAATAAAGTTTATTTGTTTGGAGCCTCCAGCAAGAGGACTCATCCTCTCATATAGCCTCACTTTAAGAATGAATGATCTTTATCTGGAAATTGATTGAGAATTGCAACTTTAGTAGGACACACATGAAGTGATGAAGAAGAAAAAGGATGCCTATGGAGTCGGCCTGATGAGCTATATCAACCATGGTGATCAGTGGTACTAAGATGTCATGGTGGATCATTTTCACTTCTGGAATTTATTGCAAGCGTGAGCAATTGAACTGGGAAGGGAACAAAGCTCTATTTACAGTTGATCAGCAAGGAGAGGGAAAGCGTCTCATGCTTGCTATTTTTACACAGTAAACTTTGCCAAATTCATCTCCTCTATCTGCTTTGGAAGTACAGAAACGCATGATGGCCTATCCATGGGTTATTCTCTTTAGAATACCTAATTTCTTTTCGAAAAGGAAGTTTATATATAAAGCACATTGCTTTTGAGATTGATGGAGATGAGGGCTGCTTGTATTATTTATTTTGTTACTGGATTTTATGATATTCTATTCTCTTTCTCCTGACAGTGTGTTAACCTGTATATCCTTCTTATTAGATATAAAGTTAATTTGAGGATAAGCACTTTATCAATTATTTTCTTTGTGTTTTCCTTCCTCCTTTTCCCAGTTCCCCAAATTAGTAAAGTACTCTATATAGAGTAGATTCACATAATGTTGTTCACTGTACAAATCTATTCTGTTTGGATAGACATAATTTTACAAGTTTGAAATTGTCCAATAACACTTACAAAGGTCCTCACTTTCACAATCACTGGTGTATCCACCAACCAAGACATGCTTATTTTAAACATTAAGAAGTCTTTCTTGCTTGATGAGTGTAGTTGTGATGTGCTGAAGGTTTTAGTTTGGGCATGTAGCATCCATTTGTCTAAGAATCCTCTTTTCCAGTATGACATTTTTAGAATATGTTACATCCCATAGTTATTCACTGCATTCCTTTAGTCCATAGTCCCTTTAGACTTCATATTACATACGTTATGAGCATTTGTGCAATAAGACCTTTTGCTTAAATACCATATCAGACATTTCTGGCATAATCAAGCATGTCACAAATGACTTTACATGAGTTCCTGTAATTGTACTTTTTGTATAGTTCCTAGCTACAGAGTGCATATTTTATGTGAACTTTCTGCAAATACATGAAGAGCTTCAAATCCCTAAGTTTTCCCTTTAGAAAGAGGTTTTGTCAATATTCATTCAAGTTGGAAGAGAGAGTATATGAACAGATGGCTGTGGAAAACAGCACTTTGCAGTTGGGAAGCAGCGTACAGGTACTAGTGAATATGACATTTGGTGTTCCATAATTGTCTTGAAAATTAATTTTAAGTCAGCTTTCAAAATCCTAATAAAGAGCAACTCATATATTATTCATTTCTTTATTTCGAGGGCTAATGTTCAGCGTGTTAAGTACAATATATGCTGGAAGAAGGTAAAGGAAATGTGATTTTCAATTAAACATATAAAGTGTGTTTGAAAACTGCTGGTGTGACCTTAGTTATATTTCTAAGATCACTGAATAACTTTTGCAGCACCCTGAGATTTTTAGCCCCAAGGATTACTTAGAATTAAAAGAGAATATAAAGTTAGAGAATGTAAGGAAACTATCTTTAAAGTTTTAATTTTATATTTTAGCAGACTCTGGTTGAATATTTGAAGGTAATTAGTTGGTCAGATGCCAGAAGTGGTAAATATTTTATACTTGCTCATGGAAACAGGTAGCTGGAATGTCAAATTTGTACACAGCATCAGGAAGCAGGCAATTATCATCTATGCTAATGTATAGATGGCTGCCTCCATGGTTTGCAGGTAATCAGACCTTTCCTGAAGAGTTCAGCACATATTTCTATATCTATTTATTTATTTATTTATTTATTTAAGAACTGATGCTTGGGGAATGGTAGTGTTATGACAGGAGGGGTGGTTTGCCACAGTATTATTCCTTTCGGTTACCAGTTTTGATTATCTTAGTGGTATTGCAAACAGACCATTCTTTACATGAATAGAAACTTTCCTAACTAAAACATTCCAGATTATATCCATTTTTTCAAGAGATGATAATTATGTAGAGCAAAGAAGTTAGAAAATGAGAAATAGCTCCATGAATATAGACATTTCAGCACAGACATGAGCTATTTTCATGGCACTCATTAATATCATATGGATATATCTGTGTGTGTGTGTGCACATTTGCCTTTTAAAAAAATATTTATTTTATTTATTTAATTATTTTTATTTGACTGTGTCGGGTCTTAGTTTTGGCACGTGGTCTCTTTGTTGCAGTGCTCACGTTCCTCTCCAGTTGTGGTGTGCAGGTTTTCTCTCTCTAGTTGTGGCACACGGCCTCTCTTGTTGAGGTGTGCAAGCTCAGTAGTTGTGGTGTGCGGGCTCAGTTGCTCCGCGGCATATGGGATCTTAGTTCTCTGACCAGGGATAGAATCCACGTCCCCTGCATTGGAAAGTGGATTCTTTACCACTGGACCACCAGGGAAGTCGCTGCATTTGTCTTTAAAACAGATTTGAATTTTGAGGGGACTTACTTTGTAATTGTGATCCTGTAGTGTATATGTTTTCTGCCCTGAGAATATCTCTTTTAGGGACTCAGAGAGAATTGTATATTAAACAGAAGGATATTTCATGATGAGAGTGACATGGAATATTGGTATCCAGCAGATCTATGCTGAATCCTTTCTCTAGCACCTACCAGTTGTGACATTTTATAACCAGTTATGGAACCTCTGTAATGCTGAGGCGTGAAATGGGTTTAACAAGAACAGTAACCTCACAGTGTCGTTGTAAGAATTCAGTACTGCATATAGCATGGTTAATACATTTCACCTATTTTTATACTTTTTAAAAATTTATTTATTTTTTATAAAACTCCCCTCCTTAGGAAGTTCATTGTTATGGGAGGAGATTCCAGCAAACCTCAGTAATAATCCCTTAGATTTTAAAGTTAAAGCTTGAAGACATGGATGAACTGTAGGAAAGTCAGCAATAAACTTTGCCTGCTATAGATCAATTCAAAAAGGCTCAGAAGGAAAAGAATGTGGTCAGGCTGTTTTTCTTTTTTTTTTACATCTTTATTGGAGTAAAATTGCAATACAATGGTGTGTTAGTTTCTGCTTCATAACAAAATGAATCAGTTATACATATACATATGTTCCCATATCCCTTCCCTCTTGCATCTCCCTCCCTCTCACCCTCCCTACCCCACCCCTCCAAGCGGTCACAAAGCACCGAGCTGATCTCCCTGTGCTATGTGGCTGCTACCCACTAGCTATCTACCTTACATTTGGTAGTGTATATATGTCCATGCCTCTTTCTCGCTTTCTCACAGCTTACCCTTCCCGCTCCCCATATCCTCAAGTCCATTCTCTAGTAGGTCTGTGTCTTTATTCCTGTCTTACCCCTAGGTTCTTCATGACTTTTTTTTTTTTTCTTAAATTCCATATGTATGTGTTAGCACACAGTATTTGTCTTTCTCTTTCTGACTTACTTCACTCTGTATGACAAACTCTAGGTCTATCCACCTCATTACAAATAGCTCAATTTCGTTTATTTTTATGGCTGAGTAATATTCCATTGTATATATGTGCCACATCTTCTTTACCCATTCATCTGATGATGGACACATAGGTTGTTTCCATCTCTGGGCTATTGTAAATAGAGCTGCAATGAACATTTTGGTACATGACTCTTTTTGAATTATGGCTTTCTCAGGGTATATGACCAGTAGTAGGATTGCTGGGTCATATGGTAGTTCTATTTATAGATTTTTAAGGAACCTCCATACTGTTCTCCATAGTGGCTGTACCAATTCACAGTCCCACCAGCAATGCAAGAGTGTTCCCTTTTCTACACACCCTCTCCAGCACTTACTGTTTCTAAATTTTTTGATGATGGCCATTCTGACTGGTGTGAGATGATATCTCATTGTAGTTTTGATTTGCATTTCTTTAATGATTAATGATGTTGAGCATTCGTTCATGTATTTGTTGGCAGTCTGTATATCTTCTTTCGAGAAATGTCCATTTAGGGATTCTGCCCATTTTGGGATTGTGTTGCTTGTTTTTTTTGTTATTGAGCTGCTTGTAAATTTTGGAGATTAATCCTTTGTCAGTTGCTTCATTTGCAAATATTTTCTCCCATTCTGAGGGTTGTCTTTCTGTCTTGTTTATGGTTTCCTTTGCTGTGCAAAAGTTTTGAAGTTTCATTAGGTCCCATTTGTTTATTTTTGTTTTTATTTCCATTTCTCTAGGGAGTGGGGCAAAAAGGACCTTGCTGTGATTTATGTCATAGAGTGTTCTGCCTATGTTTTCCTCTAAGAGTTTGAAAGTTTCTGGCCTTACATTTAGGTCTTTAATCTATTTTGAGCTTATTTTTGTGTTTATCAAAGATAAGGTGGCCATATGTGCATGGGTTTATCTCTGGGCTTTCTATCCTGTTCCATTGATCTATCTTTCTGATTTTGTGCCAGTACCATACTGTCTTGATTACTGTAGCTTTGTTGTATAGTCTGAAGTCAGGGAGCCTGATTCCTCCAGCTCCGTTTTTCATTCTCAAGATTGTTTTGGCTATTCAGGGTCTTTTGTGTTTCCATACAAATTGTGAAACTTTTTGTTCTAGTTCTGTGAAAAATGCCAGTGGTAGTTTGATAGGGATTGCACTGAATATGTAGATTGTTTTGGGTAGTAGAATCATTTTCACAATGTTGATTCTTCCAATGCAAGAACACGGTATATCTCTCCATCTATTTGTATCATCTTTAATTTCTTTCATCAGTGTCTTATAATTTTCTGCATACAGGTCTTTTGTCTCCTTAGGTAGGTTTATTCATATATATTTTATTCTTTTTGTTGCAATGGTAAGTGGGAGTGTTTTCTTGATTTCACTTTCAGATTTTTCATCATTAGTATATAGGAATGCCAGAGATTTCTGTGCATTAATTTTGTATCCTGCTACTTTACCAAATTCATTGATTAGCTCTAGTAGTTTTCTGGTAGCATCTTTAGGATTCTCTATGTATAGTATCATGTCATCTGCAAACAGTGACAGCTTTACTTCTTCTTTTCCGATTTGGATTACTTTCATTTCCTTTTCTTCTCTGATTGCTGTGGCTAAAACTTCGAAAACTATGTAGACTAAGAGTGGTGAGAGTGGGCAACCTTGTCTTGTTCCTGATCTTAGTGATATGGTTTCAGTTTTTCACCATCGAGGACGATGTTGGCTGTGGGTGTGTCATATATGGCCTTTATTAAGTTCACGAAAGTTCCCTCTATGCCTACTTTCTGCAAGGTTTTTATCATAAATGAGTGTTGAATTTTGTCAAAAGCTTTCTCTGCATCTATTGAGATGATCATATGGTTTTCTCCTTCAAATTGTTAATATGGTGTATCACATTGATTGATTTGCGTATATTGAAGAATCCTTGCATTCCTGGAATAAACCCCACTTGATCATGGTGTATGATCCTTTCAGTGTGCTGTTGGATTCTGTTTGCTAGTATTTTGTTGAGGATTTTTGCATCTATGTTCATCAGTGATATTGGCCTGTAGTTTTCTTTGTGACATCCTTGTCTGGTTTTGGTATAAAGGTGATGGTGGCCTCGTAGAATGAGTTTGGGAGTGTTCCTCCCTCTGCTATATTTTGGAAGAGTATGAGAAAGATAGGTGTTAGCTCCTCTAAATGTTTGATAGAATTCACCTGTGCAGCCGTCTTGTCCTGGGCTTTTGTTTGTTGGAAGATTTTTAATCACAGTTTGAATTTCAGTGCTTGTGATTGGTCTGTTCATATTTTCTATTTCTTCCTGATTCAGGCTTTGCACGTTGTGCATTTCTAAGAATTTGTCCATTTCTTCCAGGTTGTCCATTTTATTGGCATAGAGTTGCTTGTAGTAATCTCTCATGATCCTTTGTATTTCTGCAGTGTCACTTGTTTACTTCTCCTTTTTCATTTCTAATTCTATTGATTTGAGTCTTCTCCCTTTTTTTCTTGATGAGTCTGGCTAATAGTTTATCAATTTTGTTTATCTTCTCAAAGAACCAGCTTTTAGTTATATTGATCTTTGCTATTGTTACCTTCATTTCTTTTTCATTTATTTCTGATCTGATTTTTATGATTTCTTTCCTTCTGCTAACTTTGGGGTTTTTTTGTTCTTCTTTCTCTAATTGCTTTAGGTGCAAGGTTAGGTTGTTTATTCGAGATGTTTCCTGTTCCTTAAGGTAGGATTGTATTGTTATAAGCTTCCCTCTTAGAACTGCTTTTGCTGCATCCCATAGGTTTTGGGTCGTCGTGTCTCCATTGTCATTTGTTTCCAGGTATTTTTTGGTTTCCTCTTTGATTTCTTCAGTGATCACTTCGTTATTAAGTAGTGTATTGTTTAGCCTCCATGTGTTTGTATTTTTCACAGATCTTTTGCTGTAATTGATATCTAGTCTCATAGCATTGTGGTTGGAAAAGATACTTTATACAATTTCAATTTTCTTAAATTTACCAAGGCTTGATTTGTGGCCCAGGATATGATCTATCCTGGAGAATGTTCCATGAGCACTTGAGAAAAATGTGTATTCTGTTGTTTTTGGATGGAATGTCCTATAAATATCAATTAACTCCATCTTGTTTACTGTATCATGTAAAGCTTGTGTTTCCTTATTTATTTTCATTTTGGATGATCTGTTCATTGGTGAAAGTGGGGTGCTAAAGTCCCCTACTATGATTACTGTTAATGTCGATTTCCCCTTTTATGGCTGTTAGTATTTGCCTTATGTATTGAGGTGCTCCTATGTTGGGTGCATAAATATTTACAATTGTTATGTCTTCTTCTTGGATCGATACCTTGATCATTATGTAGTGTCCTTGTTTGTCTCTTCTAATAGTCTTTATTTTAAAGTCTATTTTGTCTGATATGTGAATTCCTACTCCAGCTTTCTTTTGGTTTCCATTTGCATGGAATACCTTTTTCCGTCCCCTTACTTTCAGTCTGTATGTGTCTCTAGGTATGAATTGGGTCTCTTGTAGACAGCATATGTATGGGTCTTGTTTTTGTATCCATTCAGCCAATCTGTGTCTTTTGGTGGGAGCATTTAGTCCATTTACATTTAAGGTAATTATCGATATGTATGTTCTTATTCCCATTTTCTTAATTGTTTTGGGTTTGTTATTGTAGGTCTTTTCCTTCTCTTGTGTTTCCTGCCTAGAAAAGTTCCTTTAGTATTTGTTGTAAAGCTGCTTTGGTGGTGCTGAACTCTCTCAGCTTTTGCTTGTCTGTACAGGTTTTAATTTCTCCATCAAATCTGAATGAGATCCTTGCTGGGTAGAGTAATCTTGGTTGTTGTGTTTTCTCCTTCATCACTTTAAATATGTCCTGCCAGTCCCTTCTGGCTTGCAGAGTTTCTGCTGAAAGATCAGCGGTTAACCTTATGGGGATTCCCTTGTGTGTTATTTGTTGTTTTTCCCTTGCTGCTTTTAATACGTTTTCTTTGTATTTAATTTTTGACAGTTTGATTAATATGTGTCTTGGCATGTTTCTCCTTGGATTTATCCTGTATTGGACTCTCTGTGCTTCCTGGACTTGATTAACTATTTCCTTTCCCATATTAGGGAAGTTTTCAATGATAATCTCTTCAAATATTTTCTCAGTTCCTTTCTTTCTCTTCTTCTTCTGGAACCCCTACAATTCTTATGTTGGTGCATTTAATGTTGTCCCAGAGGTCTCTGAGACTGTCCTCAGTTCTTTTCATTCTTTTTTCTTTATTCTGCTCTACAGTAGTTATTTCCACCATTTTATCTTCCAGGTCACTTATCCGTTCTTCTGCCCCAGTTATTCTGCTATTCATCCCACCTAGAGTATTTTTAATTTCATTTATTGTGTTGTTTATCGTTGCTTGTTTCATCTTTAGTTCTAGGTCCTTGTTAACTATTTCTTCCATTTTGTCTATTCTATTTCCAAGATTTTGGATCACATTTACTATCATTATTCTGAATTCTTTTTCAGGTAGACTGCCTATTTCCTCTTTATTTGTTAGGTCTTGTGGGTTTT
Organism: Phocoena phocoena; assembly: GCF_963924675.1. NCBI lineage: Eukaryota > Metazoa > Chordata > Mammalia > Artiodactyla > Phocoenidae > Phocoena > Phocoena phocoena. The sequence continues at coordinate 71,002,965 of NC_089219.1, read as the reverse complement.
TATCTTGCTCTTTCAACTGCTGTGTGTTTTTCTGTCTTCTCATTTTGCTTATCTTACTGTGTTTGGGGTCTCCTTTTTGCAGGCTGCAGGTTCGTAGTTCCCATTGTTTTTGGTGTCTGTCCCCAGTGGCTAAGGTTGGTTCATTGGGTTGTGTAGGCTTCCTGGTGGAGGGGACTAGTGCCTGTGTTCTGGTGGATGAGGCTGGATCTTGTCTTTCTGGTGGGCAAGTCCATGTCTGTTGGTGTGTTTTGGTGTGTCTGTGGACTTATTATGATTTTAGGCAGCCTCTGTGCTAATAGGTGGGGTTGTGTTCCTGTCTTGCTAGTTGTTTGGCATAGGGTGTCCAGCACTGTAGCTTGCTAGTCGTTGAGTGAAGCTGGCTGCTGGTATTGAGATGGAGATCTGTGGGAGATTTTCACCATTTGATATGTGGAGCTGGGAGGTCTCTTATGGACCAGTTTCCTGAAGTTGTCTCTCCCACCTCAGAGGCACAGCACTGACTCCTGGATGCAGCACCAAGAGCCTTTCATCCACATGGCTCAGAATAAAAGGGAGAAAAAGTAGAAAGAAATAATTAGTAGAAGTAGAAGGAAAGAGAGAAAGAAAGGAAAGAAAGAAAGGAGGGAGGGAGGGAGGAAGGAGGGAAGGAAGGAAAAAAAGAAAGAAAGAAGATAAAGTAAAATAAAGTAAGATAAAATAAAGTTATTAAAATAAAAAATAATTATTAAGAAAAAAAATTGAAAACAACAACAAAAAAAAACGGACGGATAGAACCCTAGGACAAATGATGGAAGCAAAGCTAAACAGACAAAATCTCACACAGAAGCATATACATACACACTCACAAAAAGAGGAAAAGGGGAAAAAATCATAAATCTTGCTCTCAAAGTTTACCTCCTCAATTTGGGATGATTCGTTGTCTATTCATATATTCCACAGATGCGGGGCACATCAAGTTGATTGTGAAGCTGTAATCCACTGCTTCTGAGGCTGCTGGGAGAGATTTCCCTTTCTCTTCTTTGTTCTCACAGCTCCCAGGGGCTCAGCTTTGGATTTGGCCCCGCCTCTGCGTGTAGGTCGTTGGAGGGCGTTTGTTCTTTGCTCAAACAGGACGGGGTTAAAGGCGCAGGGGACTCTGGCTCACTCAGTCCGGGGGGAGGGAGGGGCACAGAGTGCGGGGCGAGCCTGCGACAGCAGAGGCCACCATGCCGTTGCACCAGTCTGAGGTGCGCTGTGCGTTCTTCTGGGGGAGTTGTCCCTGGATCCCGGGACCCTGGCAGTGGTAGGCTGCACAGGCTCCCATGAGGGGAGGTGTGGATAGTGACCTGTGCTTGCACACAGGCTTCTTGGTGGCAGCAGCAGCGACCTTAGTGTCTCATGCTCATCTCTGGGGTCTGCGCTTTTAGCCGCAGCTCGCGCCCGTCTCAGGAGCTCCTTTAAGCAGCGTGCTTAATCCCCTCTCCTCGCGCACCAGGAAACAGAGGGAAGAAAAGTCTCTTTCCTCTTCGGCAGGTCCACACTTTTCCCTGGACTCCTTCCCGGCTAGCCGTGGCACACTAACCCCCTTCAGGCTGTGTTCATGCCGCCAACCCCAGTCCTCTCCCTGTGCTCCGACCGAAGCCGAGCCTCAGCTCCCAGCCCCACCTGCCCTGGCGGGTGAGCAGACGAGTCTCTCGGGATGGTGAGTGCCCATCGGCACTGATCGTCTGTGCAGGAATCTCTCTGCTTTGCCCTCCGCACCCCTGTTGCTATGCTCTCCTCCGCGGCTCTGAAGCTTTCCCCTTCCACCACCCACAGTCTCCGCCCGCGAAGGGTCTCCTAGTGTGTGGAAACTTTTCCTTCTTCACGGCTCCCTCCCACTGGTGCAGGTCCCATCCTTATTCTTTTGTCTCTGTTTATTCTTTTTTCTTTTGCCCTACCTAGGTACATGGGGAGTTTCTTGCCTTTTGAGAGGTCTGAGGTCTTCTGCCAGCGTTCAGTAGGTGTTCTGTAGGAGTTGTTCCACGTGTAGATGTATTTCTGGTGTATCTGTGGGGAGGAAGGTGATCTCCACGTCTTACTCTTCCGCCATCTTCCCGGAAGCCTCTATTGTTATACTTTTATGTATCAGAAGGGACACACATACGTGTCATTGAAATGTTAAAATGAAGGAACTTGGGCTTCCCTGGTGGCACAGTGGTTGGGAGTCTGCCTGCCGATGCAGGGGATGTGGGTTCGTGCCCCGGTCTGGGAGGATCCCACATGCCGTGGAGCGGCTGGGCCCGTGGGCCATGGCCGCTGAGCCTGCGCGTCCGGAGCCTGTGCTCCGCAACGGAAGAGGCCACAGCGGTGAGAGGCCCGTGTACTGCAAAAAAACAACAACAAAAAAAAAATGAAGGAACTTAATTTTGATCAGCAGATTTTAATGAAAGGCTTAATGTGCATAAGGTTTTGTGATCAGCAATAAAATAACACATTTTTTTAATATGGCAGAATTATTGTAGAGCTGTGACAACTTTATTGGAGTCTCACAATATTCCTGAAATGAGAAGGCTAAGGAAAGTCAAAACTTGCCTAAGATCATGCAACCTGTTCCTGGCAGTTCAAGGACGGGAATGTAGTCTCTGATCACCACTCTAGGAGTCTTTTTACTATGCTCTGTTACCTCGCAATGAAAGTTGATTTTCTGCTTCTAACTGAAAGTAAAAATTCTTCTACATTCTCCCCATTGTCTAAAAATTATCTATCTTGATCATTCAGTCCACTGCAATAAACAGATTAACTGTTTATAATGACATCTTACTAGTTTGACTCCTTCCTATTGTTTCCCTCAAATTAAAGGCTAAACTTCACATGGGAAAAATCGTGTGTGATATAATTTAATTAAAGGAGACAGGAATTTATTAGATACTCTGTGAAAAAAAATGGCATGGTACATTGTTGGTAAACTTGCATTCATGTGTAACCCCTAGGTTGAACCCCTCATGTCTGAGAAGAGAAGCAGGTCTCTTCTATCACCAGGAAGAAATCAGTGTCCCTATTAGTTGATTACATGCACACATGGAGTTCAAAGGCTGTTGCAAAAACTTTTCTTTATATTTCAAGCCAGAGTACAGCATAGTTGTGATGAGTGTCTACAAGAACTACCGCAATGATGTTCTTCCTTCTCCCCTCATCACTCCAAGTTTCCTTCGCTTTTTCTCTAACTCTTTTTCCTCTTCAGGGTCCTGCTTCCATCCCAGAAGCACACAGGTATTTCATCTTCTGATGATGATGGCAATAAGTGACCAAGAACTTACAGATTTTTTCAAAGAGGTCTATCTAATAGTCAAGCAAACTTTTTTCTTATAAGTTTGATGGCCATAGTGATGGCATCTTAATCCATGAGCATACTATTAAAGATGGAAAATTAAGTCTTTTTTAGGAAGTAACTTTTGAAGAATTTAAGAAGGGCTAAAAAGTTGTTACACTTGAATCATGGCTCTGTCACTATGAGTTGTGTGACTGTAGCAAGTTACACAATCCCTTTGAGTCTCAGTTCTTTATCTACAAAATGGAGATAATAATAGGGCCTAGTTCTTGTGGTTGATGGGAGTGTTATATAAGTTAATACATGTAAGACTCATAAGATATTGCCTCGTGCTTAAGAAATGCTTGATGTAGCAGTATTATTAATAGTATGTCTTTTAAATTGGCATATTTTACTAAAAACTTACTCAGTACCATGTTGAGAAGGAAAGAAAAGAATGATGGAAAAGAGCAACCTAGCCTGTACATACATAAAACCATACACTAATTGATTAATTAAATGATTAAACCCAGTTTTTTCTTTATTCAGAAATATTTCCAAGTTTTGAATTCCTTCTCAGCCATGACTCTCAATATCACACACAGGCACCCATACAACAAACTGCAGAGTCCCTGCAGTTGTAGATGAGAATATGCATTTTCTATTACTTTTCTTTTGTTTCCTATTTTTTTTTTTACTTTTTACTATTTTATCACACACAATTAAAAAGAATATAAAGAATTGCCATCATAGTGCTGTAGGATTGCAACTGATAGAATAACTAATTTTATTTCATTACATGAACACATTTGAATCTTGACCTTAAAGGATGAGTAGGAATTTGTCAGTTAGGTTGGAAAGGAAATTTCAAGCTGAGAGATGAAAACAGGATAAGGGAAGCCACAGGGATATGAAATACTTCTATTATAGAATGGATTCCACTAAATCATTGTATGTGTATTTTTTGGTTTGAGTTGTCTGGAAATACTCTGAAGCTGAGAGCTGCATACTGAAGTTTATTGGAGAGTACTTTCAGAAGAGATATCTATAAGGAAGTGGGGAATGCAGGATTGGGTGGAAAAAAGAATTGACCCTCAAAGCAATTATAACTGAGTCCTCAACCCATCTGGAGCGGGTACAGCCTTCAGAGTTGTCCCTAATTGAGAGAAGAGGACCAGATATTTATGTCCCTGTATCAGCAATCTTAGCTGGGGGCTGTCTTTGGAAGGGTTAACCATTGATAAGACATCTTCTAAGCCTGCAGCAGGGATCTTATGAGCCATACTCTCTCTGTCACAACTATTTCACTCTGCTGATATACTGTAAAAGCAACTATAGACAATATATATGTGAAACATTGCCAACACCTACATGTGTCTTTTCTGGATGCCAATTCCATTCCTACAACTAAAGGTACCATTATCTATATTTTATGTGTACTTTTCTTTTCTTTGTAGTTTTACCATATATATATATATATATATATATATATATATATATATACACACACACACACACACACATATATGTATACATACATATATTTTATATACTAATATATACTTTTTTTTTTTTTACTTTAGAAAATGTAATCTGATACAGTTTGAATTGTGTTCTCACTAAAATCTGTATGTTGAAGTACTAACCCCTAATACTTCAGAATATGATGTTATTTGGAGATGGGGTCTTTGCAGAGGTAATCAAGTTAAAATGAAGTTATAAGGCTGTGTCTCAATCCAACATGACTAGTGTCTTTATAAGAAGAGGAATCCTGGAGACATATCAAGATGGCAGAGTAGGAAGACTTGGAACTCACCTTTCTCGATGAACACATAAAAAATGCATCTATATGTGGAATACTTTTCACTGAAAACTAACTGGAAACTGGAAGAAAGACCCCTGTATAACAAAGGTTATCAGAAAGATCCACACAGAACTGGGTAGATGGTTCAGAGAAATGGAAGACTATCCTGTGCTCTTGGGTTTGAAGAATTAATATTAAAATGGCCATACTACCCAAAGTAATCTACAGATTTAATGGAATCTCTATCAAAATACCCATGACATTTTTCACTAAACTATAACAAATAATCCTAAAATTTATATGGAACCAAAAAAGACCGCAAATTGCCAAAGCAATCTTGAGAAAAAACTAAACAAAACAAAACAAAGCTGGGTGCATCATGCTCCCTGACTTCATATTATACTACAAAGCTACAGTCATCAAAACAGCATGGTGCTGGCACAAAAACAGACACATAGATCAACGGAACAGAATAGAGAGCCCAGAAATAAACCCACACATCTATGATCAATTAATCTACAACAAAGGGGGCATGAATATAAATGGAGGATAGTCTCTTCAATTAGTGGTGCTGGGAAAACCAGACAGCTACATGTAAAAGAATGAAAGTAGAACAAATTTTCTCACACCATATACAAAAATAAACTGGAAATGGATTACAGACCTAAATGTAAGACCAGAAACCATAAAATTCCTAGAAGAAAATATAGGCAGAACACTATTTGACATAAATTATAGCAATATTTTTTGGATCTGTCTCCTAAGGCAAAATAAAAGCAAAAGTAAACAAATAGGACCTAATTAAACTTAAAAGCTTTGCACAGCAAAGGAAACTATCAACAACATCAAGACAACCTACTGATTGGGAGAAAATATCTACAAATAATATGATGGGTAAGGGGTTAATATCCAAAATTTATGAACAGCTCCTACAACTCAAGATCAAAATTTAAAAATGAGTAGTAGACCTGAATAGACATTTTTCCTAAGATGACACATAGGTGGGTAATTGACACATGAAAAGATACTCAACATTACTAATTACTAGAGAAATACAAATCAAACCACAATGAGTTATAACTTCACATCTGTCAGAGTGGTAATATAAAAAGTCTATAAATAAAAAATGTTGGTGAGGATGTGGAGAAAAGAGAACCCTTATACACTGCTGGTAGGAATGTAAATTGGTGCAGACACTATGGAAAACAGTATGGATGTTCCTCAAAAAATTGAAAGTAGAACTACTTTATGGACCAGTAGTTCCACTGCTGGGTATATATTCCCCCAAAATGAAAATACTAACTTGAAAAGATACATTCACCCCAGTGTTCATAGTTTAGGTATTTTTTACAGCAGTCCCCCACTTCTTGGTACCAAAATCTGTATTAGTTTACAAGGATCGTCATAATAAAGTACTGCGGACTGTGTGATTTAAACAGAAATTTATTTTCTCACAGCTCTAGAGGCTAGAAGTCTAAAATCAAGTGTCAGCAGAAGTGTCTTTTAACACTTGGTTTCTTGGCTTGTGGATGTCTGACTTCTTTTATCTTCACTTGGTCTTCCCACTGTACCTATGTCCTAATCTCTTCTTATAAGGACAGTTATACTGGATGAAGACCCATCCTAGTGACATATTTTAACTTAATTACCTCTTTAAAGACACTATATGCAAATAGTCACTTTATGAGGTACAGGGTGTTGGGATTTCAACATACGGATTTGGGGGGAGGGGCACAATTCAGGCCAGAGCACCATCCATGAACCAAATTCAGAGATTTTCCTCTTTAGTTAATCATCTGGATTCCCCATATGGCTGTCAGCTGGGAGAGGTTTACTCAACCAAAACACTAACTGCTTTAGTTGGGCATTTTAACTCTCTTTGAAGTTCAGCTACTCTAACTATTAAGTCCTGGACTTGATCCTCAGTTTCTCCAACCCTACCAAGACAGTTGATGAGAACTTCCTTGTGTGCAATGCACTGTACCACCTACCACTCTTGAGGGAGTTTCCATTGCCAGTTGGGCAGTGAATGAGCTAGCCTCAAATCCTAACTTCTCGGCTACTTTCTCAGACCATTCCTAACACCAGTTGTTACAGTTTGATTTCCCCAGAAGGCACATGCTGAGATGGAACTTAGGGTATGCAATGCTTTTAGGGACTAACACCTGTAAAGGAAAGGGGATTGAAGCAGGATTGGGCAAAGAAAGAAGCTGAGCTGAAGTATAGGCCTGACAGTGTCTTGGCAAATCTGGAAGGCATGTCTGGAGCAAGTACATAAGGCTTAAATGGCCAGGCCTTTGAGCTCTGCCTCACCCACTAACTGGGTGTGGATAGGAACTGCTACCCTGGAAAGGGAGCGGCTTGGCTTGATGAGCTCTCTGCAGCTGAAGCTTATAATGAAGGAGCCGGAAGCTGGAGGCTGTTTGCTGAGTCACTGGATGCTTCTGGGCGGCAGATCCTCCTTTGGAAGGTCTTGGCAGCAGATCTCCAAGTCCAGCAAAGGTATGTGTTTTCTGAGGGTACACCTCAAAATAGACTTTCTGGGAGAGACAATATGTGTACCTTTTAACTTCAGCCCATAATGCCAAACTGTTTTCCAAAGCGGTTGTTCTACTTACAGCTTTAAGGGAGTTTTTAGCTGCTTCATTTTTATGTTAACACTTGGTATTGTCTGTTGTGTTCATCTTAGCTTCTTTGGTGGGTCTGTAATGGTGTTATAATTTGATATGAATTGTGTTTCACTAATTATTAATAAAGCTATGCTCTATTTCATATGTTTATCAGCCACTTGGATGGATAAACTCTTGGTGAAGTGGCTGTTTAAGGATTTTGTCCATTTTTAAAAAAAAAAAAATGTCATGTATTCTGTTTGAAAGCCCTTCATCAGTTGTATATGTTGCATTTTTTTTTTAACTCGAGCATTTAATAGTATATTTTGATGAGGGAAGTTTTAATGTTTATGTAGACCAATTTATTAGTCTTTTCCTTTATAGATAAAGCTTTTTGTGTTTTTTTAAGAAAGCTTTTCACTATGCTAGCATCATAAATATATACTCCTAGATTATCTACTAAAAGCATTTTGTTTTGCTGTAAACCTTTAACTCACATAGAATTAATTTTTGTGTATGATGTGAGTGAGGTAGGGGAGGGTTCCTAAAGATTATTTTACATATGGAGCTATTTTTTATCTCAGGCTAATTAACTGAAAAGACTATAGGTAATTTCTCTACTATTTTACAGTGCAACTTCTATCGTTTAGAAAGGCTAGGTTTTCCTATAGCATCAAATAATCCCCAAGTCCTAGTAGCGGTAAACCACAAAGTTTAGTCCTCATTTATGGCTGGGCTCTGGCTTTATGCTACAACCTCTATCTGGAACATTGCTAGTCTTGTGGTAGAAGGGAGAGGCGGTGAAGCATGCATAGGCTTTTAAAGCTTTTGGCCTGGTATGATACTAACTTCTCGTATTTCATTGCCCAAAGCTAGTACATGGCCAGCAGTTCAACAATTTTGTGTACATATTATCTTCCTACAGGGAGGGCCAGCATATTTTAGTGAATACTCATGCATTCTGTTACCAAATTTGTCGTGCACCCCTACTTGGGCCCTAGCCTGGCCGAAGCCCCCTAACCCTGTGGGCAGGGTTCCTTTTCCTAGCTTGGGTTCCCACAGCCAATAAAGAAACCTATACTGAGATAGAAACAACACAAGTTTATTCAATGATTAGAGAATGGAGAAGTGGGAACTTGGTTCCGAAACCCAGCTTCACATTGGGCGAGGGTCAGGGGATGGGGGAGATTAAGGCAAGATTTTAAAGGTAAGGTTTAAGGGGGGGAGGCATAGGTAATGGTTTTATGGGAAAAGGTGGTGTTCTTCCTGGAATTGGGGTGCCACCTCTTTTCTGCCCTCGTATGGTCCTTTGGCATCTGGGTCAGAAGCGGGTTGAACTGTCATGGTGGGATGGCCGAGATCTTACTGTTATAATGAGATGGTAATGACCTGCAGAGCAACCTTTGTCCCACTTTTTGAGCTGAACCAGCATGCTCTGGTTTTCTTGTGGTTAGATTCTCTTGTTCCTGTGATGTAAACACAGCCAGAGGATATGGTTAGTTTTGTTTTTCTGCAAGTTTACCCAGAGAGAGGGGCAATGGTGTGGTTCTGGGGCAATAACCTTGGTAACACGTTCTATCACACACCTTTGCAATAAAACAAGTATCTATCTGTGGACCTTACAGCATATTTATTATTTTCCATGTAATCCTTGCACCAATATCACACTGTCCTCATCACCAGAACTTTATAAGTTTCCATGATCAGTACAGTGGGCTTCTCACCTTGTTCTTCAAGAATATCTTGTCTATCCTTGACCTTTTGCATTTGTATATTTTAATTTTATCAGTTTCACAGGACAAAATTTTGGATTTTGATTGGAATTTTAATGGCTCTATTCCCTTATGAAGTGAAATTATTCATTGTTCTGTCTGGGCAAAATAATGAAAAGTTATTACATTCAAAACATATGTTATCACATTCAAAACATATATTATGTAGTAGTGAATAAATAGGACAGTATCCTAAGTACTGGGATTTACAATTGACATGGGATTCTGTTTGTCTTGGTGATCAGGGGATTGAGGGAAGATTGTAAGAGTTTGTCAAATAAGTTAAGAACACAGGGTTTGATGGCAGAATATAGCAAATTATTCATTAGAGTCCAACAAATATTATTGACCATGTACGCAGATCACTTTGCAAGGTGTTGTAGAAGTATCAGAGTTGAATTCTAAACTCTAGAAGGAACATAATATAAAGTACAAAGTGATAAATGCCTTGAAGAAGCAACAAATGCCATTCTAAAAGAAAAGAGTGGGAACTATTGCTTCCTGCTATTGAAATCAAAGAAAGCATAATGGAGAAACAAGGATTTGATGAAGCCCCTGAAGTAAAATGAAGAAATGGGTGAAAGGGTATTCAAGGCTTTGTGCAATAATGATGCATCATCACTGTTTCCCATGGATTCACAGAGCTTCTTTCGGGAGTTCTGTACTAAATAGTCTGGCCCTTTAAATTTTGGAATTTATTTTTATTTAAAGGGAAAAGTATAACTGTTGCATTTATTATAATGAGAACAAGTTCATAAAAGTGTATATAATTAGGCATTTAAAATTTTTTTCACTGAATTTAAAACCACACATTCAGAGAAAACCCATTACAAGTGAATTATGAGTTTAAAATTTTTTTGCAGAGCCTTTTTATTTTATTTACTTTTTGTTTTGGGAATTAATTGCAAAACCTTATATTAATAGAACATTAAGACAAGCTTTCTAAATGTATAAGTCAAAATTTTCCAAGTTATGTTTCCCTTAGTAACTATAACTAATCTTTGTGTAAATAATAAAATAACATTAATATGATATACCTGTGTGAAAAATGAATATAAAAGCTGATTTATAGTCATTGTATAATAAACATGATTGCATTTTTAAAGTCTGCTGTTTTTAAAGTCATGACTTGAAATTTGAATGACTTTTTGGGAAATTTGAGAGTGGATTTTCATATGTAAATCACTTTACTTAACCTACTTAAAAATCACCCGTTTATTTCAATCTCACTTCAAAGATTTCATGTGTTTTCAAAATTTAATATATTATTGAATATCTAAACAATTATTTGCTTGTTTATCTGAACATAATTTTGGGGAGAATGAAATCAGTTTTTGCATTGGTCATAATGTTAAGCATTTGGGACAATATATGAGATGCATCTGTGGATAGCTCGCTTTGTAACATAGGTATTAAAAACATCTCGAATCAAAACCAGAGCTATCTGCACTTAGATAGCAGGTTGAATCAGTCTTTGATAATATTGTAGACCTAGTTCCCACATACACTACTTGGATTGCTTTGGTTTTACAGCCATGCTTTGCACAGCTATCCTGGTCAAGTACTTTACCAATGTTTGCCATTGATTTTAAAAGGAACTATCAAAAGACTGTAGTAAGTTTAGTAAAAAAAAAATATTATTATGAATAAACAAAACCCAACGTAAAGTACGTGGTCTAATGCAAGTTATCAATAGAAACATTTTTACACACAATTTATTGTTAATGAAAAATATTAGTAAAGCTAGAAATTGGGGGTACACACAAAGAAAGTATCCATCATGCTAAAAGACTTGTGAAGCAATAATTCTTTGCTCAAAAAAAAAATTAATCTTGGCTTTCTTGTCCTCTGTATTCTTACCTGGTTTGGTATTGTTTATCTTTTTTTTTTTTTTTTTTTTTTTTTAAACTCCTTTCGGTTACTTCCATTTCTACTTTTACCATTAAATAGGATTATAGATATAGGTTTTTCATAGATGCCCTTAGGTTGAGGATGTACTTTTTATTTGTAATTTGTTGAGAATTTAAATCATGAATGAATGTTAGACTTTTAAAAATGCTTTTTCTTCGTCTATTGAGATGATTGAATGATTTTGTCTTTTATTCTATTAGCATGGTATATTAAATTGATTTTCAGATACTAAACAAATCTTGTGTCCTAGAGATAAATTCCACTGGGTCAGAGTGTATAATCTTTTTTTATATGTTACTACAATCTATTTTGCTAAGAATATACTTTGATGTCAATATTCATGAAGAATATTGATGTCTAGTGTTCTTATTATTTGGCTGGCTTTTGGTATCAGGGCAATACTGAATTCATGGATTTGGAAAGTGTCACCTCCTCTATTTTTTTGGAAGAGTTTATGAAGGATTGGTATCATTTCTTCTTTAACTATTTGACAGAATTGCTTGGTTAAGCCACTTGGCCCTGAGCTTTTCTTTGTGAGAAGATTTGTAATTAATAATTCAATATCATTATTTATTTTAAGTGTATTCAGGCTTCTGCTTAAGTCAGTTTTGGTAAATTGTATCTTTAAAGAACTATATGTAGTTCATTGAAGTTGTCTAATCTGACAAAGTTGTTCCTGACATCCTTTAAAATCCTTTTAATTTCTCTAAGCTGTGTTATAATGTCTCCTCTTTCATTGCCAATTTTTTTTCCTTTTTTTTCTTGGTCTGTCTAGCAAAATGTTTGTCAGATTTTTTGATAGTTAAAAAAATATTGGTATTATTAATTTCCTCAATTGCTTTTCTGTTTTCTATTTCACTGATTTCCACACTAATATTTATTATTTTCTTCTGTTTGCTTTAGTTTAATATTCTTCTTTTTTTAGGTTTTTTAAGCAGATTATTATGTTATTGGGTTTATTCTTGAGATGTAATTCACATAACAACATTTACTACTTTAAGGTATATAAATCAGTGGATTTTAGCACATTCACTATAATATGTAACTATCAGTGCTATCTAATTCCAGAACATTTCTATCATCCCAAAATAAGCACCAAATCTATTAGCAGTCAGTCCCAATTCCCTTCTCTACACAGTCCCTGGAAAATCACTAATCTTCTTTCTATCTCTATGGATTTTCCTATTGTGCACATTTCATATAAATGGAATTATACAGTATGTGGCCTTTTGTGTCCGACTTTTTTCACTTAGCATAACATTTTCAAGGTTTGTTCATGTTGTCACAGGTATCTGTACTTCATTCCTTTGTATGGCTGAATAATATTCCACTGTATAGATATATCACATTTTGTTTATCCATCTATCATTTGATGGATATTTGGGTTGTTTCTACCATTCCACTGTTGTGAATATTGCTGCTTAAACATTTGTGTTAAAGTTTTAGTGTAAACATATTATCAGTTCTCCTGGGTAAATGTCTAGGAGTGGAATTGCTAGGTTATGTGTTAGCTCTCTGTTTAAATTTTTGAGGAACTGAGAAACTGTTTTCACAGTAACACATTACTGATTTTTGATCTTTTTTTTCTTTTATAGACATTACATATATCAACTAAGTACTGCTTTAATTGCATATCGTAATTGATACATTGTGTTTTTTATTTTCAGTCAGTTTGAGAAACTTTCTAATTTATCTTTTAATTTTTTCATTTATAAATGTTTTGTTTAATTTCTTAGCACTTGTGAATATCCTCAATTTTTCTGTTTTTTTACCTAATGTGTTCACATTATAGTTTAAGTATATACTTTGTATGATTTCAATCCTTCTATATTTATTTGGACTTGTTTTATGGCCTAACATATTGCTTACCTTGAGATGTTTATGTGTGCTTGGAAAGATGTGTATTTTATTGTTGGGTGAAGTGTTCAATAGATATTGGTTAGGTCCAATTAATTGATAATGTCATTCAAGTCTTCTATATCTTTGACAGTTTTCTTTCTAGCTGTTCTATCAGTTGTTGAGAATGAATATTGAAGTGTCCATCTATTCTTATAAATTGTCTATTTCTCTCTTAAATTCAGTTTTTTCTTCATGCATTTTGGGGTTGCATTGTCAGATGTGTATATATTTAATTGTTGTATTCCTGATTAATCTTTCTATTGTCTCTAGAAACAATTTTGTCTTGAAATCTATATGTCTGATATTAGTATAGTCATTCCAAATCTCTTGTAGTTATTGTTTGCATGACATACTTTTTTTGTCCCTTTTCTTTCAGCCTATTTATGTCACTGAATCTGAAGAGTGTCTCTTGTAGATTTCATATAATTACTTATCTTATCCAGTCTGACAATCTGTCTTTTTTGGAAGATTTAATCCATTCAGATTTATAGTAATTATTGATATGATTATATCTGTTATTTGCCTTCTATATGTTTCTTTCTTTTTTGTTCTGTTCTTTTACTACTTTGTTATGTGTTAAATAGAAATTTTCTAGTATAGCATTTAAATTTCTTTTTTGGTTATCTTACTAAACATACTTGTTCTTAGTGGTTTCTGTAGGGATCACAATATGAATATTATTTTTCACATTCTGTTTTAGATTAATACTTTATCAATTTAATTAATGAAGTTTAATTCCAGTAAAATATAAAACTATACTCCAACATAGCTTATTCTCTCCTTTCCTTTATGATGGCCTTGTCATATACATTACATTTTTATATTTAGAGACCGAAAATGCCATTTGTAAAATAATTGTTTTACATAATTTAAAAAATTTAAGAGAAATAAAACATATATTGCCTTTTATATTAACTGCATAGTTACCTTTACCAGTGTTTTTCAAAAAAATGTTTCTTTGTGTTAATTCATGTTACTATGTGATACTGTTTTCTTTCAGCCTGAAGGAATTTCATTATTTTTTTTTTCATAAGGCAGGTCTACTAGCAAGAAATTATCTTAGTCTTTGTATATCTTGGAATGAGTTATTTCACTTCCATTTTTAAAGAATAGTCTTGCTCAATATGGAATTCTTAGTTTACAGACTTTTGTTTTGTTTTTCTTTTAGTCCGTGGAATATGTCATCACAGCACTTTCTGGTCTCTACTTTTTTTCCTAAAGAAATGTCAGCTGTTAATCTCATTGCAGTTCCTCTCTATGTGATCAATTATTTTCCTTTTTCAGCTTTCAAGATTTTCTTTTTGTTTTTGACTTTGTACAGTGTGATTTCATATGTGTGGTATGGATCTTTTAAAATTTATCCAACCTGGAGTTTGTTGAGCTTTCAGATAAGTAAATTTTCATCAAATCTAAGACGTTTTTGGACCTCATTTTTTCAGATATTCTTTCTGGCCCTTTTGGTCTTTTCCTTACATGACTCTCATTTTTCACATATTGATGTGTTTGCTGGCCTTGCACAGGTTTTTAAGGCTCTGTGTTTTATTTGTATTTTTTTTTCTGTTTTAAAGATTAAATACTTTCTACTGACCTATTTTAAAATTCAATTTCCTCTTCCACCTCACCTATGCTCTTGAATCTCTGTAGTGATTTTTTTTAAAATTTTTGATTATTATGCTTTTCAGCTGAAGACTTTCCAATTAGTTCTTATAATTTCTACTTCTATGGGCATTCTCTATTTGATGTGTCATTGTCATCATGGTTTTCTTTAGTTCTTTAAACATATTTATAGTAGCTGCTTTGGAGTCTCCTAAGTTAAACATCCTATTCAGAGACAGTTTCTATTGACTGTTATTTCTTTGTCTTGTGCATGTATCACACTTTCCTGTTTCTTTGTATGTCTCCCATTTTTGACTGCAATCTTGGAAACTACATTGTAGCAAATCTAGATCAGATAGCCCCTTTTCTCAGGGGTTGTTGATATTTTATTTTCTTTTTAAATTTTTTGTTTAGTTACTTGTATGGACTACTTGTGTAGAGTCTTTCTTTTCCTCAGACTGTGGCCACTGATGTCTCTGCTCATGTTTTTCTTTTATTTCTAAGCTTGACACCCTAGAGATGAATCAACATAGCTCAGTGATTGACAATGATTGGTCAAATAAATCTTGAGTCTATAAATCTTCCATCCTTTGACAGTGAATTGTGTGTGGATTAGGATATGCATTCAGAGTTTAGGTAGTTTACAAGTGTGCCCTAGCTTTTACTTTCTGCTAGGCTTTCTCATGTCTTCTCTCCCTAGCAGGTCTAACATTTAGTCATAGACAAAAGACAACTAGGCACCTCCCTGTGTACGTACTCTTGGGTATATGTACAGCCTTCCAGACCATAAAGATGTGTGAATGTATATCAAGACTCAATATAGTTGTCTTACTTTCTGGATATAACTACCGAATTTCTGGCTAGTATGCCGTTCTGTTGCTTGACACAAATGGTATTGAAACCTCTGACTATTGTGATGTTGGTTTCCCTTGAATTTTTCCACTGGGAGTACTATTGTTTCAACAACCCCTGGGGATGGGCTTTGCTCCAAATCAAGACAGTGCCCTCTGGCAGCAGAGGTGTTTTCACAGCTTGCCTTATTCTGGTTAAACAACTGAACTGATGGAGCAGGAGGTGCAATTTCACCTGGGCTGGGATAGGAGCAATTTCAGGCTAAAACAGCCCAAAGTTACATTGTTTTTATCTGCATTTCAGTAGCTTTTCTCGAATTAAAGTTTCCAATCTGGTGTATGCCCTTGGTTGATTTCCAGAGAACTGAAATTGTTCTTGACAATTTTGTCCAATTTTATCAACACACTTTGTGGAGAGAATTTGCTGAGCTTCTCACTCCACTATTCCGAGAATCCTGTTTCTGTATCATTTTTTGACCAGAAAAAGTAAAACATCCCCAAAAGCTCATTGTAACTTCTCATTGTACATTATTGGACAAAACTGTGTCACATGCTCTTTCTTGGTGCAAGGTAAACTGGAAGGGTGGTGGGGTAAGTAATTAGCTTTGGCAGGTCCTATAGTAAAGACTGACAAGTGAGAAAATGTATATCTGGAGATGGATTTGTGGTTAGACAAACAATAATGCCTGTCATACCCATTCAACTATTAATACCATAAGTAGGAAGTTTAAGTATTCTTTCTAACACTTTTATAGCACCATTCCAAAGGCAATTGGAAATTAATTTCATTAGGACTCAAGTTCAAAGTTCATAAAACAGTCTAGTTTTTCCGTAAAACATACAGACTATGATGTTGAACTGCATGGGTTTTATACTACGTTTACCATGTACTAGTGTTACAAAATTGGGCAAGTAACATAACCTCTGTATTCTTCAGTTTCTCCATATGTCAAATTTGGATAATAATTATTCTTTCTTCAAGAGTTGTAGTAAGGATTAAGTGCCTATAAAGCACTTTTCCCAGTATCTGGCTCACAGCTGGTGTTTAACAAATACTAGCTTCCTGTGCTCAGAGGGCACTTTCTAGGAAACCCAATTCAACATAATATGGAACTCTTCCTTTGTTCCCTTTGAGTATCTTCCAATGATAAAACTGGAAGAAAGAATGCTTTAATTCTATGTCAGCCATAGAGTTCTCTAAGGACTGGCTATATAGCCTATTCTATATAAAGAAATACATGGTTTTTATGTATGGCATTGAAATGAGGCAAGCTACCAACTGATGTTGCAGCTAAAGCTCTCTTTCCTTCTGGGATTGAGTCATTGAACCAATAACTATGATTTGGTAATGAAGGATGACAACATTGTGTGAGAGTTGGAGAGATCATAGTGGATTATTTATTATTTGGGCTATAAGATGAGGAAAAATAAAGTACTGACAGATGTTAGTTACTATATGTGTATATACATACATACATACATACATATATATCTATATATATATGTTGCATACATTTCTTATGGTGACCAAATACTAAATAGAGTTCTGATATTACAAAATGACAGTTCACTTATGGATAATTGGAAAGGAAATGAAAAAAAATGAGATCCTGTGAATATACTGAGAGTAACTTGTAGTCAGAAAAATAAATCAGCATGTAGATATAGATGCCAGAATGCAATTTCATTTTCAGTCAGCCAAAAGTAATTGATAAAATTAGTTATAGTGAGAACAAATGTATTTTAAAGTTAATAACCTTAATAACCTTTGTATTCATGATGAATAATCATTGGAGATATCTATAAGTAATTATAAAAGTATCTTTTATAATAACATGTAGCAAAAGTTTTAGAAATGAAAAAAATATATAGTGGAATGGTGCAGTTGAGAAATTTATCACAAGGAACCAGAACTTTTGTGATGAATCAGGAGTAGAAATAAAGTTACTACCAGTATAGCTTCCTGGAAGGGTTATTAATTTCATCTATCATGTAGAGGATTCGTAGGGAGGGTAAGGCAATTAGAACTAAAATGATGGCTGGGGCTTCCCTGGTGGCACAGTGGTTGAGAAGTCTGCCTGCCTATACAGGGGACACGGGTTCGTGCCCCGATCCGGGAGGATCCCACGTGCCGTGGAGCGGCTGGGCCCGTGGGCCGTGGCCGCTGGGCCTGCACGTCCGGAGCCTGTGCTCCACGACGGGAGAGGCCACAACAGTGAGAGGCCCACGTACCGCAAAAACTAAATAAATAAATAAAAAGAATAAAAAAATAAATAAAATGATGGCTGGAAGGATGGTTCAAATGGGCTCTACCTGTTGGTAGAAGCAATGGGAACCATCTTCTGTTATGAATACTACAGTTACCACAGTTCTTACCAAATTTTCCACCCACTGCTTATTATATCATTATTTCTTCAGAGAAGCAATGGCTGACTAGATCATTGTTGATGATAGAGACAGTGCGAATAAATTTGCTCTGTTAAGTGGTGAGGGTGGGATGGGGGCTGGTGTAATGTGTGCATGCTGACTAGCTCTCAGTGGGATGACAGTGAGGGTGTTGTTACAGCTGGTCTCCTCTGAAATTTAGGTCACTCTTAGGGCTCTGTATCTTTTTCATTTGCTGAATTTCATTCCAGAAAATTGCTGACCTTTCCATTGCTTCTTTCTTACCTCTTAATAGGTGAACTATAACTGCCCTGTTTTCTGATTATCTGAAACTAAGATTAGGACAGGTACCTAATAAATTCTCAAACTCTGTACTAGCACTGTGTAGCCATATGGCAATTTCAGAAAAGCTAGTCAAAACCTATGAGAGGTAAAAATGTCCAGACTTTTCAGCAAAATTCATTTAAAGGAAAAGTCCTTAATAAGACACTCATCAGTTGTGTCATGTTGCTGCAGTTCCATTGTGTATATGTGGCAAAGGTGTAATTCTTTCTTAGACAAGTTGAGTGGGAAATTGAGAAAGGTCCAATTCACTCCTAGGTGACCCTTTAAGACTTAAAGGTGTTACACGGAAGCTATAAAGAAAAACCAAAGAGATGACAACTGAGGTTGAAGTTACAGATTGAAATAGGAAGAATAGAAATAATGAGAAAGGCTGAGGCAAAGAATTTTTAGATGTTAAGACAGTATTACACTGCAAGCACAAGATGTGCTGTTCAATAAATGCCTTCTTCCAAAGCATCTTGTATTGCTCTGAAATTGAGTCTGGTATTAAGACCTCTGCAGGTAGGAGTACTCAGGGATTGGAGAATTCATCTGCAAATTTCTGCTACCCTGTGAATTCTGTATAGGTTATATTATTTCATGATTTGAACCTGAGATAAAGGATGGATTAAAGAGTCTCTGCATATATCATGCACAGTAAGACAACAGTGCACTAAGGGCCAGCAGAACATGGTGATTGTCAGAATCTGGAGGCTGTTTGAATTGAACTTCAGCTCCAGCATTTACTAGAGATGTGATCTGTGGATAAGTTACTTTGTGTCTCTCTGCTTCAGTGGCTCCATGATTCATTTAGGAATAATGATAGTACAGTAGGGTCATCCTGGGATATGCTTCATCTCTAGTCCCACATTAAAAAAAAAAAAATAACCCTAGCAAAGGGCTCTAATTTTTTCAGTAGACAGGAAACAAATTTACTACTGTCAGGAATATGAAATAGATTCGATTTGGATCAAGTGTCTACATCTAGATTAATCAACTAAGTAATGGTACGGTCTATAAATGCATGGCAACTCTAAATCAAATTCCAAGGTTGGGATGGGGGAATATTCTCCCTAATATTTGGGGTGCTGATTCTCTTATTAGACAGACAAAATAATGAGTTTCTCCTCCAAGGCTTTGGTATGATTATCTGAATGTTGTAAAGAAATGTGTATTCCCTCTGCATCAAATTCCTTATGTGAACCTGGGCATTTGAGTGGTTTAAGAGTCACAGTCAGTAGCATCCTTCATCTTAAGCCTGTCATTCTCTTTATTAGGCACCATTTGTTTCCTTCTACTTTGCTTATTAGAAATACAATTACAAAATGAATTTGGGAATGAAATAATCACTTTTTTCAAGTAAATTGTTCTATTAACTCTCTCAACACAATAGGATAATGTTTGGTATAGATCTGTATTCACCACAACAAAATTAGTTACTATTTTTAATGAATTAAATGTTCATCTTTTACAGATTCAACATAAATAATCCAGTTGCCATATTTTTTTCACAATGATTTTTAATAAACCACACCTCAGAGTGCATCACCATAAAACTGGTTGTATTTCCCCACAGACACGGTGTTATAATTGAGAGATAAGCTATTGATCAAAGACTTATGATCAAAAGTATGTCATAAAAGCAATTATAGTTCATAAACTGCTATTTTAAAGTATTTATCTTTCCAATAATCCAATTTTTATGAGGCAGGCCTTATCTGAACTCACTGAATATTCAAGAGACTGAAATATATATATTTATATATATTTACCACATACAACTGTAGTAAATTGTATCACAATTCTGACTTAAAACCAATATACCATATATAATATATGTAGATTTATGCTTAAATTAAATGTTATTTTATCATAATTCTAATAAATTAACTCTTCAGATATTTACTGGGTGACTGTTAAGTGTCGGGCAGTTTTTAAGCAACCTGAGATAATAAAATGCAAAACATCATTCCTATATTCCCTGTCCTAGAGGAACTCAGAGACAAATATACAGGCAAAAGTAGAATTCAAAGACAAGATATCAGCCATGATGGGAGCTATACAGTTTATGTGTAAAGATATATACGTGCATGTATAAATGCAAAATGTATACTTTTATACACAAACACAAATGTATTTTTTTTTTTGTGGAGGGGAAGTCAGTGTCTTTGAACAAGTTTATCAGTGAAGTTTTATCTACTCTTTTTCTCCCAGTACTTTCATGGTTAATAAAGACATTTAAATATCTCACTGACTTAAGAAATGTCTCACAGTTTTTCAACTTTCTTGTCATTTTGTTCACAGCTTTCATGGCTCTTACTGCTCAACAAAAAGTCATAAAAGTAATTGTTCCATCTTTAGCACGAGCATATAATAAGATAGCCAGCATTTTTCTGATAGCATGGCTAATGCAAACCAAACACTGAATACTTTTGAGCCTTTGTGAGCTAGGGAATTAGGGATGAAAAGATAAAAAGGGGCACCTAAGATTGGTATTAATTTAAAAAATGATGACATAAATGGAACAGAGAAAATGTGAGCCTCTATGTTCATTTATCTCTAAAAGGGTTAAATTTGTAAATAGATAATTTATAGAAAATTTTATTTCCATGGCTCACGACAGTATCATACCTGGGTTTTGGGTAATCAGATCAAAACATAAATGTCCACAGATGGGCCTTATAGGAGGAAATGATAATTATAATTGCTATATTGTTAAATTATAGCAGAATAGGCTATCACTTTGAATTAGAAACACAGTATTGACATCAGCTAAATTTTGAATTGTATGCATTTTTAAAAATTATAAATTTCTGTATTGTGAGTTCAATAATCAAATTATTTTGCACAGATGATTTTATGCATGGATAGATACATTTCAGATAATTGAACACAATAGAATGTAAGCAGAAGGCTGTAGGTGACCACTCAGTGCATAGGCCAGCACTCATAGGAACTAGAGGACAGTTATGTTTCCAGTTTGTCCATTTGGTGTTTAAAAACAGTATTGCCAGGAGTGATGTTGGATGAGTTTTTAAAATAGTAAGAAATAATTTAGTTAAGCTGGACATGGTGTGTAGATTGTAAAAAGCAATATTCAGATTAGCTAACAGATTATCATCTCTGCAGAAACAATTTTGCCTCTAAAATTTGATAATATTATGATTCATGCTGGTAGAAAAATCTTTCTCACTATTCATTCAACAAGCTTTCATTGAGTGCTTACTATATGCCAAGGAACTGTACTCCTCATTGGAGATGAAAAGCCATCATTCTTATCTTTAACGACTTTACATTTATTACAGTGGAATATATAATATATTTTTAAATGTATATTTATTGTTATCTTTCATGAATTCCCCTAGGCAATTGGATTTGTGGAAATCTCCTGTACCACTTTACTTCTTCATGTGACTCATCCTGACTGTCACTACTTTCTCTCACACTACTGGGAAGTTCTTGACAAGTATTTCTATACAAGCTTATAGTAAACATTTAAGAGTTCTTTTTTCAAGAAAAAAGTATCTTAGAGTAGATATTTTGTTTTTCCCATTCTTCACTGGATATGCATGGGCAAAACTTTGGAAAAGGCTGGGCAGGCACTTTCAGCTCTATCTTGGGCTAATGTATCTCTGGATCCTCTGTTGGCAGTGGTACCACCTCCAACAGCTCGGGCCAAAATTGTTCTATTTTCTTTTTTTCCAGAAGAACAGAGGCCTCCCAGAAACCTGCTTGGCATATTCTCTTTTCAATGTGCACATAGCAGGAATCCACTCTAATTTTGTCAGGGAGAGAGGAACTGAGTCAAATCATGTATATCAGCCTATTTTTTCCTTCTTGATATAACTTTTTGTTTCTTGGCTAGAGAGTAGTTCTCCCACTGGGTCCTCCAATGGCCATGATCTTTCAGGTCGTCATAATAGCATACTTCTACCTGCCATATTAAATCTCTAATTTTTAAACTTCTAGCAACAAATTTGCAGGGCAGCACATCAAACTTTGGTGAGCATGAGAATGATTTGGAGAGCTTATTAAAGCACCAAGTCCTAAGTTCTCCCTGACGGAGACTTTGATTCAGTACACTGGAGATGAATTGGATTTCTAACATCCTCCCAGGTCATGTTTGTCCATGTACCATACCTTCATCAGAACTGTTTAGAGTGATTATGTTATACAGGCATACCTTGGAGATACTGTAGTCTATTAAGTTTGCAACAGCATTATGTCTAAAAAATGTATGTACCTTAATTAAAAACTTTATTGCTAAAAATACTATCACCTGTGCCTTTAGTGAGTCATAGTAGGAACATCAAAGATCCGTGATCACAGATCAACATAACAAATATAATAATAATGCAAAACTTTGAAATATTGCAAGAATTATCAAAATGTGACACAGAGATATGAAGAGAGTAAATGCTGTTGGAAAAATGCTGCCAATAGGCTTGTTCAATTCAAGGTTGCCACAAACCTTCAATTAATGAAAAATGCAGTATCTGGGACGCACAATAAAGTGAAGTGTAATAAAATAAAGTGTGCTGTTATAGAAATATTTAGTGGGTCCCAATAAGAAATGATCAATGTTACCTAGTGCTTTCAGAAAGCAGTCAAAAAAAAAAGCACCTCCTTCAGCAAAGTCATGCACAGTGATGAGCAATTTTTCGGGCACATGATATATAAAAGTGGACACGTCCAAGAAAAGGGATTTCCAGGAGGTTAAGCAGAGTAAACATGGGTATGAAGGGGATATAAAAACAAACAAAAAAAACAAGAAAAGGGTGTGTGGCTGGAGGGTAGAACGTATGGGAATAAAGGTGGCAGGAGAGTGGGGGAAGATAAGGCCAGAACAGAAGGCAAGGGCCAGGTCATCAATGATGTTCTGTTATAATATAAATAGTTCTTTAGGTAATATGTAAGCAATAATATAATATAAGCATTACGTTTTAGAAAGGTTATTTGGCAGTAGTATACAAGATGAACCAAATTGGTCCAAGACTGGTTGCAGAAGAACACTTAGATGAAAATGATTGCAGTAATCCAGGTGGGTGATAATGAGGCCTTCAGCTAAGGTAGTAAGCAGCAGTGGAGAGTGATAAACTGGACAAGAAAATTATGAAGGTGATTAATTAGATGCAAACAGTTTTGTATCGAATGTCTCCTTGGTCCTAAAAAGAATATTGGAATAATTCATTGAGATGACAAGATAATGATTGCAGGGGAAATAACAGGTTTGATGGCAAGTAGGGAGGCGAAGCTGTGTTGATGAGTTCTGTTTTGGAGATGGGGAGTCTGAGCTTCCTGGGCCCATACAGGTCTAGACCTCAGTAGAGTAGCCTGAGCTGGAGATATAAATTTTGGAATTATCGTATAATTATCATATAGCTGTCTTTGGAATAATGGAATTAAATGAGAATCTTATGAAAGCTTGCGGAATATATTGGTTTCTTAGGAGAGAAAATCTAAGGCACATTAATAGTTTTAAAGAATAGGCTGAGAAAGAGAATCTTACCATGGATATTGAGAAGGTTTAAAAAGATAAAAGGAGAACTAAGTCAGCAGTGTCACTAAGCCAAAGAAAGAAGCTCAGAGATGTCAAATAGCTCAGAGATGCAAATGACTCAGACACCAAATACTATGGATACTGAAAGGAGTCTACTGGATTTAGCAATTAGGAGATCATTGGTGCCTGGGGAGAGTTCTTTCAGGGAAGTGATGAATAGGGAAACCTTATTTGAATAATTAAAAACTTATTAGGGCTTCCCTGGTGGCACAGTGGTTAAGAATCTGCCTGCCAATGCAGGGGACACAGGTTTAAGCCCTGGTCTGGGAAGATCCCACATGCCCTGGAGCAACTAAGCCCGTGAGCCACAACTACTGAGCCTGCGCGTCTGGAGCCTGTGCTCTGCAACGGGAGAGGTCGCGACAGTGAGAGGCCCGCACACCGCGATGAAGAGTGGACCCTGCTCGCGGCAACTGGAGAAAGCCCTCACACAGAAATGAAGACCCAACACAGACAAAATAAATAAATAAATAAAAATTTAATAGAAGGTAAGGAATCTGTCATAGAGTACAATCCTTTTCTCTAGGACAGAGCTGGATTTCTTCCTAAACAAAGAAAGCAGAGGGTGTGTTTCTTTGATTAAATAATACCTTGGATCAGCACAATAACCTATAAATTGATACCTGTAGATAACTAAGATTAGGGACCAATCAGAGGTCAACAAAAGGACACCATGAGCCTGATGTAGGAGGTTCATAGGAAGGACTAAATCATGAAGGAGGAGGGGATGGATGTCAGGGAGATGGAGAGGAACCCCCAGTAAGTAATGACTACTTCTCAAGCTATTCCAAACACATCCAGCTAAAAATATGTGATCAAAGCTTCTGAGAACCCTGTCTCAGAAGCCTAGTTTTGCAACCAAAACTTGGCAATTAGTATTTGAAAACCACATTAATTGTCTAAAAACCACCCACAGGCACTTTGACATTTATTATACATCAGAGAATACACAACCTTGATCTGAACCGAAATGAAGGGGAAACATAAGACATTTGCAATAATTTCAATCAAGTTTCTCCAAACATCAGACTACTGAGTGATATTGCCAAACCCAATATCCAGTGCATTTAAAAACATCACTGTTTCTCATTTTATATGCACATGTTCATGTTTCCCTGTGAAGAAACCAGTGTTCTTAATTGTTTAAAATGGCTTTACTTCACTCTCCTTTGCATCTTACAATATTTAAACTAAATTTTATAGTTTTCTAAGAGTTATCCTTTATGAAATATAATGGATAAGGAAAGTAACTTTAGTAACTGCCTTGACATTGAGCATAGCTCTGAGAAATGGGTAATGGCGAATCCTTCAAGGGAAATAGATTAAAGACCCAGTGAGAAAAGGAGAGTGAAAAAAGCATATCCTTATTGAGGAATATTATATCCTCATTGAGGATATAATTATTATATCTTTACTGAGGGGGAAAACAGAATACAGAGAAAATCGCCTAACTAGCTTTAATGGGCTGGCCAACAATTCATCACCTCCATTACCCACAGCAATGTCCCTTAAACTGGGTTCCTCAGATTATTAGTAGTCTTTCAAGGGGTAATAGATGTTCCTTAAAAAAAGGATGCTACCTAATATAACCCCTGCATATTAGTATGCTAGGTCTGCAGTAACAAAGTACCACAAACAAGGTAGCTTAAACAACTAAAACTTACTGTCTCATAGTTCTGGATGCTTGAAGTCTAAGCAGGGTTGGCAAGCGTTGGCTCCTTTTGAGGCCTCTCTCCTTGTCTTGTGGGTGACTGCCTTCTCCTTTTGTGTTCACATTATCTTCCCTCCTCCTTTTTTATTCACATTATCTTCCCTCCTTATATGTCTGAGACAAATTTCCTCCTCGTATTAGAACACCAGTCATATTGAATCAGGGTCCAACCTAATGACCTCCTTGTAACTTAATTACCCCTATAAAGACCCTGTCTCCAGAATATGGTCACATTTTGAGACACTGGTTATTAGGACTTCAACAGATGAATTTTTTGAGTGGACAAAATTTATCCCATAACACCATGTACTAAGTATCCATTGCCGCATAACAATGTTTCGACAAACTTTGAGACTTAAAGCAATACACATTGATTATCTCACAGTTTCTGTGGATCAGGAATCTGGGCATAGTTCAGCTGGGTCTCCTACAAAACTGCAATCAAGGTATCACTCAGGACTGTGATATCATCTCAAGGCTCTCCCGGGGAAGGATCTGCTTCCAAGTGGTTGTCAGAATTCAGGCCCTATGGCTTGTTGTATGGAGGGACTCAGTTTCTTCCTGGCTGTCTCCAGGGCCCATTTTCAAAACTTGCCACATGAGTCTTCCTAACGTGGTCAACTGGCTTTATCAAAACCAACAGGAGACAATGTCCCCTAGCAAGACTTATGCTACAGTCTTATGTAGAGTAAACATACAAGTCACATCCCATCACCTTTGTTATGTTTTATTGGTTAGAAGCAAGTGACATGCCCTGCCTACACTCAAGAAGAGGGAATTACACAAGGATATGAATACCTTGAGGAGGTGGGGATCCTGGGGGCCACCTTAGATTCTTTCTACCACAACTCTCCCTTAGAGAGTTACAATGGTATAGACACATTAAAGACTCTGAGAACATCATATGGGAATACCCTATTAGGCCATTAGGCAAAATATACTCCTTATCTCAGCATATAAGACCTTTAATAATTTGCTTCGAACCTACTTCTTTAGGATGATGTCATTATATATCCTTTATATACCACATAACTCAGTACATCGTATAACTCACTCTTCCCTAGATTTTTCCATTTGAACTTTACTAATTTTCCTTTCTGAATTTTTCACGTTCTTCAAGGCTTATTGCAAAATTCACTAGCCCAATGAACATTTTCTTGAATATTTCCAGCTGGATTCATATGTTCATTTATTTCTTCATTCAACAAATATTTGAGAATAAAAGATGCTAGGTGTGGAACTTATAGCAGTGAAGTAATTTACCTTCTAAAAAAGAGATTGGCATAAAGAATCAAACAATTATATAACTGCAGTTAGAGATATGTGATATGCAGGAAAAAAAATAATAAATGGAGTGCTCTCATAGAGAAAAATAATAGGAACCTAACTTGTGAGGGTGCATGGTCAGAAAAGACCCAGAGGAAGTGACTCTGAGTCTTCAGCTGAAGATGAGGGAAAAGCAAGATGATCATTCCAGTCAGAGTAGAGCCTGTGCAGAGGTCCTGACTTGGGACAGAGCTTGCAATTCAGGGAAATGAAGTAAGGCAGATACAGCTGGAATGTAATGAAGGTGCAGTAAGGTGAAAAGGTTGGCAGGGCCCAGATGGTTACAGGCCTTGAAGGCCACTTAACAGTTTTCTTTTAATGCTAAGTAAGTGCAGTGAACAACCAGTAAAAGTCTTTAGGCAGGAAAACGACACTATCAGATTTATGGTTTCAAAATACCACTCATGTTGTTCTATGCAAATGGACTGTTCTCTGCGAATGGACTGAATATGGATAAAGAAGCAGAGATTAATTAACATAAAGCTTTTAGTGTATATCTAGAAATTAGTTGATAGCAGCATGGACAAGACTGGAAGTCAGTAAATTATGGCCTGTGGATACAAACCTGCTTTGTATGACCCATAAGCTAGTATGGTTTTTATATATTTTTTTTTTTTTTTAAATTTATTTATTTATTTATGGCTGTGTTGGGTCTTCGTTTCTGTGCTAGGGCTTTCTCTAGTTGTGGCAAGCGGGGGCCACTCTTCATCGCAATGCGCGGGCCTCTACTATCGTTGCCTCTTTTTTTTTTTTTTTTTTTTCCGGTACGCGGGTCTCTCACTGCTGTGGCCTCTCCCGTTGCGGAGCACAGACTCCGGACGCGCAGGCTCCACGGCATGTGGGATCTTCCCGGACCGGGGCACGAACCCGTGTCCCCTGCATTAGCAGGCAGACTCTCAACCACTGCGCCACCAGGGAAGCCCTATATTTTTTAAGGTTGTGAAAAATAAAGAATATGTGACAGAGGCTCTATGTAGCCCACAAAGTCTAAAGTATTTACTATGTGGACTTTTACAAAACAGCTTGCTGACCCCTGATCTAGACAAATAATAACCGTGGAAATGTAGAGAAGTGAAGGATTTAAGATTTATTATCTGGATGGACAAAATTTGGTGATGGATTAGATGTGGGTGTGAAGAAGGAAATTTAAAGTAAAATGTTTAAGTTCTGACTTGAGCAACTGAGCCAATGGAAATAACGTATAAAACATAAAAGACTAAAGGGGAGTGATTTGTGGGGAAGGAAAATGAAGAGTTCTGTTTTGGGTACTGTGGTACATAACAGGTCCTGTCTCTGTGTGCAGGGATACAGACACATGTCTCTTGTGACATTTGGGAAAGTTTTCTGCTTTATAAATTCTGCCTTCCCAAGGTAGAAACCAAACAGTATCCTTCCCAGCTTTCTTTGCAACATGGTGTTATGTCCATGCATCACATAAGCTCACATGAGAGGCTGATTGACTTTTGAGGTTCCATTCTGCTAGCGGAAGTTACTAGCTTCCAGCTATTGGGGTGGGGTCAGTGATGGCAACATCATCTTCCTGGGTTAGGACATTCAGTGCTGTTGGCCAGCTGTGGAAAACAGGTTGTGGCAGTCACGCAAACAGTAGCTTCCAGAATGTAATAACAGCAATGACTGCAGTAGTTTTCTCAGTAGGCCAGCTCTGTTTTGTGGTTCTCATTATTTTCCCTAGAAATTTAGTCTTAAACCTGGTATTCCAGCCATCCCAACCGTTCTGTGAGCTTCTCAATATCCTTTTTGAAATTCCTTTTTGATTTTTCAGCCAGAATCAGTTTCTGTTGCTTGCATCTAAGAACATGACTGATAAAAGACATTTAATTTGATACGCCTGTGGGATATTCAAGTGAAGACATTAAATAGAGAGTTAGCTATACAAGTCTGAAACTCAGAGGAGAAGTCTTGGCTGGAAAAAGAAATCTGGGAATTGTTGGACTATAAGTGTTATTTAAAACTACAGGAATGTATAAGATTGTTTAGGAATAGTGTGTAAAATAGACTGAAAACAAAACAAATTCAACATAATAGAAATTGGGTTGAGAGGGAAGCTTAATTTTTCATCTTTCTGAGAGCCCATAGTATTTTATACCTACAGTACTTAATAGATTCTCTCATATTATAGCTATTTGTTTACCTGTATGAAAATAATTTACCTGATTTGAGTTCCTTGAGGGAAATGGCTGTGTAGTTTTCTTCATTGTTTCTTCCAGTAGAAGACACAATGCTTTCTGTGGAATAAGCACTCATATATTTTTCCCACTTGAAATTAAATTTTCAATCTTTGATTCCCTTCTCAGGGTTTTTAAGTATATATTTAAGAGCAAACTAATTTTGAAACAATTGCTTTCTATGTCCTGGGTTATCTTTGGTCTGTTGCAAGAAACTTCATTTTTTTTTTTTTTTTTTTAATCATTGTTTTTTTCCCTTTAGGCATTTTCTTGACCATAGGATGGGCAATTATTTGACTGTTTTTGGTTTTTTGGGTTTTTTTCTTCTCACAATGCTCTATAAAGGGCTTAACTGGGAAATCTTCAACTCTTAATTTTCTGTCATATGCATATAGAATCTTCTCTGTTCTAGAAAGATGCCAGAAATGAATTTTTTAAGGTATAAAATATCTTAAACTGATGCTTATTTCATCACTTTTACCTCAATTTTTACCTCCATTTTAAACAGTCATATAAACTAAGCTTAATGTCATTCATGTTTATTTAAAATTCTTATTGAAAACTGTATATCACAGTTTTTTTGCAGGATAGTAGGTTGATGTACTTAGGTATAATATTGGAAAAATTGGATTCTTTTGTTTAGTTCACTTCGTATTTGTGATACTTCATACCTGTGTCAGAAAGCTGTCTTAAGTATTAATTTACTTAAAATCAATTACATAACTACTAAGAACCAGGTACTATGCATTTTTAGGAATACAGAGATAAATAAGAGAAGGCTCACAAAGAGTCAATGTAAATAGCACAAAGAGAAGGTATTTTTAATTTCTGTGACTTATCCTGATTTCCTCTCTAACAGTCCTATTTACGAAATATATTTTATAAAGGCTCAATTGTGTATCCTTTGTTTGAAATGAATTTATACATTGAAAAAAAGTTTCTTTCATGAAACTCCATCACATTGTTCTATAAGAGAGTGATTTTCTGCTGAGTTTCTGCAAGACACTGTAAAATATGCGGTTCACTTTTTTTTTTTTTTTTTTTTTTTTTGGGTACGCTGGCCTCTCACTGTTGTGGCCTCTCCCGTTGCGGAGCACAGGCTCCGGACGTGCAGGCTCAGCGGCCATGGCTCACGGGCTCAGCCGCTCCGCGGCATGTGGGATCTTCCCGGACCGGGGCACAAACCCGTATCCCCTGCATCGGCAGGCGGACTCTCAACCACTGCGCCACCAGGGAAGCCCGCGGTTCACTTTTGACACCCAAATTAATTGCCATTGCTAGGTCCTGACCCTACTCACAGTTTTCTGAACACTTGGCACTTTGTGGCCCTTCTGCTATCAAACTGAGGAGTCCAGTTAAGCCTTGTCTGCTAAATCCTTTTGTCTGCTATGCTTACATGTTGTCAAATGACTTTTATATTCATTGTCTCACGTGTTACTGGTAAAACCTGTAAAAGTTAGGCCAGGCAGGCACTATTATCTCAATTAACAGTCTCAAGGTAACATGGCTAGTAAGTTGCTTTGCTGAGAATAGAATTATGATCTTCAGCTTCAGATTTTCATTCCTTATCCTTTTCCCTCTATAATCAAGAAACTAAATAAAGCAAAGAAGATAAATGTGCCAAGGGATTGATAACTATTGATGATTTCAGTTGTGATATACAAACCAGAGATTGTAGGCTAGAAACTTTCTCTGAAGTTTTAGAATTTCTGGACATGAAGTTTGGATCATTTGTTAATGTATATTTACTGTAATTATCTTTTCATATAGTATACATATACCTAATTATTATTGGATCAAAAGCATTATTGGGAAATAAAAGCACACATTGAAATTTTGAGAGCACTGGAGACCAATCCAGAAAACATATTTGTGAAGGGGTACCCTCTACTATTGGAGAGATACAACTATGCAAACAGTATTCTTCTTGTGTATTTAATTATAGAAGTATATAGGGTAAAGCACAGACCTGACAAGTGATTTGTCTGCTTAAAATCCTTAGATGGCTCCTACTGTCTTTTTAGATACACTTAAAGATACTACAAATTGTCAGTTGAATCAATACTTGTGGCTGACTACAGTGAGTTGAGAATATGTGCAGTGGGGAAGAGGTTGGCCTGCTCTCAGTGTGACATGTCACATACTCTATTGAGAATCACTGCTCTGCCAGATAGTATTCAGACTCCTCCCCAGAGCCGTCCTGACTGATATCGCCTGGTCCATACTGTCGCTTCAGCCTCGTGTTCTGCCTTTCCCCTTCAAGGTCTTTATGCTCTAGCCATAACTGACTACGCTTTCCTGAATTTATGGCTCAAATGAACCTCAGCCACCTCTATTACACCAAGACTCAACCGCTACCACCTGTGTGAAGTCCTGCCTGACTTCTCTCTCCCAGAATCCTGAAAATTTATATCTCCTTCTCCTGTACCCCTAAAATCTTGCACAATGCTTAAAAGAAAGTAGATATGCCTGTATATATTCTATGAATAAATGAACAAATGTATTTGACTAAAGTCAGAATGCTAGTTAATGTCGGCTGGAAAAAAAAAAAAAAAACTAGTTAGAGAGTTCTTTATTTTGTCCCTGCTTATGCCTCTCATTGCTAGAGTAAGAGATTCTGGCTGATGGCAGACCACATTAAAAGTAAATTCTTATTTAAATTTTTGCATTTCATACCAAATAGCCAAGGTCATGAAATAGCCTGGTGATAGGGGTTGGGGGGAATGTGCTTGTTAACACTCTTATTTCTGGGGGAATAAACATTTCCTAACCTCTATACACTATTTAGAAGATAATGATTCATTGCTTGGAAGTTTCCCTTGTTTACATATTAACTCCCAACATTCCACCCCAAAGAATCAGATGGACCACATTGTGACTGTCTATTCAGTAGCTGCTCACGTGAACCATTTACCATGTCTAAGTCACAATCTTGTCTTCTAGGTTCAAAACACAATTAACTTCTTGCTCTTTGGGGAGAGCAGATAAATAAATAAATAAACCTGTTCCCTATATAATTATGCTACCCGAAGAGTCAGACTCCTCTACCCTTTACACATAAGTCAACTGGAATAATTATTAGTAATAATGCTTTGATAATATTTTAATGCCTTTCCCTCAGGAGATCAAATTGCTTTACACACATTATCTCATTAATCCCTACTCCAATTTTGTGAGATAGAAAGAAGCGGGCTCTTTTTTATGCTTCTATTAAAGTGTTATTCTTGCTCTCAGATGTTCATTGCATAGTATACTAACCCATATCAGTATGGAATTTTATTAAGTAACACAAGGTTAAGTCTTTACAAAAGAGGCCTGAGTCAACAGGGAGCGCATTGCATCTCTGTTTTAGCCAAGGTCTTCTCCATATGAATGAACTGTCAGAATAATTCATTGTTCTTTCGGGTTAACAAATGGCATTCTCCTGTTTACTGATGAGTGGTGAACACACAAAGTTTGCTCAGTCATAGCAATGAAAACTAGATCCTGTGGTCAGCAGAGTTAATTTTTTTTTCTAACTGCTTTACTGTACTACCCTAACACTGTCACTTTGATGCTAAGAATGTAAATGAAAGGGTACAAAATCTAAGCTGTTGGAATCTTCTAAATCAATAGCAAACATTATTTGAATGTTACACCAAACAGCTGTAATACTAGTGTAACTTTTCAGCCCTGGGGCTATTAAGCTTAAAAAATGACAGTTCTAAGCCAAAACAGTATTTTGAAAGGCATTTCACTGTTAGTTTGTTTCAAAAAATAATTCTTACTCTGATGAAACTTAATACAAATTGATGAAAGAATTAAACTCTCATCTGTAATGGAGAAACCAAGGACAGACATACTGTTGCGATATTTTTGTTTTCTTCTGGACCAAAAAAGAATTATATTTAGCTAGAGGCAAGTTAAAAACAACAACAACAACATGATTTCAGAACATTTTAGGGATAATAAAGTAACGTTGCTTGAATATGGTTTCAGCCAAAGGTTAGGTAAAATATAATACGGACAAGCCTCTCAACATGGAGTCTGTTTCTCAGCATCGTAACTCTATAGGAAAGCTTCCCAAAGTCTCTCATTCTGCTCCAAGCAATCTTTGACTCCATGGGTAATTAATTCTTTTCACTGAAATATGCTGTTCAAGTCCTGCCATATTTTGTTGCCTACATCTAGAACTCCTGGAGTGTAACAGAGAATAAGGCGATGTCCCAATGGTGAGAGCCACTCTTCAAAGATAAATATCTCCTCTGTCTTACGTTTTGTTTAAATTGGAAAAGAACAGTCTAGCAAAGCCTGTACAGTGTCGGTGTTTAAGATCAAGTTGTTATGCTATTTACAAAAAAAAAAAAAAAAAGGTGGGGGAAGAAAAACCATACATAGCAGAAACTATGAACCTTATGTGACTGCCTCCTATTTTACCAACTGATTTAAAATCTTCATAAAAGCATGTATTTTTAGAACTTGGAAGCTTAAAACAAATTGTAAGTAGATTGTATTGAACTCACGGAATATGAAGTCTTTAATGGAAATATCATCTGACTCTAAAATCCTACCTCATAAGTATGTGAAGTTTAACACATGGTAGGCTTTTAAAAAATCTAAGGTTTCATAGGAAAAGAATATGGAAATACAAATTATGACCTGTTAAAATTTTATTAGTGGACCATTTTCATTTATAGTCTCCTGATACTTTTCAGATCCCTCTATACATTTTTCCTATAATTAATTATATTTTATAACTGTCTTAAAAGTTCAATCGGATATTCATTTTTCCTTTGCTTTTAAAAATTCCATCTTTCTAACTAATGGTTTTTATGCTAACTTTCTGTGTAGTTTTATTTTAATAAATGGAAATTATTTCCAGATTAGGTATAGCCAACGCTTCATCAGGAGTTTGTTGTAAATTATACTGGTTAAGGGCATCATAAGCTTGGAGGACTCAGGTAAGCTACAAACCACTCTATGCCTCAGTCTTCTCATGTGTACAATGGGGATAATAACCGTGCTTATGTCATAGAGCTGTTGTAGGAATTAAATGAGTTCATCTTAGGCAGGTGCTCTGTGCTTGACACATTTTAAGACCCATATGTGTTCGGTTTATTTGTAGCATTATCATCACCATTTTTCAAGCTTTCTCTTTTGTAACTGGCCTCTATCTATTTAGTTTAGACTTTATTTTTGAAACAATCTACCTAGCTCTTTAAATGAATATTTGTAGTAGAGTGAGCACTGGACTGGAAGTCCGGAAAAATATGTTTTCTTTACTAGTCCTGAATATGTCACTTAATTGTTATGTTTGCTTGGGAAGTTTGTTTTGTCACTTCAGGTTTTTAATTTTCTTACTTAAAAGAAAATTAGGGTGCTAACCTATATTAATAATCTCAAGTAATCTACAAATCAACCTGTAAGTTAAAAATCAAATAAAGGGCCAACATAGTCAGTGGCCAAGTCTTTATTTTATCAAGGAAGCACATTATAAAAAGAACCACAGTATACTATCCCTAGGATTTCATTAAAAAG
The DNA here is from genome assembly GCF_963924675.1 of Phocoena phocoena. Lineage (NCBI taxonomy): Eukaryota > Metazoa > Chordata > Mammalia > Artiodactyla > Phocoenidae > Phocoena > Phocoena phocoena. The sequence goes on along the minus strand of NC_089219.1, from coordinate 70,968,246 downwards.
AAATTTTTCACACCACGAAAAAGCAAGAAAGATATAATCTTAAGGAGGAGTCTTTTTTATTAAATAAATTTAACTTTATGAAAAACTCATGTGATGGAGTAATAGAATGGAAATACTTTAGTATCAGTTTCAGCTGAGGACAATCGATGCCACGTTACAAGTTGAGTTATGAGATCACCATGAAGGATTTGCAGAAGAAATTATGGAGACCAGTTTTGTGAATATAAACAATCTCAACCACTTTGCAAATATAAAAATATTAAAAGTGGAGATAAGAAGGGGATTTTTGGAAAATGCTATGCTGTTAAGTCCCATCCCACTTCCTTGTGGGAGGTTTTTGAGACTGTGTGGTGTCTGACCCCTATTTCAAATATTGGGAAAAATACTCAACTGAGCCATTCAGAGTTTGAAATGTGTACCCTGGACCTTGGGAGACAATGTACTGCCAACTATGAATGCATGAACCATCAAAAAAACAGGACAAGAGTGAGATGCCCTACTTGGGCCATACGCATCCCTCAAAAAGTAAAGTGTAAGGCTTTCCCATGGACCAGATACAGGCTATATACACTAGCACACTTATGAAAAAGAACCAACATAGAGCCATCCTAAGTCCTATCCAGGAGACTGCCTATGATTCCAACATCATGGAGTAAGTAAGGTAAGAGGCTAAGGAAAGAACGAAAGGAGCCAGAAGTGATAATTTGCCCTCATCCAGGGAAATGCCGGCAAAAACTTGTTAGGGATGGGAATGTCTCAGCTAATTTATGACTGTTCTCCATTAAATAAAGAGGTCAGTTTAGACGTCTGGCTGGCCCAGAGAACATGATTCCAATCAGTAGATCATAGCAGATTTAGCAAGAAAGAACTTTTCTTCCCTTTCCTCTTTTCTCCTCCTCCCAATAGGAACTAGAAAATATCAGTGAGCAAAATGGTGGAAGAACAAGGTAGGGGCTAGGGGAAGAAAATGCCAATCACACTCTCCTCCCTCAGTGCAAGTGCCTAGCATGAGTCAGGCCTTAGATGTTAAGGGTAAGAGGACCCCTCTTTGAATCACATGTAAAGTTTTTATTGTTACAAGTATAGATAAGTTATTGGATAACGATTATTTCACTAACTGAGAGTAAGCAGAAAATCATGGAACTTACCCTAAATTTAATCTGTAGGCTAGAAAAGGATCAAGACCCAAAGAGTAAGTGTTAAAAGAATACGAGTTAGAAATAAAATGGCTGAAAATATCTTGCAAGTCATGCTTTTCAATATAACTCTTGCAATTACTGCAATGCTGTCATTGGTTGGTTATTTTATTATTATTATTATTATTTTAGATTGTGCTGGCAGTTCTCACAGTTGAATATTAGTGAACTAGGGAACCAGTTGACTAGATAAGATTTGTGATCTCTTCACCAGACATATATACAGGAGAAAATATGGAACACGTATTGTAAATTTTAATTCATCTTTCAAGACACTAAGCTATCTCTGCTTAGTCTTTTATTAGATAGCAAGATAGTAACAATAGTACAAATAATTTCTATTGAGAAACATAAATAGAATAACATCTAATCTGTATATCAATATACAAATATATATAATCTAGCTAGAGTATTAGAAAACATTTATACAACTCACTTTGGTGTTTATTCGCAAGTTCTCCTAAAATTATGGGTGTCATTAGAGAAATCATTTTAATTTTGCATGACAGGGGAGGAGGAGACAGTTTAGAGTAAGGAAGCTGTGCTTACCCCTGAGGAGTTCTTTGGTTAGCCTAAGAATTAGCAGAGGAAATTGACATTAGTTAGATAACTACTACGTCCCTGGAGGTATGCCAAGTGCTTTACACATGAAACATGAGGTAATCCTCACAAGGAACTCTGGGAATGAGAATTCTTAACCTGATTAATAAAATAAGTGAGGAAATGAATGCTAATCTATTTAAGTTAACATTCTCAAGTTCTTAGAGTTCTAAGTGGCAAAACTAGAATTTTTAAATCACCTTTAACCTAATCGGAAGTCTACTCCCTTTTTACTATACCCTCTGGAAACTTCCATATATTTCTTTCTTTATAAAAGGTTAAATTGGATGTTGGAAAGTTTTCTTCATTATATAAACCGTTTCATCCAATTGAAGCACTGGTTTCATGACATTTTATTCTAGCATTCTGACCTCTAGTTTTAGACCTTCCAGAGATCTTGAGTCCTTTATACTTACTAACAGGTATTTAAACAATAATTGTGAAAAAAAATAAGTGTGTGTACCTATGTTTAAACTAAATTATTAGATTACATACCTTTTAAGGCAGTGACCACATCATCTCAAGGCCTAGCACAGTGTCTGGAACTTAGTAGATACTCCATAAATATTTCTTAATTTTAGAAATAAATAGTGAGCAATGCCTCCATCCATTCACTCACCTAACACATGTTTACTAAGTACCTACTAAATTCCAAGCACTGGGGATTCCATCAATGGAGAGCGAGCTAAAGATGATTCCTGCCAAGTGGATTTTTGTGGTCTAGTAAGGAAGAATTAGGGTTAAGCAAAAATAATAAAGGATGGTATATGCTCACAGTGGAGAGATTTTGAGTGCTGTGGGAACACCTGGCAGAGTTCTCTAGCATGGTCTGTGTGCTTATGGGGGGAGGAGAGTGGGATGTGGTCAGGGTTGTTTTCTTCTGAGGTTTGAATGTAATATAGACTAAGACAGCATTATCATTGTGTGGGGTGGGCCAGCTGGCCCTGGAATGGAGAGCAGGACCTTGAGCGTGTGGCTTTCTGCAGCAGACCCTGAGGCTGCTGACAGCTGGAGGCTATCTTCCACCCTCATTGCCTGCAGCCCATCTTAAAGAAGGATCCCAGAAACTAGACACACTAGTTGTCACTAGCAACAACACTACTGGAGCCTACATACTGTTCTGTGAATGAAAGAAACATTGCACTTAAATAATGAATTTCAGAATTCTTTCAATTTGTTGAATCAAAATTCTAATATTTACTGTATTCACTTTCTTTCCTGGTATTTCTAGTTCTAGTACAGAGACATGTCTCTATAAAAGTCATTTCCAAAAAATCATAACTAACAAGAATCAAAAACAAGAATGTGTTTTTCATGTCTATCACTACCTGTGATGACATATGAAGTATTTACAGTGAACAAATATCCAAAAAAAAATTAGCGTTTTATTTCACTTATTTTGCTTATTCCCTCCCCAAGATCCCTTCCCATTCTTCTTCCCTTCACTTTTTTTCTTTTCTTTTGTCCCTTTCCTTCCTTCCTTTCTTCTCTCCCACACCCATTGTATCAATAATTCTATTTTGATTAGTTTCCAAGTTCTACAATTTCTTTTAGTTTATTTTCTCACAGAAACAGATATCACAATGCCTCATTTTTGTTCCTAAGTTATGTTGGTTCTCAGTAAAATTCTATTTGTGTTATAATTTTCTTTGTCTCCTGTTAAAGTTTGTCGTGGTTCTGCTTCAACTGACCTTGGGGCTTCTAGTAACTGAATTTGTTGCAAGGTTCCCTTCAGCAGCAGCAGTAATTTTTTTTTTTTGGCCCAAAAATAAACCAAAGAAAGATTATGTACACAGAAATTAACAGACAGCTTTTGGAGACCAAATTGTTTTCTGTGTTGTACTGGTTTTTTTGGAAAGTTCAGGGTAAATTATTCAAGGTTGCTTTCTACTTGGATCTAACTTTTTTTAATGTAGTCAAGATTTTTAGTAAATTTTTCTATAAACAGTGTCCAAAAAATGTATTTTTAAAGGCTCTATTTGGATGTATGGTTTTGATTGGATTGCATAGATTAAATCTAGAAACTATATTTTAGGGTAGAAATGTCGTGAAAGAGATTGCGTTACCCCCAGAGGCTAAATATTTTTTTATAAAACTTGCAAGCTGAAAGTAAATTTCAAGCACATCCTTACCCCAATTTCAATACTCTTCGCTGAAAACATAATATTTAGTGTATTTCTTTTGCAAATCATACCTATGGGACCCAATTTATAAATATTTTTCTTTAAAAATTAAATCATGGAAATTAAAAAAAAAAAATCAAAAGGAAAGGTATAAAACCCCTTTCTCCCAAAAGAGCTTCAAAAGTTTACTCCTTGAAACATTGGACTACAGAAACATTTGCATTTAGTAATCTGAATTATTTATAGAGAACTGCAACCTCTCATCCCTGTTTAGCAGTTTATTTTAAATCTATAAGATTTACAAAACAAAAGTAAGAGAAGCATGTGTTGAGCAATAAATTAATACTGCTAGTGAGTTTCTGTATTCTTTTAACATTACACTATTTTCATCATTTTTGACACAAAGATGTGTTTTGCAAGGACGGAATAGCACATTTTGAAATGACTAGTTAAGCAGTGGGTGAAAAACTGGTAACAAAAAGAAGAGAAATGGTTTAGACTTCCATTATACTTAAGGTCACATACAGGTCACATTTAACACCGATTACATTTTCATATATTTTAATAAAATCTGTATAGGAAATTCAAGTAACGGTTGTGGAAAGAATTTGATCTAAAGGAGCAAAACTAAGTGTCACTTTAACATTAACCTTCTAGTGATAAATAAGCAAACAGAAGAAAAAAAAAATGTCTCCTCCAAATCCAAAAGCAGAAATACTTGCTCCCTAGCTACTGACATGAGAGAAATATTTGATAGTGGTGGCCTTGTAACAAGATATCCTGGGCTTGGCATTACACCAAGGGTTGTAAATTAAAAACCAATGCATGTATTTTATTTAGGAACGCTCAGAGTAGTTGGGGAGAAAGAGTTACTTATAAGGTTGTCTTGTTCTTGAAATTTTTTGAAAATCTTCTGGCAGGAATTGACGTTGTACTGATCACTACTCATTTCTTCTCTTCTTTCTGTTCATACTTTCTCAGAGAGAGGGTGTCTACTCCTTTAACACTTTGCTATCATTCTTGGAATAAAATGCTGGTCTGGGTCTTACTTGGAAAGCTGCCTCCTGTCCTCATGCTTATTTAAGACACATATTGCATCTCGATCTATAATATCTTAGCATGCCAGGAAGAGTATACTGGCAACTTCAAACACAAATTCAAGTTTCAAAGATGAAGTGGCTCACATTTTACTTAGACATACCATTAAGAATCAGCTGCCCCCCCATCCCTGCCCCCATGGGTGCTATTCTGCTTATTTCTCTAATTTACACAACTGTTTTCTTTTTCATCTTGTAAAATGTAAAGTAATTCAGAAGAGGTTCTGAGTGAACAGCAGAAAGTCTGCAGCCCAACGTCATGAGTCAGCATGTAATAATTTGCCTGAATCTGTAGATAGACCATTATGGGACTTGTTAAGGTTTATGTCAGGTCTCTACAATAATTATTGGAGGCCTAATTCAGACCAGCTTTCCTCCACAAAATTAAATAAAGGGGTACTGGATATACCATGCATCGGAGGGATTAGTCAGTTCTCTTTGCACAGCAGTGCCCTTTGTATCCCCTCTATTAACGAGTGGGAAAGATTTAACTGCACTGCACATACCCTTGTATTTTTCGGCCATTATTTAAAACATGTCAAAATGAGTTCAGTAACTCTTCATTCATTTTTAACCTCACCTGTTCCTCAATCAAGCATTTCTAGCCCCACCTTTTCTTTCTTTCTTTCTTTTTTTAATCAAACCCAGAACTACTTGGAGTTTGTATCATGCATAATTCTGTAGGAGTCTTGGAACTGAGTGCCACTTGAAGTTCTGTAAAAAGACTATACCCCTTGTCAACTAGGAAGTGAATATATACACTGATACTTGCCATGGAGGTCACACTGTGTTGAGTATTTTGTGATTTAATTGCACACTGAATGTACGCTTGAATCTGTGATTAAAAAAAAAAAAAGACGGAGGCAGACTTGATGAGGTAATCTTTTACTCTCCACATCATATTTCACTTAAGTGGTAGTCAACATGCCACCCTAATTGGCAGTCAAATCAGAACTCTGTTGACTGTAGCTAAATACATGTTGCCTAATTGTATAATTCCCATAACTTCATGCAAAATTCAAGGTATGAATGCACTTCCTAAGGATGGAATTGCTGAGCATAAATCAATGATTTGTTCGATCTCAAAAAGTTCATGTATTCATTGGCTTGTGACTTCATAGGCCAGTTAATTACTAGATTTCAGAGTTAATTAGGTTAATGGACGTATAAGCACTAGAACAGATATGGAACCCCTTATTTTTTTATTGACGAATAATTGACTTACAATATTACATTAGTTTCAGGTGTACAACAGTGATTCGGTATTTTATACGTGATGAAGTGGTCACCACTATAAGCTTAGTTATCATCTGTTACCATACAAAGTTATTATAATATTACTGACTATATTCTCTATGCTGTATATTACATCCCTGTGATATATTTATTTTTTAACTGCAAGTTTGTACCTCTTAATCCCCTTCACTTATTTCACCCATCCTCCCACTCCCATCTCTGGCAACCACTAGTTTCTTCTCGGTATCTATGAATCTTTTGTTTTATTATATTTGTCTTTTTGTTTTTTAGATTCCACACATAAGTGAAATTATATGGTATTTGTCTTTCTCTGTCTGACATGTCGTTTAGCATAATACCCTCTAGGCCTATGCATGTTTTCACAAATGGCAAGATGTCATTCTTTTTTATGACTAAGTAATATTCCATTGTGTATATATGTGTGTGTGTGCATGTTTGTGTGTGTCTGTATACATACAACTTTATTCACTCATCTGTCGATAGGCACTTAGGTTCCTTCTACATCTTGGCTATTGGAAATAAAGCTGCAATGAACAACAGGGTACATTTATCTCTTTGAATTAGTGTTTTCAGTTTTTTCAGATAAATACTCAGTAGTAGAATTGCTGAACTGTATGGTAGTTCTATTTTTACTTTTTTGAGGAACCTCCATACTGTTTCCATGGTGGCTATACCAATTTAAATTCTCATCAACTGTGTACCAGGGTTCCCTTTTCTTTACATTCATGCCAACACCTGTTATTTTTTGTCTTTTTGCTAATAGCCATTCTGACAGATGTGAGGTGATATCTTATTGTGGTTTTGATTTGCATTTCCCTGATGATTAGTGATTTTGAGCATCTTTTCATGTGCCTGTTGGACATCTGTATATTTTTGTAAAAATATCTATTCAGTCCTCTGCCCACGTTTTTTTTTCATTTAAAACCAATTTATGATAATACAGATGCTTCATTTCAAATTCAAAATAATGTTACATGGTATCCAAAATGCAAGAAAATTCCTTAGTATAAGCCAAACTGCAATATGGTAAGCTAAATTTGCTTCTTACTTCTATATGCCTTTTGAGTACAGTCCTTATTTTAAAGCATAATCCTATAGAAACAATTGGATATAAGGTTAATAATGTATTTACAAGAATTCTTTTTTAGCCATTTGAAATATATTTAATTTACAATGTTGTGTTAATTTCAGGTATACAACAAAGTGATTCAGTTATATATATATATATATATATACATATATATATATATAATGTGTGCATCTATGTGTGTGTATATAAACACACATATATGTGTACACATACATATATTTTCAGTTTCTTTTCCATTATAGGTTATTACAAGATATTGAATATAGTTCCCTGTGCTATACAGTAGGTCCTTGTTGTGTACCTATTTTATATATAGTAGTGTGTATATATTAATCCTAAACTCTTAATTTATCTCTCCCCTCCACCCCGCTATCCCCTTTGGTAACCATAAATTTGTTTTCTATGTCTATTTGTCTACTTTTGTTTTGTAAATAAATTCATTTGTATCATTCTTTTACATTCCCCATATAAGTGATATCATATAATATGTCTTTATCTGACTTCACTTAATATGATAATCTCTAGGTCCATCCATGTTGCTGCAAATGACATTATTTCATTCTTTTTTTATGGTGAGTAATATTCCATTGTGTATATATATTCAACATCTATTTATCCATTTATCTGTTGATGGACATTTAGGTTGCTGCCATGTCTTGGCTATTGTAAACAGCGCCGCTAAGAACATTGGGGTGTATGTATCTTTTTGAATTATAATTTTCTCCAGATATATGACTAGGAGTGGGATCCCTGGATCATATGGTTAACACTATTTTTAGTTTTTTAAGCAACATTCGTACTGTTCTCCATAGTGGTTACACCAATTTACATTCTCACTAACAATGCAGAAAGGTTCCTTTCTCTCCACACCTGCTCCAGCATTTATTATTTGTAGACTTTTTAATGATGGCCATTCTGACTGGTGTGAGGTGCCACCTCATTGTAATTTTGAACCTCATTGTAGTTTTGATTTGCGTTTCTCTAATAATTAGTGCTATTGTGAATCTTTTCATGTGCCTCTTGACCATCTGTATGTCTTCTTTGGAGAAATGTGTATTTAGGTCTTCTGCCCATTTTTTTATTTGCTTTTCCTTTTTTTTGTGCTATTAAGCTATATGAGCTGTTTGTGTGTTTTGGAAATTAATCCCTTATCAGTAACATTGTTTGTAAATGCTTTCCCCCAGTCCATGAGCTGTCTTTTCATTTTGTTTATTGTTTCCTTTGTTGTGCAAAAGCTTTTGAGTTTAATTAGGTCCCATTTGTTTGTTTTTGTTTCTATTTATTTTACTCTAGGAGATAGATCTGAAAAAAACATTGCTGTAATTTATGTCAAAGTGTGCTCTGCCTATGTTTTTCTCTAGGAGTTTTATAGTAGCTGGTCTTACATTTAGGTCTCTAATCTAATCTAATTTTGAGTTTATTTTTGTGTACAGTGTTAGGGAGTGTTCTAATTTCATTCTTTTACATGTAGAGGTCCAGTTTTCCCAGCACCACTTATTAAAGAGGCTGTCTTTTCTCCATTGTATATTCTTGTCTCCTTTGTCATAGATTAGGCAACCATAGGTGCGTGGGTTTCTCTCTGGGCTTTCTATCCTTTTCTGTTGATCTATATGTCTGTCTGTGCACCAGTACCATACTGTTTTGATTACTGTAGCTTTGCAATATAGTCTGAAATCAGGGCACATGATTCTTCCAGTTCTGTTCTTCTTTCTCAAATTGTTTTTTTGCTATTCAGTGTCTTTTTGTGGTTCTATACTAATTTTAAAATGTTTTGTTATAGTTCTGTGAAAAATGCCACTGGTAATTTGATGGGGATTGCATTGAATCTGTAGATTGCCTTAGGTAGTATGGTCATTTTTAACAACATTGATTCTTCCAATTCAAAAACACAGTATATCTTTCCATCTTTTTGTGTCATCTTCAGTTTCTTTCATCAGCTTCTCAAAGTTTTTGGAGCACAGGTCTTTTGCCTCCTTAGATAGGTTTTTTCCTACTTATTTTATTCTTTTTGATGCAATGGTAAATATGATCGTTTCCTTAATTTCTCTTTCTGATATTTCATTGTTAGTATATAGAAATGCAACAGATTTCTGTATATTAATTTTGTATCCAACAACTTTACTAAATTCATTGATCCCTAATAGTTTTCTGGTAGCATCTTTAGGATTTTCTATGTGTAGCATCACATCATCTGCAAACAATGACAGTTTTTCTTCTTCTTTTCCAGTTTGGATTACTTTTATTTCTTTTTTTCTCTGATTGCTGTAGCTAGGACTTCCAAAAACTGTGTTGAATAAAATGGTGAGAGTGGACATCCTTGTCTTTCCTGATCTTAGAGGAAATGCTTTCAGCTTTTCACCATTGAGTATGATGTTAGCTGTGGGTTTGTCATATATGGACTTTATTATGTTGAGGCATGTTCTCTCTGTATTCACTTTCTGGAGAGTTTTCATCATAAATGGATGCTGAATTTTATCAAAAGCTTTCTCTTCATCTATTGAGATGATAATATGGTTTTTATTCTTCAATTTGTTAATGTGGATATCACATTGATTGATTTGTGGATATTGAAAACTCCTTGTGTCCCTGGGATAAATCCCACTTGATTATCCTTTTAGTGTATTGTTGGAGTTGGTTTGCTAGTATTTTGTTGAGGATATTTGTGTCTATGTTCATCAGTGATATTGGCCTATAATTTTCTTTTTTTATGATACCTTTGTCTGGTTTTGGTATCACAGTGATGGTGGCCTCATTGAATGAGTTTGAAAGGTTTTCTTCCTCTGTAATTTTTTGCAACAGTTTCAGAAGGGTAAGTGTTAACCCTTCTCTAAATTTTTGGTAGAATTCACCTGTGAAGTCATCTGGTCTCAGACTTTTGTTTGTTGGGAGTTTTGTAATTACTGATTCTATTTAAGTACTGGTTATTTGTCTGATTATATTTTCTATTTCTTCCTGCTTCAGTCTTGGGAGGTTGTACCTTTGTAAGAGTTTGTCCATTCCTTCTAAGTTGTCCACTTTTTTGGTGTGTAGTTGCTCATAGTTGTCTCTTATGATCATTTGTATTTCTGTGGTGTCAGTTGTAACTTCTCCTTTTTCATTTCTAAATTTATTGATTTGGGTCCTCTCCCTTTTCTTCTTGATTAATCTGGCTAAAGGTTTATCAATTTTATTTATCTTTTCAAAGAACCAGTTTTTAGTTTCATTGATCTTTTCTATTGTTTTTTAGTCTCTATTTCACTTATTTCTGATTTGATCTTTATGATTTCCTTCTACTAACTCTGGGTTTTGTTTGTTCTTCTTTCTTTGGTTGATTTAGTTATCAGGATAGGTTTTTAATTTGAGATTTTTCTTGTTTCTTGAAGTAAGCTTATATCACTATAAACGTCCCTCTTAGAACTGCTTTTGCTCTGTCCCATTGATTTTAGATTCATTTCCATTTGTCTCTAGGTATTTTATGATTTCCTCTTTGACTTTTTCAGTAAGCCATTGTGTGTTTAGTAGGATATTGCTTAGCCTCCACATGTTTGTGGTTTTTGAGATTTTTTAACAAAATTACCAATTTACAATTACTAATTACAAAAATTACCAACTGCAAAAGACACCCATTATGTCTGTATATCCTTACATAGTTGGTGGGAAGAAAGATGTACTGAGTTTCTCTTATATGTCATGTTTTATGTTTTCCTCTGGAGATAAAAAGAGAGATCATGAGATCACATTCTAGCAAAGATGGACAGAGATGGAGGAAGCTTATTAATTCAAATAAAATGTGGTATCCATTAAAAACTGGTTATGTACAAATGCTAGGAAAGGGCTGAATTCAGTTACACATGAACAGTGTTTTGAACATGGGTCAAATAGTCTGGAAGAAAGAGTTGAACATCTAGTAATAATGAACAATAGGACAAAAGCACATTGTGATTAAAAAGCATGTTGTAATGTATTATTGCCTGAGTGTGACTTATAAAGGAAAATGTAGGAAGGTGTGGCAAGAGTCAGAAGGGCCAAGTAGAGGATAGATCTCAGAAGGTCTTGGATGTCAAGTTTAGGAACTTAGATTTTGCCTTGTGACTGTGGGGAAGAAAGCAGGGGAACAATATATGATTTTAGATATATCACTTAATACTACAGTATTAATGTTGGATTTTGGGAGTGAGAGACTAGAGAATGCCAAGATAGTGAATATACTCTTATTAAATGTATTCGCTTGTAAGATACAAAGTCTAGTTTAGATAATTGGGGTTTGACAAGGGTGCACATGTAAAAACAGGCACTGTAATAGATGCTCTGGTAGACCTTAGTGTCAAGAATTCATAGAAATACCTCACTAGCGATGTAACTCAACTTTTCTGCAGTGTCATATTCAATATGCATCTCAGTGTATCTAATCTTGGTTTCAGAGATTTTATCACCTGTTTCTTGTTTTGTTTTATTATCCTCTGCTTCATGCTTTCTCTGTGCTTGTCACATTGGCCTACTCATAACTTCAGGTTAGTAATAGTCCATCCTGTCCTCTAGGTTGTTTCTACATTGGTAATCTTTTAGTTTCTGCTCCTCTGGCTTACTGGCTGATTCGCTTCATATTCTACAATTTCTTCATTTTGGTAATCCAGTAATCTGGATGACCCAGTTTGACCTTGGGTCTTCACATTAGACCCCTTAAAAATGTGTTTTTTTTCCTTAGGTTGTATATTCTCACCAAGTCCAATGAAATAGGGTTATATATATCCCTATATAGAGCTGCCCCATTATAAGGACAGTTTCCCTTAGAAAAAGTGATGAATATGATAAATATTATAATTATCACCTCTGGAATATGTTGTACTAATGTAAGTAGTAAAGATAATATCAGGGAAGTGGTAATGATAATGTAGTCAAGACCTATTTAGAAGACAAATCTCTAAGTCTTTAGTTGGTTTTATGATGAGAGAAAAAGAAGACTCCACATAGATTCCAGTGATTCTAAATGGCTTGACTTATGTGATAATAGGCAAACAATTGAGATGGGAAAGACAGAGGAAAAGCAGTTTTCTGAGTCAGCATGGGGAAATCATGAGTAGAGTTTTGAACACAGTAAACTTTTTTGTCATCTGTGGGGCATACAGTTATATGTATGAAGTTAAAATTCTTCCATGAATTAAGTCCTAAAAAGAGAGATTTGGTTGTATAAACAGACCAGATAGACTATTGCTTAAACTAGGAGTGTGAATGATATTGCCATTGGAGAAGAAAAGATGTATATTTTTAAGGCAATAACATTGAAAAGGCAGGCAGAGAGGGAATACAATACTGAACCTAGAAAGAACCATTAGATGTGTTAAAAACAACAAAAAAACAAGAAGAGCATAATTTCAGCAAAACCTAAATAGTCTTAAGAAGATTACTCAACACTATCAAAGAAGCAGAAAGACAAGTCAGATAACTGACAAGTGTCTATTTTACTTAGCAATTAGATGCCCTTGGTGTGTTATCAGGAAGAGTTTGAGAGATATGTCGGGGCCAGAGTAAGATTCTTCTTGGTTGATGAGTAGGTGGATGGTGAAGGTATAAGAACTTAAATCTGGGCTACTCTTCTGAGATTCTTGATGGGAAAGAAAGAGCACAATAATTAGATAGGAACGTTCCATCAAGACATATTATTTTTTTATTTTTTTGGGTGAGAGAAATTTGGACAAGTTTATAGGCTGAGAGGAAAGATCCAGATGCTGAGTACAATTCAAGTGATCAAACTAGGATACAAAAGGAGAAAGTGTGAAGCCTAGTAAGGTTTGGGGGAAAGAAGGGGTCACAGAGAAGAGAAAGAGGGAGAGCCAATATGAGAAGGTATTATCAGTTTGGCTATACAATGGGTGAAAAATTCCTTGATTCTCTGCAAGAGTGTGAGAAGCTGTATGAGATGCATCTTAGGACCAAATGTGAGTATTTGTCAGTCCACTCATAAGGTCCAGAGGTGAGTGCTTTGCCCAGGAGGAGCTGGTCATTGCAGCCACTGCTGGAAGGAGGAACAGATAAACTCAAACATCTGAAGTCATGCATTACAAAGTTTAGAAAAAAAGTAAGACAGGGAGTTTTAGATGTTAACTTTTTAATGACAGTTGTCATACAGCCTCAAATCTTTCTAATCTCTAAGAATAATAATAAGAAACAACAATAAGTTTCTTGTTGAAAGCAAAATAAATATTCTCCAGTATTTGTTGGACTACCTAGTAGTCCAATAGGGTTACTACCTATCAGGGTTACTACTAGTAACCCTGTCAAAAGGAAATGCTATTAACTTAGTTTGACTTAACTCCTCTCCATGTCCCTTATTCTTAATGACCTCTTTACTTTGTTAGTATCTACAAACCATTTGCTTAATAACTTCATCACAATGCTTTTCCACAAAAACATAGTCATTATAGTTGTTCATAGTTTTCAGAATCCTCTATTCCCCCTTGTTTTGAAGAATTGAACATCTGTCTTTCTATATTGTTTTTAATGTTATTCTCTATGATTCCAAGGTTCTCTGCAGTAGTTCTGGTAACTCTTGCTAATTCTAAGTCTCCTGGAAGTTTTCTGTATCTGAAAAATAAACTAATTGAAAATCATTTGGTACTTTCTTCTGATCTTCCTGTGTATCCTGGGGTCCAATGTCTCCTTAAGCATCTCTGTGAACTATGTATTACAAAATAAATGATAGCAGCTGAATTAAGCATACCATGTCTTCTTAGCTTCTAAATTAGTTTTTTACCTTTGTAGTTCTTATGAAAAATGTATTAATTTTCTTGGACTAAAATATATGCTTTCAAACTAAAATTATACCCTTGAAGGCTATTGTAATTAATACATATTAGTCATATATGTTAATGCAAATTTATTAGTGAAAAGTATAAATAAGGAATAATGTTAAAGCAATTCGATTTAGTCTTATTATGAGCATTATCTTGTTCTGGTCAGTTTTCTTAAGGGTCCTCCAAGAGCTATAATTTAAATGATTATTTTGCAATGGTGACTCTAATATTCTAAACCAACTAAGTTGTCTATGTGGGATCTGTTCTCTTTTCTGAGACGGTAAATAAGCACAGATTTCTTTTCACGATCAGCTATATTTAAAGAGAGTGGATTCATTCAGGCACACTGTAGAAGATGCTAAGCAATGCAATTTAAATGAAAGGAGGGGGAAGAGGGGTTATGATAAAATATTTTGTATTGTGGTCCAACTGTCATTGTCTGACCAAATCTGTGATGGGTGTTGAAGTATATCCATCTATCTCCTCTTTGAGAAGAGACTAGGACCACTTTAGGACCAATGGATTGTTGAGAAGTAAGTTTTAAAAAGTGCATCTTGGTGCACAGAGGATACAAATTAGAATAAGTTTGTAAATGATGTTTCAAGTTTAAATTCCTATTCCAGAGCAGGCTCTGCAGTCAGCATGTTTTATAATATAAGCATTTAGGTACTAGCCAGTTTAGATTTATTACTCATCCCATTGTCTGCTGCAAAGACTGAGAGAAATTGATGAAGCTATTTTATTAGCAGTGCTACGTATTGAGTGCTCTTCCGAAGCCTCCTTTTATCACATTTTCAAAATCATTCTCTAATTTAACAACGATATTAAGAGAGCTCTTTTATTCAGTCCAATTACGTGGAAGCACACTCATTTTTCTAAGGGGTTAATCTTTAAGGATGAAGCAGATTATCAGCTTTGAACCAATTTAAGTAGAATCTCCAGAAACAAAGCCAGGACAAATAATTATTGGCAGTTCACAGAAGGCATTCTATGCCCACTGCTCTGCTGGATTCCCTTAAAGTCAGCTTTCTTGTCTTAATGGGAAACACCTGTGGTCCAGAACATAAGAAGACAAATCAAACTAACTGTGCTTTGAGACACTCAAACTAAATTATGGAAATAAAAATCTCGTCGTAGCATTGCCAATGTCCCTCTTTCCCTTGAAACAGATATTAAAGGGAGGCTGTTTTGAAAGTATTCATTTCCCTAAGGCATTTCAGAGCTCTAAACATTGTCAATGAACATATCAGCCGGAAGACAGGTCCCCCAGACCCCACAGCCATTATTTCAGTGGCCCATTACACCATTTTAAAAGAGCAAGCTTGTAGAAATAAATGCAAATTCATTTCATCTCAAACTTGGAAAATCATTAGTATATCAAAGAGACATAGAAGGCATTTTCTTTTACTTATCCCAGACAAGTTGTTTTACATAATGTGACTTTTTTTCCCCAAAGGACAAGTTTACTTATTTACTTTTGAAATGGCTAGAGAAGCATTCGAGTCGGAGGTGTGATCTGATGGAAAAGGGATGATGTCTGCAAGATACCTTACAATAAATGTGATCAAAATCAAAAAATTCTGTATTAAATAGAAACTCCAAGGATGAAAAGGAGATCTTTGAAAAAACTACATGCAGAACAACAAGGAAAGAAGAGGTTTGTTTATTAGGGTAGAAGTGATGTTATCATTAGCCAGAAGGTAAAGTTGTTATCTTGCTTTCATCTTTTTCCAGAAAAGAAATAGCCTTCAAATTGGACATTGTACAACACAATTTTTTTCAGAGCAAGGACATTTTTCTGAGTCTAACATTTGCAAGATACTATTGTAGAAAGGAATAGTGGGCACTGTAACTTGATTACCTTTCTGAGTAGGAACAAGAAAGAGTAAAGAGAAGGGAACATCATACATAAAGCAAGGTTTACGAACTCAAATGCCCATGGAGGAAGGTGGTGAGGGTGGCTGTTATGCAACATAAATTAAGTCATCCAGGTGTTTGGAAAACCCTTTCTCCCAGTTTTTTTCTCTGAATCATAGTACCATACTGCTATTATCTCTTGCTTTTTGAGAGGTATATTAGCACCTAATTCTGTAATACATAAAGCAACAAATAGTAAATGGCAATGATGAGCATACAGACTCAGCCTTTAAAAAAATAAAAATAAAAAGTATATTTGGGTATCATGGCAAACTGGAGAATATGTTCTTTGTCTGATAGAGGCAGTTCAGGTACTTATCACCACTTAAGTATGTGGCCCAGGATCTGCCCTGTCTTCCAGCCTTGCAAGAGAAACTGGAAATCCAGATTTAATGAGGAATCTCATACTTTTTAAAATATTATCATTTGTTTTTTTTAAATACATATTTTGATGAAGATAAATATTTAAGTGTATTTGTTTATTTGTATGTTTGTTTATATCACAGAATAGGTCAACACTGAGCACACCAAATGACATCTCTGTGGACCAGATAATTTCTACAGGCATTTGTCACCACTGGGTTTGTACAACTAAAGGGCGTGGGGGATATTCTGAAATAAAGGCTGCCTATTGACCTGGCTCCAAAGATCTGACAATTATCCACTTGGAAAATTTCTAGAATGCCTGGATAATGAAGACTTGCTCCTTAAGTAGTACAAAGAAATACAATAGTTGGATTAATAAGAAGCCTAATTCTTCCCCCTTTTCCTGAATTTGTTCAGCTTTTGCATAATCACTTAAACCTATTCAGTAAAGAATAATTTAAATATTATTGGGGATCTAGTGTGCTTCCACGTTGGAGAAAGGCAAATGAGACAGGATGTAGAATATGGTACAACCTCTGTCCTTGGTCATGAAAAGGCATTAGCAGTAACCACTTGGTAGACTTCTAAGCTCTAAGGAGTATAATTTGAATGATGGCTCAGCTGAAGATACATCTTTTCTTAGATTTTCCACTCTCAAGAATATATCTGGGGAGAAATAAGATACCACATGGTAGAATTGCTCTCAAGAACACTATCGGATCTCACTGTTGATACTACTCTGAGATGCTTATGTGCCTCTCCTTTGGTCCTCTGAATGGTTAAAGCCATCCATAGCATGGCTTAACATGGCTTAATAAATTGCTTCCAATGACACTGCAAGGAACTGACATACATATATCCCTTAGTGTTACTGATACATCAACCCAGCAGGATCATTCCTGGTAAATATATTACCTTTTAAAATTGTATACTGGATAATGCAAAATAACATCAAAAGAGGTAGTATATATGCCAATAAAATGGACAACCTGGAAGAAATGGACAAATTCTTAGAAAAGCACAACCTTCCGAGACTGAACCAGGAAGAGATAGAAAATATAAACAGACCAGTCACAAGCACTGAAATTGAAACTGTGATTAAAAATCTTCCAACAAACAAAAGCAAATGACCAGATGGCTTCACAGGTGAATTCTATCAAACATTTAGAAAAGAGCTAACACCTATCCTTCTCAAACTCTTCCAAAATATAGCAGAGGGAGGAACACTCCCAAACTCATTCTATGAGGTCACCATCACCTTGATACCAAAACCAGACAAGGATGTCACAAAGAAAGAAAACTACAGGCCAATATCACTGATGAACATAGATGCAAAAATCCTCAACAAAATACTAGTAAAGTGAATCCAACAGCACATTAAAAGGATCATACACCATGAAAAAGTGGGATTTATCCCAGGAATGCAAGGATTCTTCAATATATGCAAATCAATCAATGTGATAAACCATATTAACAAACTGAAGGAGAAAAAACATATGATCATCTCAATAGATGTAGAAAAATCTTTTGACAAAATTCAATACCCATTTATAATAAAAACCCTCTAGAGAGTAGGCATAGAGGGAACTTACCTCAATGTAAAAAAGGCCATATATGACAAACCCACAGCCAACATCGTTCTCAAAGGGGAAAAAGTGAAATCATTTCCACTAAGATCAGGAACAAGACAAGGATGTCCACTCTCACCACTATTATTCAACATAGGTTTGGAAGTTTTAGCCACAGCAATCAGAGAAGAAAAAGAAATAAAAGGAATTGAAATTGGAAAAGAAGTACAGCTGTCACTGTTTGAAGATGACAGGATACTATACATAAAGAATCCTAAAGATGCAACCAGAAAACTACTAGAGCTAATCAATGAATTTGGTAAAGTAGCAGGATACAAAATTAATGCACAGAAATCTCTTGCATTCCTATACACTAATGATGAAAAATCTGAAAGAGAAATTAAGGAAACACTCCCATTTACCATTGCAAGAAAAAGAATAAAATACCTAGGAATAAACCTACCTAAAGAGACAAAAGACCTGTATGCAGAAAACTGTAAGACACTGATGAGAAATTAAAGACGATACAAACAGATGGAGAGAGATACCATGTTCTTGGATTGGAAGAATCAACATTGTGAAAATGGCTACACTACCCAAAGCAGTCGACAGATTCAGTGCAATCCCTATCAAACTACCACTGACATTTTTCACAGAACTAGAACAAAAAAATTCACAATTTGTATGGAAACACAAAAGACCCCGAATAGCCAAAGCAATCTTCAGAAAGAAAAAGGAAGCTGGAGGAATCAGACTATACTACAAAGCTACAGTAATCAACACAGTATGGTGCTGGCACAAAAACAGAAATATAGATCAATGGAACAGGATAGAAAGCCCAGAGATAAACCCACGAATATATGGTCACCTTATTTTTGATAAAGGAGGCAAGCATAAACTGTGAAGGAAAAACAGCCTCTTCAATAAGTGGTGCTGGGAAAACTGGACTACATGTAAAAGAATGAAATTAGAACACTCTCTAACACCATACACAAAAATAAACTCAAAATGGCTTAAAGACCTAAATGTAAGGCCAGACACTATCAAACTCTTAGAGGAAAACATAGGCAGAGCACTCTATGACATAAATCACAGCAAGATCCTTTTTGCCCCACTCCCTAGAGAAATGGAAATAAAAACAAAATAAATAAATGGGACCTAATGAAACTTCAAAGCTTTTGCACAGCAAAGGAAACCGTAAACAAGACAAAAAGGCAAGTCTCCCAATGGGAGAAAATATTTGCAGGTGAAGTAACTGACAAAGGATTAATCTCCAAAATTTACAAGCAGCCCATGCAGCGCAATATCAAAAAAAACAAACAACCCAATCCAAAAATGGGCAGAAGACCTAAATAGACATTTCTCCAAAGAAGATATACAGATTGCCACAAACACATGAACGTATGCTCAACATCACTAATCATTAGAGAAATGCAAATCAAAACTACAGTGAGGTCTCATCTCACACCAGTCAGAATGGCCAACATCAAAAAATCTACAAACAGTAAATGCTGGAGAGGGTGTGGAGTAAAGGGCACCCTCTTGCACTGTTGGTGGGAAAGTAAATTGATACAGCCACTATGGAGAACAATATGGAGGTTCCTTAAAAAACTAAAAATAGAACTGCCATAAGACCCAGCAATCCCACTACGGGGCATATGCCCTGAGAAAACCATAATTCAAAAAGTCATGTACCACAATGTTCGTTGCAGCTCTATTTACAATAGCCAGGAGATGGAAGCAACCTAAGTGTCCATCGACAGATGAATGGATAAAGAAGATGTGGCACATATATACAATGGAATATTACTCAGCCATAAAAAGAAACGAAATTGAGTTATTTGTAGTGAGGTGGATGGACCTAGAGACTGTCATACAGAGTGAAGTAAGTCAGAAAGAGAAAAATACCGTATGCTAACACATATATATGGAATCTAAACATAAATAAATAAATAATGGTTCTGAAGTATCTAGGGTCAGGACAAGAATAAAGACGTAGATGTAGAGAAGGGACTTGAGGACACAGGGAGGGGGAAGGGTAAACTGGGATGAAGTGAGAGAGTGGCTTGGACATATATACACTACCAAATGTAAAATAGATTGCTAGTGGGAAGGATCCACATAGCACAGAGAGATCTGCTCGGTGCTTTGTGACCACCTAGAGGGGTGGGATAAGGAGACGCAAGAAAGAGGGGATATGGGGATATATGTATACGTATAGCTGATTCACTTTGTTATACAGCAGAAATTAACACAGCAATGTAAAGCAATTATACTCCAGTAAAGATGTAAAAAAAAAAAAAAAAAACTGTCTCAAAGTATAAAAAAAGTAACAGTAATCCCATTTATGGTGACCAACACTAGGTATTATCCATATTTTAAATATTTTCCAATTTATGCATTAAAAAATGGCATTTCATTTTTAAAAAACTTCCAGTGAGGTTGAGCATTTTTTTCCATATAAAATTGATTGTTACAGACAGCTTGTAAGAATTAAAAAAATAATATAGTGACCACTAGGAATCAATGAATCCTCCCTTAAGTTTTGTGATAAGATTACTAATTTACAAAATCAAGAAAATGAACAATGTTTCCCTGCATTTAACAATGTTTTGCAGTATCTATGTTCACTTTAATGGTAATGGTATGTGATTTGAATGATAACATATTTCACTGAATAGGCAGCTGTTAGTGAAAAACAAACAACCCATATCCTAGTGATCATTAGAGCTATGCAAAATAGCAATACTGATAATTTGGCATTTTTATTACACAGTGTGAGAGAAAGTGTTCAATGTTTATTTTAAAATATTTTTAAGATATTCAACACGTCTTCCGTATAAAGAGTAAGCATTAAAATATAATGTAAAACAATAAATATTAAATGTTGCATCCTCCTTTAAAATAATTTTAGCATATAATTAACAGAAACTAAAGTATTATTAAAAAGAAACTAAACCCTTTATAAACAGAAAATTTAAGTAGCCATGAAAAATTGAAAAAAAAATTAAATATTATTTAACCTTATTTTAAAAGTCTTTTTCATTTCACTAAGTACATCTATGGTATTATCATTGAATCCCAAGTATACTTTTGTGTAAATTTTTGATGCTGCAGATAAATTGTTTCCAAATCTATTCTTGCCTGGGGAATGTTGAAGGGATATTTATAAGCTAACACCAAATAGTTTCTACTGATTTCTTTATCTTCAAATAATCCCATCTCTTATTTGATACACTGAAAAATCTTTTTGAAAAAGCCTTTTGCTTTTTTTGGCAGGAATGGATGTGTACTGTAGGTGTGGTTTCAAAGAAACCATTTCTAGTTTGTTCCAGCCTTCTTTAGTGTCATGATGTATATGTGAAAATTCTGATGCAGAGCTACCTGTGTCATTTTCAAGACTGTCATGTTCATATTTCACTTGTTTAGGTAGCTTTGAAACATAGTAAAAACTCTACTTGGCACATAAACTGCTTTGTTTGTCATTTTCTTCCTCTTCTTGAGGATTTTGAGGTATAGAATAACTCCTCTACTCAATAAAAAAAGAATAATGCAGTGTATAAATCTCTAACAATGTCTTAGAGATTCTTAGGATTTTAAAAAATCAATTTTTTTACACTTGTATCTACAAATATCATCTTCAGTGCTTTTGAGTAGCTGGATTCTCTACTGGTAGGTGGGTGTTACACTGGACAGAATCCTTAATTGTTGTGAGAATGCTTTGTCCTGTCCTGGTGAACATTAAAAGAACATCAGGCTTTTATATAAGAACATTGAATTCTGCTGTTAAAAGTTGTGATGACCCAAGCCTGGGAAAGAGAGCAAATACATTTACTGTTTCTTTTTTTTTGAATTTAATTTATTTTTTTATACAGCAGGTTCTTATTAGTTATCCATTTTATACATATTAGTGTATATATGTCAGTCCCTATCTCCCAATTCATCACACCACCACCCTCCCCCCGCCGCCTTCCCCCTTGGTGTCCATACATTTGTTCTCTACATCTGTGTCTCAATTTCTGCCCTGCAAACCAGGTCATCTGTACCATTTTTCTAGGTTCCACATATATGCATTAATATACGATACTTGTTTTTCTCTTTCTGACTTACTTCACTCTGTATGACAGTTTCTGAAATGAGATTCAATGCAATCTGTCTAGGTTAGACTTTAAATCCCAAACCAAAGGGAAACAGGATAAGCTTAGCTGTAAATAATCACTTGAGTTTAAAAATTAGTTTCATGAATGCATAATGGTGTCATCAATTGACATTAAAAAAACTGAGAGATACAAATGGATAAAACTAATCCAACAACTATTTAGTTACTGGAATATCATGGCCAATTGTAAAGAATCCCTTTGTATTTTTCACTGATCAGATTACATCACTTTGTTTTATGTTGTAATTGCTGACCCAAAATACACCAGACTGGCAACTTCCTGGACAGCCAGTCTATGAGATGTGTTAAAAATCCATCCTTTGGAAATAGCCAGAAATATGGTTCTAGTTAACTCTGGTTTGCACCAGCAACTGCTAACATAACTGTCAAAGAGGAAAATGATACAGTGCCAGAGCATGTAAGACATCTCTTATTTGAATCTGAACATGTGACAGGAAAAAATAAATATTTATAATCTCCCATTGCTTTCTAAGACTGGTGAGTTGTACTAACTCTGGTCTTTTGTTTGAGCATTCACCCACAGAATCATCATCTTCATCCTAATGGTCTCTGGCACTCTTAAAAACAGTAGTGGGGTGCAGTGTAGGGTGTTGGAAATTGAAGCAAAACAGAACTAAATTAGTTTGACAAAAAAGAGGGAGAGGGATTTGGGAGGTAGGAGGTATGAATGAAAAATCAGAGGTAGAGAAAGACAGGCATTAGCTTAGAAAGTTGAGTAAAGTAGGAGAGAGAGAGGAAAACTGGTTTCAGTAAGGCCGAGAGAAGACTTGTCTGACTGGGCAACTGTGAGGGAAATACTGTGATGTGTTCAGGTTATATTCTTTTTCATTTCAATAAATCTTTGAATCATTAAACACCACTCTTTAGTGAGTGGAGGTTACTTTGGGGAGAGCTCAAAGAAAAGGGCAAGGGGACCACTGACATGATTTCCAAATATCAAGAAAAATGATATATAACTTATACTAATTAATAATGTTTCTCCCTATCTCACAAAGTAAATATTAGCCAATACTTTTAAAATATCAGAGAGATGACAAATAATAGGTGTGCCTGGAGCAACTTGTTCTGATGGTGACATGGCAACAGGTAGAATATTGATAAGCTAAAGCACTCTTAAAAGAAGGCTACCCCGCTAGTAGAGGGTCTTAAAATCATGATAGGTAAGGGAATGAAGCAAAACACTTCCTGGTCTGAGGTTAAAAACTGGAAGCTTTATATTCAGGGAAAGCACAGGTTCCGTGCTGACTTTGTGTCACCTTGAATATCTATAGAAGACAGAACTGGGGCCAGTGGAGGTCAGTGGTGGGAAAGTGAGACTGGTTTTAATATAAGAAAGAACTTTCTATTGGGATGTGGCCAACAATAGAAGTTACTTTGGGAGATCACTGAAATCATTCAGGTAAATATTGGGTATTGATTCCTTGATTGTTATATTAGACCCATCTGGCCCACAGAGCCTCATGGTACAGTTAGAATCCTATGTTTATAATCTTTAGTTTTCCTTTCATCAAATAGTGAATTTGATCAATTCCTTCAAACTGTGGTTCAATTAAGAGAAAATAAATCAGGCATTATTGGGTTCTATAAAAGAAAAACATTCTTATGTGTCAACCAGTTATCTTAGCACCATTTTGATAATGAAGCATTTCCAATATTTAATTGCTTACATGATTTGGACACATAACTCATAACAAAATAGAAATGAAATATGATCTAATTAACTATTCACCAGCAAGCATAACCAAGAAGAAGGAACCAAAAATTTTATTTTGAAATATAACTTCAGAGTTTTGAAGATCAAGTTTATTCTTAGAAAGGATGTGAGGGA
Source organism: Phocoena phocoena (assembly GCF_963924675.1). Taxonomy (NCBI): domain Eukaryota; kingdom Metazoa; phylum Chordata; class Mammalia; order Artiodactyla; family Phocoenidae; genus Phocoena; species Phocoena phocoena. Next base: position 70,944,254 of record NC_089219.1, on the reverse strand, counting down.
AAAATAGCATGAGAGAAAGTAAGAGATAAAGAGGAGAGAGGAAAGAGAAGAAGGGGAAAGGAGAGGGAAGAGATAAAGAGAGAAAGGAAGAGGATGGGGCAGAGTCAAGTGTGAATATGTGTTCAACTTCTCACTCCAATGCCTTTCAGCAGGAGGACTGGAAGAGCAGTGAGAAAAAAAAAAAGATTTATTTTTTAAACATGTGCAATTATGGAGAAAAGACCACGACATGCCAAAATGTTGACAAAAAGCAGCCCCAAAATTCTGGCTAGGAGGATTATGAAACTCCAAAAATACACCAGACTGTGAGAACTACCACCTACATTTGCAATGTTTTACAAGTTAAAAATGTCACAGCGCATAAAAATAGCTTTTTCACCCCTGCGGACTGGTGGTTGGTGGTTTAACTTGAGAAGCAGATTGCTGCTGTAGTTTGAATAGCCTGAATATTCATTCATAGCATGGAAACAAAATGAAAAATGGCTTTCATCAGACTTTCCTTGTGTCCAGGAAACATATTTAGTCTCCTGTTTCCCTCAGTCTTTTTAGGGAGAAAAAAAAAAGAAAAAAAAAAAAAAGGGAAATATGTCTGTTTTCAGAAGTGATTGTAATCAATCCTCTCAAATCCAAAGTAATTGTGTCAGTTTTTATCATGATTACCTAAAGGTCTTTTCATGTTTTCTGTTTCGTTTCTTTCTTTCTTTCTTTTTTTTTTTTTTTTAACTAAGCTGGCTAGGAAAAGTAAAATATGAAACAATGTCACACAATTTCTTAAGAATAGACTGATTCCTAAAATGTACTGTGAAACCTGAACGGGCTTACTTTAAAGGGTTTAGTTTTTCTGTGTTCAGCACAGTAGCTCACTGTTGAAAATCTTCCAGCTTTGATCACTTATCCACAAACAAAAAGGGCTCTCTTCCAATCTCCTTGCATTCTCTCTTCAGAGGGCTCACACTTTCTCTTGTGGATCTTCTGCTTCACAGTCCTGGGGCATTAGTAAACACCAAAGGTGTCCCAAACATATGGCTAACCACAAGGTTTCCATGTGGGGTCTGGCTTTGAGTGTATCTGATGATTACACATTTCAAATACAAACCCAGCTGGTGATTCACTGAGCCTAGCAGGTTTCCATTTGGCTCCAAATGGTCTGGGAATGGATTTTCTTGTTTGAGGATTACCCATTTCTGTAATGGCCCAGTTTCTGTTCCTTTGACCCTTTGTCACCTCCAGATCCTGGGGACCAAACTGCAATGACAGTTCATTCCACTGTGTAGGAGCTGCAGCAGCCCAGCCAAGGCCAGGTGGGCCTGCAGGGGCAGGTGAAAATGACACATTATTAGAAACAGAAACATGTTTTTAAATAGCCTTATATGTTCAATGTGCCACTGAAGGTTTTTATTTCCTTCTTGAACTTTTTTTTTTTAACTTGTAGTTTTCCTTTTAACCCTGATGTTGGTTCACATAATCATAAAATTATTGATAGTGGAGAGTTGAAGGACTCATTTTTTATTTTGCATTTTATCAGAGGGAAAAGCTAAGAAACCCTTTGAAGTCTGTAAAACATCTGGGGTCCCATAAATGTTTCCACACAGTGTAACTTGGTAACAAGTTATCTTTCTTTATCCCTCTTTTTTTCTCCCTATCAAAACAGATGCCCTAAGAGTAGATTGTGTCCCTCTTATTTGCCTCATAGACCTTTCTAATTTTAATACATAGACCCTATTACAATTGTAATTATTAGGTGTGCAATAATAAGCAGGGGTTATCTGTTTAAAATTTGTCTTCTTCACTGAGCAACACTTTAAGTGGGCTGGGATGGTGTCAGTTGTGTCTTATGTGTATTAGTTGTTAGCAGCATCCTGGTTATGTTGAAAGCACTCAATAAGTATTTGATGAATGAAAAAATGATTGAATATATGAATGAATGAATAAAAACTTCAGTAACCTTTTCCTTAACTTTCTAAATTATGACAAGGCATATTTTCAAGTGACTTTCTGGATCAATTCAATAAATCTCTCTTACTTAACATAACTCTGTTGGGCAATCCACATTGGAAAATCAAGAGACCTCAGATCTTGCTCCTCTCTGAGTTCCTTCTTTTCCTTTAACTTCGGTAGCTCTGAGCAAGCACAAAAAAAGGGAAAACTGAAAGGAAATGGAAGTGGCAATTAGGAGAAGAGCCTCAGGGTTTGGAGAGAGGAAAGTGAGCAGAGGTGGCTTTCAAGGTTGAAAAGTCAGGCTTGGCTTTAAAGAAGTTGGAACTGGTTGAAGCGTAGACCTTTAAATCTCCCCATTTTCAACAGAAGTCTCCTCTCTGTGGGACTTTTCCTTTCTACAAAGCTCTCTATCTAAACCTTCAGCCTCAATAATTGTCTGGGTACCTTCCTAAAGAAGCAATTCATCCTCTGGGTTATTGTTCCCACCTTCAAAACATCTCTGCTCTGTGTCTGAATACCGAAAGGCCTTACTCTTTCTAGAAGGCCTAGAGAGCATAGAGAAAAGAACTTAGGCTCTAGAATCTGAGCATCTGGATTTGAGTCTCTGCTTATTGGTAATTACCTCATTTTTCTTGCCTCCCTTTTCACATCTGAATGCCCACCCAGTCCACTTTTTTTTTTTTTTTTTGGTGGAGATAAGGTACTGAAATACTTCATAAATCTCTATACAAATCTGTTTTTCCTCCTCCTCCTAATAAGTCACTTGATAAATAAATATGCCCTAAAATATTACTGGATGGCTATGCTTTATTCCATCCACAATCTTCTAAGGCTTAAAAGCTTTGCCAAGTTACTTTTAACAAAAAACAACAAAAGCAGCTGTTTACTAAGTGCCAGCTGTGGCTTGGTGATTGAAATAGCATTAACTAAATTTGAATAATTGTTTTCTATTTTATAAATTTGGAAACTGAAACTAGTAGGTCATGTGGCTGCATTTCAAACCTAGATCTGAGTATAAACATCATCTTCTTAAATCCCCATCCAAAATGAAATCTCACTATTTTTTTTAAGAAATTCATTGGTTTGAAAATTTTAGATACTTTAACAGTCTTGTGGGGTAAAACAGTAAAAGACATATAAGTCTTGTGGACAGGCTTCCAAAATGTTTTTAACCTTAGAATTGTATTTTAAAAACTGCACATATGAACAAAATTTGCATATAATTTCATGGGCTTTATGAACTGCTTTAAGCCAATCCATGGATTTTTGGCTTAATAACCCTTGCATTAAGGTATTCTGAGCCCCATGACATAAAATTCCTTTATATTATGCAGCTAGCTTGAGGCTCCCAGGTCAGATGGAAGGCAGCTCATTGTGGCTCATGTACAGCTAACCAGGATTTTTCATCAGCAGTACTGTTGACATTTTGAAGCTGTATGATTCTTTGTTGCGTCTGTTTTCTGCACTGTAAGTTACCAGCATCCATGTCCCCTCCACCCACTAGATGCCAGTAATTACTGACCCTCTCTTGTAAGACTATAGATGTCTCCAGAGTTGCCTAATTTCTCCTGGGGGAAAAATCTCCCCCAGTTGAAAACCACTGAACTTAAACCTGGGTATCAAGGCAGTATGATTAATCAGGAATCTCCCACCATTGACATTTGGAGTTTCTGGATTTATGAATGTTTCTGTTTACTGAACCTTTAAGGCTTAACTTGCCAGAGGTGTAGGTCCTCGGAACTGCCAATTTGATTAGTTTTATTTTTCTCTCCAGTGGCAGACTAGGTAAGGACAAGTGAGGGCTTAGGTGCAACCATGCTCACAACTACTTCCAACTAACATTTCACCATTCAGAGATCCATTTTAGTTAGCAAACTCATTTTTAGAATGTAACCCCCTCCCCAGGGGAAGATTAAACCATATTGCACCTAACTATGATTTTCCTAACTAGGCCTTGAAAAAAATTTTGTCTTTGAAAGCACTAGTTTTAGTTTAAACCATGAAGGTAAAAGTTAGATGTGTTGTATTCTAGAACCTAAGGTCTTTGTGTATCTGATGCGATGGGATGTGGAAGGCCACTGAAGTGGACATCGCTGATTTTGCAATTGTGCGTAGTATACTGCCTAAAGGAATGACTGATAGGAGGATAGTAGTGATTAGTTCCAGCATCTCTGTCCCCCTCCACCCCGCCTCTGCTTTCTATTCCTTCTAATTAGAGAAGGCAGGGGTGCCGTGGGCAGGGGAGAATGGGAGTGTGTAGCAGAAATAACTAAACATGTTGTATGAATTAATCTCATTTACTTCTTACCTCAAAACTTGAAGTAAAATTCTCATTTTGCAGTTGAGAACACAGAGTCTTAGAGATGTTAAAGAACCAGACTAATTTCAAACATTCATTCATCATTAGAATCAGGATCTGAGCTGAGGTCTGATGCCGTAGCTCCTGCTTTTCTCCTTGTTTCCTCTCTCTCCTTCCCTATTCTTGTCCCTCCTTTTCTCTCTCCATTTTTCCCCTCTCCTCTTCCTTTTCCACCTCTTCTTCCTCCTCCTTTTGTTCCTTCCTTGGCAGTCTTTTTTTTTTTTTTTTTTGCGATACGCGGGCCTCTCACTGTTGTGGCCTCTCCCGTTGTGGAGCACAGGCTCCGGACGCACAGGATCAGCAGCCATGGCTCACGGGCCCAGCCGCCCCGTGGCATGTGGGATCTTCCTGGACCGGGGCATGAACCCGTGTCCCCTGCATCGGTAGGCAGACTCTCAACCACTGCGCCACCAGGGAAGCCCCCTTGGTAGTCTTTTTGAAGGTAATATTTGATAAATAAAAATAAAAATTTATATATAAAATATAATAAAGCCCCACGAACCACTACTCAATAATTAAGGCATTGTCAAGGTAATCGTTACTACTTTCCTTTTTCTACCTCTCCTCTGGAGATGCTATTGTTTTAATTTAGTGCTTATCATTGCCTTGCCTTAAAATATATATATTTTTAATATATCAAAACCAGCTAGAAACCTTGGGCAGAAACTATTCAAACACATAGGTAGGTTAAATAGAATCACCAACTTTTTAAAGTGAAATTTGTTCAGCCCTAAATTTCCCATCCTCAAGCATGTACCAGAAAATGTCATACAATATGATATCATTTTTTTTTAAAGTTCACAAATAAGAAAACTCGATATTGTGTTCCTAGGAGTCATCCAGGCTTAACATGCAGCTAAAGGTCATTTCATTGTTACTCCTCTAAAACACACTGGCCTTTGAATATGCCATGTTAATTTTTCCCATCCATGAGCATTTGTGTGTATGTTTCTTGGCTCAAGAAATCTGCATCTAGGTATATTTTCTAGTGTGCAGAGCATCGAACTAGAAGTAGTATTGATGGGTTACAGAGTATGAGAACGTGCAACTCTACATGATGCTGCCAAACTGTTTTCCACGAGAACTTTTCAAATTTATACTCCCACCAAGGATGTCTAAGACTCTGTATCGATGTGCATCCTCTCCTCCATTTAATGTTTCATACACTTTGCCAATATAGTGGGTGTGCAGTGGTATCTCATGATGCTCTTAGTTTGGATTTTTCTGATTACAAATGAAGCTGAAGATCTTTTCATACACTTATTTGCCATTTGAGATCACTTTTCTGTGAAAACACTGCCAATAGTTCCAGCCATTGATACTTTTATTCTTTTTCCTTATTGATTAGTAAAATATTTTGGATTGTAATACTTTGTCTGATTTATATTTTACAAATATCTTATCCCAGTATGTGGCTCGTCTTCAGTTTTCAGTAGTGGCCATGAATTCTGCTTCTCATACTACATCTTACCTTCTCAGGAAGAACAGCACTTTTGTTCAAATTCATCATGTCTAATTGTTTTTCTCTATCCTTAACAATTTTAGAGCACTGATTAGTGTATTTCTATTTGGGTTTTTTTCTTACCTTCATTTGTACTCAGTTATAATCTATAGTAAGTACAGAAATGATTTCACTTTATCAAGGAGTTGGAAACAAAGATGAGCTGGAAATATGTGCATTTCAGGGAATGAAAATTAGGAGGTGGGGGCCAGAGTCCTTGGTTTATAGAGCCAGATGGTAACAACTGGACAGTTAATTTTTAGAGGCAAGACCAGGTGTAGGAGGTAGAAATTGCTCTCTTTTGTCAAATGCAATATACAATAGGTAAGTTGTTTGCTCCTGGTTCTATAACTCCTTGTTTCAGAGACCAAGTCAACTGGATTTATCTCCTTCAAATCTATGTTTAACTCCCCCCACAGTGTTGGAATTCTAATAATTCAAAATTGATTAGAGTTAGTAAACAAAATCCCCAGGTAACCAGTTTTTGTGGCCTTTGCTTATTTACTTCCAAATGCCAAGCCTGAGATGAGTCTGTTTAATTTACACCTTAGGAATAGGAGCTTTACTTGGGGCTTGAAGAATTCCACTTAAATGGAATTCCACTGAAATGTGTGAGTGACATCTGAGAAGGAAAGAAGAAGCAATATTTTATAATCCTAACCAGACAGAAGACTTGGGCTATAGCTACTGTTTATTGAAGAAGTGGAGGCACATATGTCTTCCTTGAAATTTGAAAAAGTGTCTGTTCTGGCCAACTTTTCCTGTTATTTCAGATTAGGATAGGAATACTTTAATTGACTGGGTAAAATAAAAGTGATTATAGTTATTTACATGCCTGCTTAACATTTATCTAATAACCATGTAGCAGAAAAATGAGTTTTACATATTGTTAAACATGCATCAAATTATCTTCTTGTCTGTTTCATTTGGTTATGATATTAACGTGTGAGCAGTATATTTGGGTTTTAGATGAGCCCAGTGATATGGGTGAATGGCCCACAGGCAGTGCAGCAGGGTAAAAAAAAAAAAAAAAAAAAAAAAATATATATATATATATATATATATATGTATATATCAGATTTGGGGAGAAAATGTTAAACTGCAAGGTCAGGAAGAACTGGATTGCAAACCAGTCTGTAACAATCTCCAGCTTTGTGAGTAGAGACAGCTTAGTCTTTTGAGTCACTTCCATAGTGTTTAAAATGGGTCTAGCATGTAGCTTCCAGTGGTGCTGTGGAGCTAAGGAGAGATTTGTATGTAAAGTATGACATCAAGTAGATGTTCCTTATTTTTAAACTAAATATTTAGGTTCTGTTAAGGTTTTTTCCTTCATTAAATAAAGCAGTAACCATCTAATTCTCCTGCCCTGATTATGAGAATGAGGCATTTTTCAGGTGAACTTGTAGACCCTTTTGAAGCCAGGATAGGATTATAGCTCTTTAAGATGTAAAGTAACACTTTTTTTCTTTCACTAATCTCTGTGGGAAAGATTACTGAGAGTGTGTGCTGAGGAAAAAGAAAGCATTTTTTAATAGATCCTTTAAGGTTTACAGAAATGACTGATGATTGTTTAATTGCTGAATCTTAGAGAATTAGCTAGAATATAATGCAATCAATCATTTAACCAACACTTGTTGAAATACCATGGGAAGAGCATGGGCTTTAGAATCAGATAGGACTGGGTTTGAATCCTGGCTCTGTTATTTTCTGTTTGTTCAAACTTGAACATATTATTTTACCCTTTGAGGGTAAAATACATTTCCTTGTTTATGACAGGGAACCTACTGGGAATTTTAAAAATAATGCATGTGAAAGTCATAGTATAAAACTTGAAAAAATGTAGGCTCTTGATTATATGGTAGATATCATGAGAATAATAATGATGGTAATTGGTTAAATGTGGAAGTATAATATCACAAAGATAAATAAAAGACAAGTTTTCCTCAAGCAATTCAAGATATTATTCTGGTAAAGAAATAGTCAAAGTATAATTGGAGATGTGCTAGAATAAGCCTATCTATCTATGTACAGAATGTTGTAAATTCATGGAGGAGAGAGTTATAAACTGATGAATTCGGTATAAAATAATGGTAATTTGATGGACAGAAGAAAGTAAAAATATTATTGGCAGTGGAATTACATTTTTAAAGGCAGTAAGGCAAGGAATGGTAGGAATGGTAACTATAGGAAACAGCAAGCCACATAATATGGTTTTGCATACTCTAACATTTTACCCTCAAAATTTAGTATACGTAAAATTACATGGAATAATTCTTAGGAATGCAGTTATCCATGCATATATACATCCATCCATCCATTTATAGTCTTCTAAACCTAGGTTTACCTCATTCAGTCTAATATGAAAAAATAATTGGTATTTCAGTAATCATATATAAACTAAGAAAGGACTGGAATAAACTTTATTTTATTAAAAGTAGTATTAATTCCTTTCTTTACAGAGGAGCCATAATCGTCATTTTGAGTGATTTTGTGATATTCTAATACATACAAGTATATGGAGGGCAACTAGGAGAAGGTGAAGTCCCCCTGGTTAATCATTCTCTCCTATTTATTTGTTCGTTTTTAACATATAACTCCTCATTTGTATTTCTTCTTCTTTACCTCTCATCTTTCCTCCTTTTAAGGAAGCGTTATATTTACTACACTGATGCTTCTACACAGAGAAATGCTTTCACTAGCATTTCATTTCTATGGGTCATTCCCTTTTGAAATGCAAATATAACTGCAAATGGTCATACATTAAAGATTCATTACCAATTCATACCTAGGGTGGAGGAATTTATAAAATCCTTTTCTGTAGGCTATCCAGATAAAGCAGCTCCCTACATGTGGTGTGTTAAGGACCAAGAGAAAAAAAAAAAAAAAAAGGTAAAAGAGGGTCTAGAGTTGCTCTTTGTCAAGGAAGGGGTGACAATTCTGCTAGTCCTCTGTATAGGGTTCTAGTGTGATTACCACTAGAAACCATGATGGGCATTAAACATATTAAAAATATACCAACCTTCCTAGTTAGGGAAAAGCAAATTGAAATAATAGCATGCATTTTATAAAAATAAAGCAAAAACACATCAGATAAGAAAAGTTAGCAGTATTAATATATTTCCAGAGCTGTTTAGAGGAGCATTAGAAATGCTTGCTTAAATAGAGCTCGTGGGAATGTAGTGTAGGGGAGAAAAATTCTTCCTTTACACTTTTTGGTTCACTTGGTTGGACTATTAATTAAATTGACATAAAACAGAGTAACAGGAGAAAAACAAATTTAATTACATATGTACGGGAGTCTCATAAGAATATGAGGCCCGAGGTCAAGTGGGGCAATTGAGGCTTATATGCTATTCTGAGATAAGGAATGGAATGGGGGCCTGGGGCTTCAAAGGGGAAGAAAGTAATTCACAGGACAATGAGAAGAGCAGATGTTTAATAGTTAGATGTTTGCCCTGCCATACAGATAGGTCATTCAGATAAAAATAATCTCTGGTAATAGGTTTCTTTCTCTGAGTCAGGTCCCCTCTCTAAATTCTTTAAGGCAGTTAATGGAAAAGATAAAAGTTTTTGAGTCTGTTAGGTCTTGATTGCTTTCAGCTCAAGATAATCTACATGCCAAGTGGAATATTTGGGGGTCATGATTCTGCTCCCCTTCAGCAGAATGCTGCAAGCATTTTAGAAAGTAACTTACTAACATCTATTAAAATTTAAGTATGAACACATTTGTGAAACATCACCCCTACATTTAGGAGCTGTTAATGAAAATATAAATCACAAATATAGAAGATTATATATGTGAAGGTATTTAATACATTATTGTTTCTGTTGGCTCCCAATCTAGAAGCATGTTGGGAGTCTATTGATAGGAAGTGAGTAAAAAGTTAACAGTTGGGCTTCCCTGGTGGCGCAGTGGTTGAGAGTCCGCCTGCCGATGCAGGGGACACGGGTCTGTGCAGTGGCCCGGGAAGATCCCACATGCCACGGAGCGGCTGGGCCGGTGAGCCGTGGCTGCTGAGCCTGCCCGTCCGGAGCCTGTGCTCTGCAACAGGAGAGGCCACAACAGTGAGAGGCCAACGTACCACAAAAAAAAAAAAAAAAAAAAAAAAAAAGTTAACAGTACATGTCCGTGAAGAAATATTAGTCACCTATTAAAAGGATGAGTTGGATCTACATGTATTGACCCAAAGGAATGTCTGTGACATAACTGAAAAGAGCAAGATGTGGAGTTCAGGATATAGAATGTTGTGATCTTTAGATAAACAAGTTCTGGAGAGATAGCTACTAAGCTCTCATAACTTTGGTTACTTCAGAGTAGTGGGGTTGAGAGTATGTCTGTGTACTATTAGTATTTTTACACAATTGTATATTGCTAAGGTTGATATGAAAAAGTGTAACAGTATAATACAGAGGATGAGTTTTGGTAAGGAAGGTGAAACCTACTGATGATAGAGTTCAGGATAGCCTGTTACAGAAGACACATATATGAAGAGTTTAGACTCAACTGCATGTCAAAAGTTGGCAATTTAATTTGGCACGATCAATATTTGTTGGCGCCCAGAATTAGAAATACATTTTTGACTAGTTTCTTACAATATTTACTTTTCTTTAAAATTAAAGCCTTTCTTACAAAAACAGGGTTTTTTTGCCAAGAAATTTGAAATTTCCAACAGAAATTCCAGGAAGCTAGAAGTCTCTGGGTAATGTATGAGTCACAGGGAAGGAATCTATCACTATCTGGACAAAGCTTTTCTCTAAAAACATAAGCAGGGCAATAGGTCATGGGCAGTCGATTACTTTATTTGTAATGACATAAGTAAATATTAACAGGACTTCTCTCTTCAGAATAATTGATGACTAGTTAAAAAGAAATAATTATACATTTATCATTCAGAGCTTTAAGGGGTCGAGTTTACTCTCTCCTTTTATTCTTTCACCGTGCCTTTCTCAGAGGTAGATCTTATAGAAAAGGTTTTCTGGGAACTCAAGAAAGTGAGAGGCTTCCTAATAAGGAGTCACATTTTATATTCAGGGAAGAGAAAGATACTGTGCACTGAGAAATTCTCATTTTTATCATTTAATTTAATAGTTAACACTTAAATCAGAATCCTTTCCCACAAAAATCTCGATATTAATTTAATCACATTAATTTTTCTTGTTCATCATGTCACACTTTTTCACTCATTTGTATATTCCATTCAGCATATATTTGTGGATCACCATACCTAGGAAAAGGTATTTGGAATAAAATAAAGGACAATAAGTCCCTGTCCTCATGGAACTTGCCTTTTCTCAAAATGCTTATCCAACTAATCTATTTATATATCACGTGGCATCTGCATTCAGACTCAATGACATGACTTCACTATATTGTTTCCCTCTAGCTGATATTTTACAGTATTGAACATAATTTTTAATCTGGAATTTTCATGTATTTAATAATGCCTCATTTAATCATTTTATCTGCCTATTTTCTTTTTAAATTCCTGTTTGCTAATGAAGAAACTGAAGCATTGATGGGTTAAGCATCATTCATTTATTACTTCATTTGAATTATGAGTGCTTACTAAGGCACTGGGCTTGACAGTGGGATAATAATTCAATGTAAAAGTTATAGCCCACTAGGGGAGGACAGAAAAGGAAACCAGGAGTTAGATGCTATGATAGAGACAGGGCCAGCTTCATGCATATGCACCCTGTGCAGTCCCACGAGGCCATGTGCTCAGAAGACCCTGTGCTTGGTTTAATATTCTGTTCTCACTGTCTGGAAATTCTTAATTTTATTTTCAAACTTGTATTTTTTATGTGAAGTGTATTAGAACAATGGAGGATGCATGTGAGTATAGGAGATACAAGCAATATGCATGTCTGCTGTCATTTCTTGCCTCTCCATTGGCATGTAGCATTTATGATGCCCCGAGCACAGAATCCTGTGGTGGGTCTATTATGCATGAGAGTTCAAGACTCAGAGTACAAGATAACTGTGTTACATCATGACTAAGTAAGTAAGCACGCACACTTAGAGTCCTGCAAAGCCACAGGAACTTGCCTCAGACACAGAAAGGACATCATCTTAGAATGATGTTCTAAGAAACACGAATGATTAAGGGACCTTATCATATTCTTTTTCTCCTGTTACTTCCCTGTATTAGCCAACCACTTGCTTGAGTGTGATGACAAAGAAGTGAAGAGAAAGTAGGGCAACTCATAGTTCCTTCCTCTGTCAGTCCTTCCTTACTCATCAGTAAGATGGAGGTAGAGAATATTAGAAGAATTTGTGTGTACCAAAAAGTATAATAAAACAGATTTGTGCAGTGTTTCCATTGTTAAGAACAAAATACACAAGCATGTATAAGCTATAAAATACAAAATGTAATTTCAGTGATTCTACATATGAGTTAAATGCTCCTATATTTTCATTTAAAACTGGCATAGTACAACATAAAGTAGGGTAAAATTTATGCTAATAATTTAAATATTTATATTAAAAATTAGAATGACAAGTAGCAAATTAAAAAAAAAATGACAAGTCTAGAGAGAAAGCATGAAGTAAAGAAAAAAGTCTTGTGTTTTTCTGTCTTTAGTGACAATTTTTTCCTGTTTTGAATGATGGGTCCCACAGTTTTATATTTTACTGGGTCCCACAAGTTATATAACTAGATTTGGATAGAGGAGTAGAAGGTTTAAATTTTCCTGATGACACTCAGCCAGAGCGGCAGAGCTAGTATTCAAGTCTAGACCTATCTAATTTTAATGCCTTAACCACTATAATATAGTATACATAAGCTTAGCCATGCTGTTACAATGATAATGGATCAGAATGAGGAGGCAGAGAAGAAAGTGGGTCATAGATCATGAAGGAAGATACCTATTTTTCCCCCTTGACAACACTGGTACAAAGCTAACCCTAGATAAATGACGTTAGAGACTTCACTTTCACCAATTTACATGTGACTGTTCTGACTGGCTCTGCGGCAAGAAAGAGATCTTTGCATAAAAGTACACTTGTTTCTCAAACTGTATCTTACAGGCCATCTTCTCACTCTGTTTGCAAAGAAATCAGGTTCTGGAAGATAACTATAGTTTATACTCTGGATGGATCATCTGTTAATAATCCCCTTATAATAATATATAATATTCCATAAATATATTTATAGAAAACAAATGTATAAAGAAATCTTAATAAAGGAAACTTCAAACAGTGGTTTGAACACAAGATATGGAATCTGGAATTCATATGAAAAGTCAGAGAAGAAAGAAAAGAATGCCATTCCAAATGTAACTAGAAGGAAAGTTTAAGTGGCATATAGTTTACTGAAGTGGAATTAAATCAGAATAGAGAGTACGTCTTAGTATTCTGTGTTGTTGTTTTGTTTTGTTTTGTTTTTTAATAGCAACAGTGTTTTTCTTTAATCTCCCCAAATGGTAGCACATTAAAAAGAACAACAGCCCCCATACCATCCTAGATACTATCCCAACATAATCCCCTGGGTACACAACTTCTAGATATTAAAGTTGTGCAACTTTTGACAAGTCTAATTACATTTTATTAATAAAATAAATAAATACTTAAATATTAAATAAATAAAATAAATAAAATGAAATAAAATACATATTATTAGTTTTAATAAGCTAAGGTACATGATACGGAGTTTGAAATACTCAATGTATACCTGGGTTATTTTCATATTAATTATTTTTCAAAGAGAATTAACCACTCAGGTAAAGAATACAAAGAAAGCTATATATAGTTAGGAATGAAAATAGAAAATGTATGTAATATCATTTTACTTCTTGAATGGCTGAAAGATTTAAAAATGGTTTGTGGTCTTCCCTGGTGGCGCAGTGGTTGAGAGTCCACCTGCCGATGCAGGGGAAACGGGTTCGTGCCCTGGTCCAGGAAGAGCCCACCTGCCGTGGAGCGGCTGGGCCCGTGAGCCATGGACGCTGAGCCTGCGCATCCGGAGCCTGTGCTCCGCAACGGGAGAGGCCACAACAGTGAGAGGCCTGCGTACCGCAAAAAGAATAAATAAATAAATTAAATAAATAAAAATAAAAAAGCTAATCTTAAAAAAAAAAAAAAAATGGTGTGTGCACTGAATTAGGAAGCAAAACACCAAATCCTGAAACTTTGTTTTTTAAAGTCATTTATTTTAAATAGGTATATTAGATTGGTAGATCAGAGGGAAGCTAGAGATTTAGTAATATCTCACATATTGTTTCCTAAATATGACAGAGAAGTATGAGCTTGTTAATAAAACAAATGGTTGATTTAGTAAGTGCTTAAACTGTACTCCCAGGGGACTGATGAATAAATAGATGTCAACCATTAGAACATCAGTGGTGTGCCAAGACTGCTGTCTGCAGACACTGCTGACATGCTACTGAGCAGTTTTAGTATATGACAGTCAAGGCTGAAAGAGATCTCAACAGGCTGAAAGAATGGAATTAAATTAATGAGATAAAATCCTAGAGGGATAATTGTAAAGTCTGGTGACTTGGTTCAAAATATTTATTGTGTAAGTATAGGATAGAAAAAAAAAATGTTCCACATTGTCATACTTAGTGGCTTCACTGAGTGTGAGCCTAATATTTGTCAACAGTGAGCTGTTATGCCAAAAAAAGCAATCCAATCAGAGGCTTCATTAATAGTAGGGAGCCTAAAACAAGAGAGGGAATTATCCCAGATCAAAGAACAGTGGGGCTGAGTACACCAGTCACATTACATGGGGAGCATTATACTAAAAACATGTCAAATAAACGTTTGAAGAAAATGGGAGCATTTTGTCTGTAGAAAGATAGATATTGGGGCTGCATGATAGCTGCCTTAGATATTTAAAGGGATCATGTATGGAAAATAGATAAAATTTGACCCAAGTAGGTATATGACTTCTGAAAGGAAGTCAGAGAGAAGCCATTTTTGATCCAATAAAAGGAACACATTAATTGGAACTCTTAAAAAGCAGACTAGCCACTTTTCCAGGCAGTGAATTTACTTGCACTGAAAGTATATAAGAAGGTAGTGGAAATTCAAGTTACCATTGTAAAAGAGTCTTTCACCAAGTGACCGATTGAACTAGATAACCTCTCAGCTTCCTTCCAAGTTGCAACATTATCTCAAGAATCAAATTAAGACCAGGAGTTAGGCACCATGGATGTGAATACACAGCTAATATGGCGGTAGCTTTGCCATAATACAAGTTTTATTACCTAAATATACCATTCAGATATGCCTTTTTTTCCTGCTGTGGTACCTATAAGGTATTATTCACTGTCTGCCATGTATTTTAACTATGAAATATCTATTTGAGAAATATTTTACAAAACTGAATTCACAATAAAAATCTTCTTTACAAAATAATTGAAACATATATACAGACATTATGATTATGTTTAAACTGTGTTTCCTTTCCAGATATTAGTATCATTTCTCCTTTTTTGTAGTCCTGACATTATTTTACACCATAAAAATATATCTTCTGATTAATATTTTAAAAGTCTACGTACAATTTTATATGTTTAATTGGTAAAATACTAATAAAATAAAGTGCCTTTTCCTACTTTTTTTCTCTTCAGAGTTTGTTAGTGTGCTATGATATTAGACTCTGGTATAAATGCTAAAGCTGACTGGATTTAATCAAAGACCTTTTGTTATTTTCATCTCTTAAAAAACCTCACCAAACAGATATGGTCAAAGATTAGGCAGGCAAGTTTATCTGTTATGTTCCAGCATCTTTTGCACAGAAAGCTGTATGCTTTAAAAATCAAACAGAGTAGAAAACAAGAATATGATTTATCTTAGTATAAATGTAATTTTGATTTGTAGTATCCAATATTGGAAACTAAAAATCACAGATGTATTGTCATATTGGACCAAATTATAAGGTAAACTTTAATTTTATAAGGTAAATGGGGATGCTAAATCCATCCTCTCTCTAGAGCTCATGCACCAGCTCCAGGCAGATATTTGAAAGCTGGCACTAATCCAGGAACAAAAAAGCAAAGCAAAACAAACCAAAAAACAAAAAGTTTATGAAATGGAGTCTATACTATACTTGCTGCTTTATAATTGTAAACCTTAGTAATACATGTGCCTATGTGTGATTACTAAGTTTCATTTTTCTCAGATGACGAGTTACAAGAAATATCTATGCAAGACAGTTAACTCTTTCCAACAGAGGCAGGATATCGAGGCAGCTAGTGGAAGGAAAGCATTTGGCTTGAGGCCTAGTGCTATTGGTAAACCACAATTTCTTGCACTGCCACTATAATTTAAATTAAGTAGAAGCCAGGCTTATAAACTCACATTATGACCCAAAGTTTATGGCCCTTTTATATCTCCTGGGTTCTGATCACAATGAAACTTTCTCCATCTGAAGCAATTTAATACAGACATTCCTTTGGCAGACTGTAAAACATGAGTTTTCAATCAACCTTTGGGTGCATATTGTGTGTCCAGTTGGAAAACGGAAAAAAGAAACAATGACAACATAAGCATGGAAACATGTGTTGTACTCCTATAAAACAGATTTGCACATGAAAAACTACTAAGAAATCTTCCTAGCCCAATTTTTGTTTTTCTCTTCAGAAGGCAGATGAGCAAAGTTTCAGCTGAACATCTTAGTTTGTAAAGGAGCAGCATTAAAAGCTCAACAATTAGGGCTTCCCTGGTGGCGTAGTGGTTGAGAATCTGCCTGCTAATGCAGGGGACACGGGTTCGAGCCCTGGTCTGGGAGGATCCCACATGCCGCGGAGCAACTAGGCCCGTGAGCCACAACTACTGAGCCTGCACGTCTGGAGACTGTGCTCTGCAACAAGAGAGGCCGTGATAGTGAGAGGCCCGCGCACCGCGATGAAGAGTGGTGCTCGCTTGCCACAACTAGAGGAAGCCCTCGCACAGAAACAAAGACCCAACACAGCAAAAATTAATTAATTAATTAATAAACTCCTACCCCCAACATCTAAAAAAAAAAAAGCTCAACAATTAGAAATGTTCTAGTGCTCAGTCATTTTATATACTGTCTTCCTCTCAGCCCCAACAAAAGTTTCTCTTTGCAAGTGGAAAATTCCTCTCTTGCTTGTGAGCATAAATCTAAGTAATAACCCGTGAACATTTGGGTTGAATGAAAAACAAGAAAATAGCAAAGTTTTCACCTCATAATTTTATTATAATAGGTAAGCTAAAAATAATGTTTAAGAGATGTTTTAAGAGACTTGTGCCTTTACAATTTTACAGGGAAAAGCAGACTGTTGAAAATAAGTTGCTAAGATATGGTGGAGACCGGTGTAGGGTTTGAGCAGAAAGAATTTGACTAAAAAGAAATGTATGTGTTTTATATTTATTGTGTAAACACCTAGAAATATGAATTCATGTTGAAACCCTTGGAAATCTAAGGCATTAAATGTAATGGCTAGTTGGTTTTAGAGTGGTCATATGATAATGCCACCATCAGTTACAGCTTTTCAAATGACATATTTCAAATGACTTGTAACCGCTATAGAGGGAATGGAATTGCCAGTCAATTCAACTTCCTCCCACCAATTCTTTCCTTATTCTTCTCAAAGTCAGAATGTATGGGGACAGATTGTATTTGCATGGGTCATAAAGATAACAAATTAATCTGACGCTGAAACTGGGATGCAAAGGCAACAATTATAGTGATTGGAGTACTCATCTGAATCTCAGAGCTTGGGATATTTTTAAAGTGAAGAGTCAATTACTACAGAAAAAAAAATTAAAAATGAAGTGTTTAATATTGAAAGAAAGGAACCCAACTAAGTTTGTTTAAAGACAACAACAAAAACACCTTAGGCTAGTAACAAATGAACAGTGTATCCATTGCCCAGATCAAGAGAAGGTTAACTGATGATGTACGATAAACTGAGTTCCATTCTGAATTTGGCCTGCTAAATATATTTGTAATCTCTTTGTTCCATTTGTCTTCCAATGTAGCTGCACTGTCACTAATAGCCTTTGTATACTTTGAGTTGAATAGAATGTGTTTGTAGCTGCACTCAGTGATGCTAGACCCAAACCCAAGGAGACTGATGGAGAGCCCTTGCAGAATGGCCTTGAGTAGAGTGCCCCATTGTGAAACCATTCAGGACTGAGTTATGGCATATTGCTAATATGCCAGCATGGCTCTGGTATTTGTAATTTCAGCTGTATTTAAATAAAAAATAATCTTTTTCATTTCTCTTAAGTAAAAACAAAGCAAAATACCTCATACATTTCTGTTTTCTCAACTTTCTGGAAGAGGAAAATAGGTAGGAAAAAGCAGTAGGTATAGCTAAATGAAAAGCTCCATGAGTTAGGTATAATGAGCATTTGCCCACAGTGTGTAAGATCTGTAGTATTGTCACTTTAAAAACCCAAGTTATTATACTTGAACATTGTTAGTCTGCGCTGTACTTGAGCCTCTTTCCTTAGTTCACCAAATCTTCCTATTAAATAACTTACTCTACATCCTGTCAATTAAAATTGACAGGCTGGTAGCTAAATATTGAAAATGAATCCTAATTTTCCAACTGTATTGCATGTGTATACTGATTTTCTTTTTAACAAGAAACATTTCCATTTTCACAGTTTATCTTACTGAGAAATTATACAAATCCTTTGAAGTTCAAGGTAATTAGCCTTTGCTTTTTCCAGAAAAACTACTGTGATGAAAAATTATAATTTTTCTCATAATGATGTTCCTAAAAGTACTTTTCTGCAGTGTTCCCAACTGACGCTTAATGTTGTGTTTCATGATAAAATATATGAACTGTTGCAGTTTCATAAAATAATTAGGTTGAACAATATCCACAGCACTCAAAATTGATTTACAAGAAAATGTCTACTCTTTCTATCTTCAAGTTACCCAAGAAAGAAATATCTTAGCACTGGAATTCAATTTGGAAACACAATGGAAAAGCAAAATAAAATTGAAAAATAACAGTCAATAGACTTTTTTTCTCCCAGTATGCGTGTTTCCCAAAAGTACCACTTGGGGAACTGTATAATTTCAGTAGTGTTTTCCAGAGGGAGAGACAGATTTTTTTCCTTCCAGGTTGGTGCAACTACTATTAGTTTTATGGGTTATTGAAAAGTGGCAGGCACTCAAATTAACAAATGGATATGGGCTTCTAGTGTGGACATTACCTCCTGAAATTTAATCTAACTTAATCTAATTTGCACCAAATAAATGCCTTGAGATATTTGTTGTATTGGAATGGCAGATGTTAATAAAATAACATCCACAGTAGTAAGCAGAGGACATAAATTGTCTGGAAAAATGGTCATCATAGGGAGGACACCTATAGGTCTGACATAGTCTTAGGATCATGGGACATGCATCACTGGGCCAACATTTGCCCTATTCTCTACCATATTGAAGCCCGTTGGCCAGTAGTTAATTCTACATTTTAAAGTGATCAATATGATGATAAGTTACATGGTGCAGGTAATGTTTTAATTATACTGACGGGGCTATTTTTTTCTTCCATGATCTATTTTCCTTCAAATCGTGCCTAAGAGGAAGGAGAAAAGAGAAATAAATAAAGAGGGATTCCCAGAGAAAGATGACTTCTGTGAGACAGAGTAAATTATAGGATAATTGCTTCCTAGATGTTTTGTTTGTCATATTTGTAACATTTTTGTTAGCTGAGTGTTTTTTTGTAATTTATTCATAAAGATTAAAATAATATTTAGTCTTCTAGCAACAAAAGAAATATAAACTCTAGGAAATTTAGAATGAAGAAAGTATAGAGATGCAAATCAATGACAGTATATAAACAATATTTTGTAGTCTATAATAAAAATAAGTCTAGATTTAGTTCACTTTATGTGAGGCATTTTGCTAAACAGCTTAAAAGCTATATCACTTTTTCCTAGGAAAGTTTTTAGGCAGATACTGCTTTTATTCCCAAGAGATAAAAGTGTTAACATTATAGAATAAAACTTTACCAACTTTTCTCAGTGCATGTCAATTTATACACATATATAATCACACTCAAATTTTATTTTATCGCAATTGGTATGCTTTTTATGTTTTGTAACTTTCCAAAACAAATTATAAACATTTTCCCATGTTATTAGCTATTTTTACAGTATAACTTCTAGTGTTTGACATTTTCTTGAATGCCAATTTTTTTAAAACTAATCCCTATTATTTGACACTAACTTTTTTCCTCTGATAAATAGAACCATAAGTTATATAATTATATCTGGATTCATAAACATATACATTTCAGTATTAAACTTTCTACCAGGAGAGTTTGGGAACACTTTAAACTACATGGCATATTACTTTGAGATACTGGACAAAAAAATTGTGTGGTACATTTGACTCTAATTCTTTCTACCAGAAAATTTCTTTTGATTAACTTATAAATGATTTTCAAATTTTTTACACTATTGGACCATATTTTGAAGTTAGTCATTTTGAAAAATATTTTTCCAGAGAGCTACTTTATCTAACTTTAAAAATTTATTAGCTTCAATTATGCTGTAAAATACTGCATTTGTTTTAAAACTTCTGTGTCTAGCCTCTTATTTCCAATTTTGTGAGCTTTAGCAATATCATTTTTCATTAGGTTTGGTAAAGTAGCATTTATTACATTGATGATTTAAGAAAAAAAAGCAGTTTTTAATTCCTTTAACAATTTTGTTGTTTTCCTGATTTCCGGTGCCTGTGGACAAATGGGGAAAAAAAAAAAATTATTGAATTTCAGTGACTAGTGGAAAATGTTACCTGTTTATAGTAAGGGAGGGCAACCATTAGTAATTATGTGACCAATGGTAGTTATTGCAGAGCTGACCAGAATTATCACCTGGGTCCTTTGTTGAGGGAAATAGACAATATGGCTACACCTGGATATCTTAGCTCATTCACCCTATCTGTAAGGGGATTAGAATCAACTCTTATTATGTAATTAATAGCCTTAAAGATAAACATTAGGTGTTCTGTTGCTGTACGTTTTACTGAGAATTTTAATAACAGTTTCTAATCAAGAAATCCAATTAGGCCTTAGCTAATTGTGAATTTAGCTTAGCTAGTTAATTGATTAACTTACTCATCAAACATTTTTTGAATGTTTTCTATGTACCACATATTGAGGCTTTTGTCAGGAACACAAATGAAGAAAATGTAATCTTTGCTTTCAAGAAGCTTACAGTCCAGTGGAGAGGGCAGGCATAGGTATTTACAATGTAACAAAGAGTTACAATTGGAATATATTACAAAGTGCTGTGGAAGCATGAAAAATATTCCATTTCTTAAAGAAGTCACAGAGGAGTTCATAAAAGTAGTGAAACAATTTATATGAGGAACCATTCAGCAGCTACAAGCTTGCATGCAGCACTTAAAGAAGAGGCAAAGTTACAGAGACTCTAAAAATCTGGTTGTGCATGCAGACTGTACTGTAAGATATAATAGAATTTATACTTGGAATGACATACAAGGGGCCAGATTCCAACATTTGGACTTTATCACATGGGTAAAGGCAAGATAGAAGAGACTTAGTCATTACCAGAAACTTTAGATTCTTATCCAGAATGATGAGTCTACAGTCAGGAACTCTGTCTGCCTTTGTTCATTGTCACATTCCACTAGAAAAAAGAGTGTTTGGTACATATTGGGCATGTAATACATAAATATTGACTGAATGAATTGAGTTCAATTAAGGACCATTATCTAAGCACAAAATAATCACAATATATGTGAGAGCAATTTGTAATATCTGATGATATGTTTCAATGCTGAAATAAATACACTGGGAGGAACCAATATCCTTTGGTTTTAGAATAATTCCCATAAATTTAATTATATTCACAATCCACATCATATCATAATTATTCTTTTTCAAGTGAATCAATAAAAGGCTTTGAAGAATTCATTACACTACACATTAGAGTGGCCTTATAAAGAGCTTTTAAAGTATTGACTAATGCTTCAATATGAACTAGTAAGCTACAAACAATGCTCTCACTGCACAGATAAATAGGAATATGGTAATGAAGATCTTGGAAGTTAAAGTTAACAACAAATACATTTTTTATATGGCGTTGCTAATTCTTTTTTTTTTCGGTTCTGGAATCCCAAATAATTAGAAAAGCAATGTGACCATCTTTATCTTGCGTATCTGTTTCTCTGCTTGTATGAGAAAGATTAAAAAAAGGATAATTGGAGAAATTTAAGTCAGATTTACTTAGGTAATCAACCTTTTAGCATATGTATATGGATCAATTCTCTTAATTGGTGATATAGTAAGATAATAGGGTACATCAGAATGAGGTTTATAATGGGACTGAAAAGTCTAAAATTTCAACTGAATCATATAAATAGGGGGAGGCTATAGTTGGGGTTGTATATATGTTTTTGGTAACTAAATTCTTTGAAAAATAATGCACAGTAAATGTTGAATGAATCATTTATTTAAATGTTGCATTACAGAGAGATCATCATTCCTCGATCCATTTTGTACAAGTGAAAATATATCGTGTCTCAGCATATTTTTAGATGTGTTTTATGAAGCAGGGAGTAAGGGGGGGGAATGTGGGTGGCATGAAAGAAACAGAGTGCCTACATGGAGATCAGTTTGTTTGCTTTAATTAGGTGGTGGGGAGAATTATTTTATTTTAAATTTAATAAGGAGTTAGGAAGTTATTTTGAAATTTATCCTTACCCCAGTCCCCAGATCATTAGCCTTCAGTATGCTTTACAAAACCACACAGATTTATAGCTCATAAATTATATTTCCTTTCAGATTTATTGTAAAATGTTTTTTAATCCTAAAGAGAAAAGTAAGATGATATGTGTTTTAAATAAAATAAAAATTTGTCTTTAGTCTAACTTGCAGGTTAGTAATTTAGGAGACTATAAAAATATGCATAGCTGTGGTTTGCATGAGCAAACCAATCTGTTTCCTGAGTAGATATTCGACCGTTCAAACTGAAGCTCAGTGCGTTAAATAATGTTTGGAAAAGTCCCCCTGGTTATTCGAAAACCATGTTTAGATTCAAACTTAAGATTTTGTGACCAAGAGAAGGAGATCACCATAAACTCATCTCATCTGTCAAATAGATAATACACAAGAGGATTCTGGTAGTATAAGAGTGAGGATTTGGAAACTGGCTGCCAAAGGTGATAAGAACTAAAGCAGATTTGGAGAAATTTAAATATGGCTTAATTTAACATTTAAAGTCATTAGTGAAGTGCAAGCGTACTGATATGCTGTAAAAATAGAGAAGGGAGGTTCTGAATACTTTGTGTGCTTTGTTGTAGGTTATTTCTGAGTGAAGCTCATACTACATTGTTGCATGTAAACTACAAATTTGCAAAGAGCCATACCAGTACAAATGGGATTTGGCCAATGTTTTGACGTTTAAAAATCCCAATTAAGATAACTAATTAAATAGCAGTATAATATCTCAAGCACACCAGCAGTAACTTGAGTCATTGCCATATGAGAATATACATTGTAACTAAAAGTAATATTAAACCTGAGGTGAGAAATTTGAACAAAAAGACAACAGAAGCTGATTATATAATCAGATGCAAGTGTACGATGTAATAAGTCATGGTATTTTTTCATGAAATATGTGCCTCCTTTACACAAACCCACAGACAAAGGGATTAAAATGTTGTGTTCATTCTGAGTTATTTAAATCACAGAATCTTAGAGCTAAGAATTGCCACCAGGGATCAGCTAATCTCGTATTCTGGCTGTCTTATGGGACAGATAGTTGCCAATTCCTTTCTTACATTTCTCCTGGGATGAAGACTCAAGCAATCATACCATTCATTGTTTTATCATTCTTATAGCTACTAATGTACTCATTATTTCCAAATCACACTTATCCTAAATTTGTTATCCAGTTTAAGAAGTGAAGAGATGCACTTTCAATTATGAGTCTCTGTATGAAAGTTATTTCAAAGACAAGGTAAATAAATATCACTCAAATTGAAAAAAATGAAAGCAAAAATAATAATTCCCTTTACTCTGGAACTTGAGAGTCAAATAGATCTCTTAATTTGTACACATTAGATTTGTATATGTTAATAAAAATTACATGTATGACAAAAGGAAATAGAAAAATAATGTAGTCTAATAATAATAGCTAATATTTATAAAAACAAGATTCCAGACACTATTTTAACCACCTTAGATAAACTACCTCATTTCATCCTAGGACAAAGATACTATTATTAAATTATATACTGGTAAAGATATCATGACAGATTTAAATTGCTCAAATCACCACATGTATTATAGTAAGCATTAGAGCCAAATTTCTAATCTAGCCTCTCTAAGTCCAGAGCTCCTGCTTTGACCACCCAAATCTACTAATACCTCCAGCACAGCAAGCTCAAGGGGCTTGGGGAGGAATCAATTAGGTTATCCCTATTAAGTGCACAGGGAAAATCCTCTTACATAATAACTGTTCCATAAATATTGTAAGATTATGATAATGATGTGATGATGAGAGTTTGTGATCCCTTATTAATTCCATTTTTGGAGCGTGAATATGATGTAAAAACTAGAGATCTCAAGAGTATATATTTGGTTACATTTGGCAATAAGTTTTGGTTTAATTTTTTTCTTCCATCACTGTGTAAAACTCTCTCCCATTTGCTAATGAGTCAACATTTATGGAGTGTCTATATTATGTGTAAAGTATGCTCACAGAAAATGCTTTGCCTTAGAGAAGCTTATATTTGGCTTGATAAATCAGAATATTCTACTGCATGAAAGCTTGAGTCCTTTAAAATCAACATAAAACAATTGCAAATTAATTTAGTGCCAACTTCACATACATATTTGTATTGCTTGCCTAGCATGCCAAGATGCTCATCAAGATAGCAATGCCAGCCCTGCTTAGGTTCCTTATAATAATCACCTACCACAATGATGCTTTCGAGACTTCAGAGAAATGAAAATACTAAATTTAAATACTTTGAGATTGCTGTTCTAAATGGAAACAGGAACAATCAGTCTTCAAATATTTACACACATATCTACTTAAAAACACCATGTTGGATTATAGATTATAAGCACTATAGAAGAAACGTCTCAGTAAATTGTGAGAAAACAATGAGCGTTACTTTGGCATTGACCCTGAAAAACTTTACAGAGAAATGACAAATTCCTGTTTTGCTAAAGGTAGAGCAGGGGAATTTTTCCTGAAACTGTTTGATGATCTTTACTCCCAACTGGGAATGTGAATTACAGTTAAGTGTTTCTGTAACTGAGTTTAATCCCTCACTAGAGGTTGTTTTCTGGGGTGTTTTTTTTTTTAACTTCACTTCAAGCAGAGGATCTATTAATCCTTCCCCTAATGGGACAGATTTTATTTGGCTCTGGGATGCATACAAAACAAGCTCTGGCATAACACTTTCCTTACCTTTGTTCACACTTTGATGGAAGAAGATAAATTCCTAGGTAATAAAGTTTTCATAATCTGAAGCAAATCTAATGTCTTATTTCAGTGTTCGAAGTTTCTGGATGTTTTGGAAGATCCCACTGACTCCCCAGAAACCTCACAAAATCTCTAAATAACTTTTGGCTTTAGGTCCATAATCTGAAGTCTGGCCTTTCTGAGCTGTTTTAGAGATGATATACACTGACCTTTGGGATTCAAAATAATTAGCTTGAATCCCATCCCATGTGCATGAGAACCTGTGCTCTTCCTAATATCTCTGGGGATTCTCATGGAGAGGGTTGTCTCATATTTTTCCAGATCTCTCTCTCTTTGACTTCCTCTATCTGCTGAAATATTACAGTTATAGATCAACCAGTCATAGAGAATATTCTATGCCATTTTCTCATTGTTTGGCCTAAACAATGAATACAGTCATTAATTTATTCCCCAAATGTCATTCACACAAGAAATGTGTGTGTCTCACACACAGTGGCTTGAGGTGATAAAATTTATAGCATAGCACTATATACCGTAAAAGTAAATACAGAAGATTAGATATTCCCTTTCACAAAGCTCTTTAATCTTTCTGCCAATGAGCCTCTGGACCTCCCTGCCTTTCTGTTTCTCAGCTTATGTATTGGTTAATTTTACATGTCAATTTGGCTAGGCTCTGGGGCTCAGTTCTTTGGTCAAACACTAGTCCAGATGTAGCTGTGGAAGGTATTTTGTAAATGTAATTAATACTTAGAATCAGTTGTTTTTAAGTAAAGGTTACTACTTTTGAAAATGTGGGTGGGCCACATTCAATCAGATAAGACATTTAAAGAGCAAAAGTGAGGTTTTCTGAAGAAGAGGGAATTCTGCTTCAGGACTGTAGCTTAGGTGTCTTGCCTGAGTTTCTAGCCTGCTGACCTGCCCTATGGATTTTAGGTTCAAACCTGCCAATTCAACTCTCACCTGATGTTTTCAAGCCTATAGATTTTGGACTTTCCAGCCCTATAATCATAGGATCTAATTCCTTAAAATACATTTTCCTTTATGTGTATACTTATGTTCTATTTTTTCTTATTCTCTGTTGTACTCTAACCAATAATCCTCCCTTCTACAACTCATTCCCCATAACTCATTTTTCTTACTTTTCAGTGTAGTATAAAATGGTGTTCTAATTCCTACTCTGCTCTTTGCCTACTCTTGCATATCAAAACACTCACTATTGGGCTTCCCTGATGGTGCAGTGGTTGAGAGTCCGCCTGCCGATGCAGGGGGCACGGGTTCGTGCCCCGGTCCGGGAAGATCCCACATGCTGCGGAGTGGCTGGGCCCGTGAGCCATGGCCACTGAGCCTGCGCGTCCGGAGCCTGAGCTCCGCAACGAGAGAGGCCACAACAGTGAGAGGCCCGTGTACCGCAAAAAAAAAAAACAAAAACAAAAAACAAACAAACAAAAACTACTCATTATTGTTTTCTGTTTGCCAATGAACCATTAACTGCAGGATCCAAAAAGTTTAGTGACATAGAGTAGCTGGCAGAGACTTTGGTCTTTCATCTTTCTCTTCTTTGTGCCTCACCAATCTCTGTGAGCTCTCAGTAGGAACTTGTTCATCTATGACTTGAATTATGCCACCTCCCTCAAAGGTGAATGTATCAACAGTTTAATTTGAATTTAAATAATATTTTATCTCTATTGCATGGTTAAATACCTTCCTATAAATTTTTTTTAATAAAATAACTAAGCCCAGTATCTTCTGCCCTCATCCTGATTTCTGATTTCTCACTTCTTTAAAAACAAGATTTGTCATTACTTAGAAAAGTTGATTGATATTAGTGAAAAAAAACATAGGTTTTGGAATAAGGTAGATATGGCTCAAATCTAATTCTCTCGTTTGAAATCTTAGGAATGTTACTTAACTCCTATATAGTTTTTTTCTGTGTATTCCCCAAATGAGAATAGTAATGATAGATTTATAGAATTTTTAAAAGCATTAAGTAAAATAACATGTACAGTACCTTGCTCATTTTCTATCACTAAGGAGATAACAGATTTTAATGTTTTGTTTCCTTAAGAAAATATTGTGATATGGGAAAAGAGTTGTAGAAAAAAGAGATTTTTCTTTCCTGGACACAATTTTTTAATTATGAAAATTTCATAAATATACGAAGTAAACAGAATAGTATATCTAAACAATGTACCCATAACACAGCTTAAACAGTTACCAATATTCAGACATTCTTGTTTTATCTCTACCTCCCTCCACTTACTCTCCACCGGCCACATGCTCGAAGATGATGATGATGATGACAGTGATGATGATCTAGGTAAAATGTACATCCACTGAAAAGCACAAATATTAGGTTTACAGTTCTGACAAATGAATAAACCCATATGATCCACATTCTGAGTTGACTGAGAACACTTCCCAGAGTTCCTTCCTTTTCCTTACCAATCAATCTCCAGTCTTTACTCACCTCCACACACCCAGCCTGGAAACCAGTTTTCTCTCACTGTTTTAAACCTTAGACTATTATTGCTTGTTGTAGAATTTCATATATGAATATTCATGTACAAGTTATTTTTAGACATATATTATCATTTTTCTTAGCTAAATATCTAAGAGTAAAATTTCTGGGTCAAAGGATAAGTGAATGTTTTAACGCTGTAAAAAAAATTAATAATACATTTTGCAAAGTGACTATAACATTTTACATTCCCAGTAGCAATACATGAGAGATACGGTTGCTCCATAATTCTGCCAACATTTTATATTTTCAAAAATTTCATTTTAAATGTTCTTGTGTTTTGTGGTATCTCATTTGGTATTAACATGAAATTTCCTAATGACTGACAAAGTTGAGGACGTTTTTTATGTGCTTACTGGCCATTCATATATCTTCCTTGTGGAGTGTTTTTTTCAACTTTTTTGCCTGTTTAAAAAATATGTATTATTGGTCTTTTTATAATTGAGTTATGAGTCCTTTATATATTCTCAACTTAAGTCCTTTGTTAGATATATACTTTGTGGATATTTTCTTCCTGTCACTTGCCTATTTATACCCATAATGATTTCTTTGAGTAGACTATATAAATTTTAATGGAATCTAACTTTTTTTTATTATGTTAAGAACATTTAACATGAGATCTACCCTCTTAAAAATTCTTAAATGTACAGTATATATTATTAACTATAGAAACTATGTTTTATAGCAGATCTCTAGAATTTATTCATCTTGCACAAATGAACATTTATACCCATTGAATAGCAACTCCCCATTTCCCCTTTGCACCAGCCCCTGTCAAACACCATTCTATCTCTGATTCTTTGAGTTTAACTGTTTTAGATACCTCATTTAAGTGTAGTCAGGCAGTATTTGTCCTTTTGTGACTGATTTATTCCACTTAGTATAATATCCTCAGTGTTCATCCATGTTGTCCTATGTTACAGGATTTCCTTTTCTTTAAAGCTTAGTGGCATTCCACTATATGTATATGTACCACATTAATTTAACCATTCATCCTACTGTGGACATTTAGGTGTTTTTCCACATCTTGGCTACTGTGAATAGTGCTTCAAGGAACACAGGAGTACTAACACATCTTTGAGATTCTGATTTTAATCTTTGGATAAATGTCCAGAAGTGGGATTGATAGATCATATGGTAGTTATATTTTTTAATTTTTTGAGGAACTTCCATACTATTATTCAGTGACTGCACCATTTTGCATTCCCACCAATAGTGTACAAAGGTTCCAGTTTCTCTACATTCTCACCAACACTTGTCTTTTACTTTTCTGGTAATAGCTATCTTAACAGCTGTGAGGTGATATATTATTGTGGTTTTGTTTTCCATTTGCCTGATGATTAGTGAGTTAAAACATTTTTTCATATACCTGTTAGCTATTTCTATGTCTTTTTTGAAGAAATGTCTATTCAAGTCCTCTGCTCAATTTTAAATTGTTATTATTTTTTGCTATTGAATTGTAGGAGTTTTTAATATATTTCAGAAGTTAAACCCTTAACAGATATATATGGTTTATAAGTATTTTCCCCCATTCTGTAGGTTTCTTTTTCACTCTGTTGATTATTTATAAAAAGAAGAAATGTTTTAGTTGACATAGTCCTACTTTTTCATTTCCCCTTTTATTGCCTGTGCTTCTGCTGTCATATCCATGAAATCATTGCCAAACCCAATGTTATAAAGATTTACCGGTATGTTCCCTCTAGGAGTTTTACAGTTTCATGCCTTACCTTCAAGTTTTTAATCAGTATTAAGTTGATTTCTGTATGGTCTAAGATACGTTTCTTGTGACAGTTTTTGACATAAAGTTTATTTTGTCTGATACACGTATGGTCACTCCTGCTTTTTTTTGGTTACCATTTGCATTGAACATCATTTTTCATTCCTTTACTTTCTACTATGTGTGTCCTTTTATTTAAAGTGAGGCTGTTGTAGACAGCATATAGTTGGATCTTGGTTTTGTGTTTTTGTTTTGTTTTTTAATCTGCAGAGCCAGCTACCATATGCCTTAATCAATTTACAGTTACATCTATTTATATTGTGTATCCACTAACATATTTTTGAGTTATATTTCTCATAATGTGTCTTCTGACTTTTATACTTAAATTATAAATGATTTACCTACCACCATACAGTAACATGATATTTCGTATATGTCTATGTATTTACCTTTACCAATGAGTTTTACACTTTTATATATTATTGTGTTGCTGTTTGGCATCCCTTCACTTCAACTCAAAGAACTCCCTTTAGAATTTCTTTCAAGGCAGGTTCAGCTTTTGTTTGGGAAAGTTTTTAATCTCTCCTTCATTTTTTGAAAGACAGGCTTGCCAGAAATAGCATTTTTGTTTGGCAGACTTTTTCTTTCAGCACTTGAATATATCATTTCCACTCTCTTTTGGCCTGCAAGGTTTCTGCTGAAGAGTCTACTGATGGTTTTATGAGGTTTCTTTTGTATGTGACAAATTACCTTTCTCTTGCTACTTTCAAAATTCTTTGTCTTTGGTTTCCAAAAATGTGATTGTAATGAATTCTGTAAGGATTCTCTGAGTTCATTTTATTTGTGATCCTTTGAACTTCCTAGGTGTAGTGTCTATTTTCTTTCCCTGATTTGGGGAATCTTCAGCCTTTTTTTTTTTTTTTAAATAAAATTTCTGGTCCTTTCTCTCTCTCTTATCCTTCTTGGACTACCATAATGTGTATATTGTTCTTTTTGATAGTGTTTCATATGTCCTTCAAACTTTCTTTTTTCTTTTCATTTTTTTTTCTTTTTGCTCTTCTGATTGGATAATTTCAGATGAGCTGCTTCCAAGTTTGCTGATTCTTTCTTCTGCTTGATCTAGTCTGATGTTGAACCCCTCTATTGAGATTTTTAGTTAATATATTCTTCAGCTCCAAGATTTCTGTTTGGTTCTTTTAAAAATTTTCTCTATCTTGTTGAAATTCTCACTGTATTTATGCATTGTTCTCCTAAGCTCATTAAGCATTTTTAATAGTGATTATTTTGAATTCTCTATCAGGTAATTCACATACAGTCAACCCTTTAAAAATACATGGGTTCAGGGCACTAACCCTTCGTGCAGTCAAAAATCCATGCATGGTCGATTCTGTGTATATGCAATTTCTCTGTATCCAGGGTTCCTCCACTTCCTCAATTCTGCATTCATGGATTAAACCAAGTGATGAATGTGTAGTACTGTAGTATTTACTACTGAAAAAAATCACATATAAGTGGAACCAGGCATTTCAAACCTATGTTGTTCAAGGGCCAACTGTATTTGTTTCATTAGGGTCACTTTCTAGAGTTTTGTCTCATTCCTTTGTTTGGATCATATTTCAGTTTCTTATTTTTCCTTGAGTCTTTGCATTGGTATCTATACATTAGAAGAAATTGCCACCTCTCTCAATCTTCATGGGTTGATGAGGGTCATGTTCTGTATAAGACCAATCAGCTGAGCCAGAAATTCTGTGGGTCTTTCAAACCTTCATGCAAGTCCAAATTGCTGTGTTTGTTTGAAGTAGCCCTCAGGTATGTAGGGTATGCTGGGTTCTGTCATCACTTTGTGACAAGTATGACAGAGCTATTTGATCAAGCAGCACCTGGAGAAGATGAAAGTTTGGATGCATAGTCAAACTCTTTCGCTCTGAAGGGAGAAGCTAGATGACGTTTTTTTCACCCATTAGCTCTATAATTGACCTGGAGGAGTGGTTGTAGCAAGTGCCTCTGTGCTAATTCAAACCACCATCTTTATTCTCAGTGGCCCTCAGCCTTCTAGAATATGTTAAGTTCTGTCAGTGCTTTGAGACAAATCCAGTCAGTCCCTCAGGTAGCCCTCAGATAAGTTGAAATTTTTGATGTGTGTGTTCCAACTCTTTTCCTCCCCATGGAGAAGCCAGGAGCTAGATGTTTCCTCTCAATTTTATGGTGCTATACCCCTGAGGATTATGATGAGAGGGTGTCTCAAAGTTACTAACCAATTTTGAATTGGCTGGCTTTGCACTTGCCCAGGGTTTGGAGACTTCTCAACTTGTTTCTCAACTTCTCATAGAGGGAATTGATCTGTGTATTGTTGTAAATCGGTATGTCCATGGGAAGGAGGAAATTACAGATATGACTATTTCACCATTTTGCTGACATTACCCAATCCAGCTGTTTTCTTTATGGTCATTGTTTTTTGTGTCTGTCTAAGAAATCTTTGTCTACCCTCAGGTTGTGAAGAAATTCTCCTGTACTTTTTTATAAAAGCATTTTAGTTTGAGATTTTATATTTAGATTTATGATACATTTCACAAAAAATGTTGAGTGTCGTAGAAGTAGGTATAGATGCTCATCTTTTCTTCTTATAGATATACAGTTATAGCAGCTTCATTTGTTGAAAATGTTTCTTCTCTTAATTAATTGTAAAGCTCTTTGAAAATAAAATGGCTGCTTATATGTTAGACAAGTTTTGTTCATTATTTCATTTATTTGTCTATCCTACCTCACACTGCCTGAATTATCATAATTTTGGGTAAGTTATTAAATGAGTGTATTAGTTTTCTATTGCTGTATAACAAATTACTACACACATAGAGATCTGAAACTATGGCCATGATTATTTCACAGTTCCGCAGATCAGAAATACAGATACTACATGGCTAAGTTCTCTACTCACGTTCCCACAGGCTGAGATCAAGGTGTAAGATGGCTGAATTCTCAAATAGATCTTGCAATCCTCTTCCAAGTTAACTGCGTTTATTGACAGAATTCAGTTGCTTGCGGTTGTATGACTGAGGATCCATTTTCTAGCTGGATGTTAGGGGCCAATCTCAGTTCCCAGAGGCCATCCACTTTCCTTGACATATGGCTCCTCCATCTTCAAAGCCAGCAGTGGAAATTTCCTTTGAGTTGAATTCCTCTTATGCTTTAAATATCTGATTTCCTCTGTTTCTGATGTCTAGACTTAGATTTATAGGACTCACGTCTTTAGGTCATGGCCACACAGATAATCTCCCTTTCTAAAAGTCAACTTATAATATAACATATGTCAATCACTAGAGTAAAATCTATCATAGTTACAATCACAGAGTGTGTACCTCAGGGGATCATGAAGGCCATCTTAGAATTCTGCCTAACTCAGTCAGCTACTGAAAGCTCTTCCTGCACCAGCTTACTCTTTGTTTTAAAGATTATTTTGGCTATTTGTATTTTCATAAATACTTTTAGAAACAGCTTGCCAATTTTTATTAAACAAAAAATTGATAAGCTGATGCTGTTGAATTGAATCTGTAGATCACTTTGAGGAGAATTAATATCTTAATGATATTTAGTCTTCCAATCCATGAACTTGGCATACCAATCCCTCAGCAATAATTTTTATTTTTTTTAGTTTTCAGTGTAGAAGTTTTAAATGCCTTTTAAAAGTTTATTCCTAAATATTTGCTTTTTGATGCTACTATAAAATATTATTTTTCAATTGCTGCTATTTTATAAAATGAGATTTCTGTATATTAACATTTTTTGGAGAGCTTGTTAATTTTGTTATTTTTAGAAGTATTATTTGATTCTTTAGGAGTTCACATATAAACAATTATGCTGTGTGAATAGAAGAGACTGCCATTTTTCTTTGAAATTTTAATGTACTATTTACTCACTTTAGGCTTTGTTGCACTGGCTAGGACATCCAGTCATATACAATGAAAGGGATGAAAATAAGCATTCTTACCTTATTCTAGATCTCAGGAGGAAAGTATTCAATCCTTACCACTAAGTATAATGTTAAATATAGGTTGTTTATATACGTTCTGTATTAGATTGGGGAAATTCCTTTTCATATCTTGTTTGATGAGAAATATTTTAAAAACTATTGGTGTTAAATTATGTCAACTTTTGCTATATCAAGATTATCATGTGTTGTTTTCTCCTTTATTTTGTTAATGTGGTATATTACATTTGTTGGCATTTTTGAACATTAAGCCAGTCTTGCATTCTGAGGATAAATTGCATATTGTTCAAATGCAATATGCTTTTTGTATATTGCTAGATTCAATTTGTTAATATTTTGTTGAGGATTTCTACATCCATGTCCATGAGGGATATCTATAACTTTCTTTTTATTTTTTGTAATACCTGTGAAGTTTTGGTATCAGGGTTTCCTAAAATAGAATTATCATTGTTTCCTTTTCTCTATTCTCTGAAAGAGTTTTTCCTAAAATGTTTGATAGAATTCACCTGTAAACCCAACTGGTCCTGGTATTTTTGGTGAGAAGGGGATAAGTATTTTTTTAATAACAAATGTAATTGCTTTGATAGATACAGAGTTATAAAATAATTTAATCTTGTGTCAATTTTTGTAAGTTGTGATTTTCAAGCAATTTGTCCATTTCATCTAAGGTCCAATTTATTGTCATAAGGTTGCTCAGAATATTTCTCAGAATATTTCTTTATTATCCTTTTTTTATTCTATAGTACAGGTAGTGACACCTCCTTAGGTGTACAAAAACTGGTAGTTTGTATTTTTTTCTCTCTACATCAGTCTTTTTTATTGATTTATCAGTTTTATTAATTTTTAAAATGCACTTCTAAGAGAGGGATAGTAAAACCTTCAACTCTGAAAGTTATTTGCATAATGTTCCTCTTGTTTCTTCGTCTTTACTGTGTTTATCTTGAAGCTGAGTTATGCATACACATTTATAATTATTATGTCTTTCTGATATATTGACAGCCATCATTAAGAGCTGACCTTTTTGGTGATAATATTCTTTATCATCTTATTTTTATGACGATTTCTTAAGCTTATTTGTAGGCTTACCCTTTTGCTTACTCTTTTGCATAATTTATTTTTTGCTATCCTTTTACTTTTAATCTATTTGTGTGTTTATATTAAAATGCTTTTCTTGTAGCCAGCAAATAGTTGACTCTTACAGTTTTATTCAGTCTGACAATCTTGCTTTTTCTGTCAAGACTGAAAATCTTTGTCATTTTAATTAGTGTTTTATAATAGGCAATTTATACTTAATACATTTATTGATATGATTGTATTTAGGTCTGAGATTTTTTTTTTCCTATTATGTCATGAGTTTTTTTGTTCCTTTGCTTCTCTTTTCCTACCTTCTTTTAGGTTAATCTAATATTTCCTTTTTAAATTTTAATTTTTAATTATTAGCTATGTATCTTTGTATTATTTCTGCAGGTTGCTCTAGGTATTAAAATATGCAACTTAATTTTATCACAATCTACTTAGAGTTAATATTGAAATACAGGAATGTTGCATCATTACAATTCTATCCTCCTAATTTTTTGGTATTATCATCATAATGTTGTCATTTCTTTTCAGTGTGAAAATATTTATTTTCCTAGACAGCTATCTTCTGGCTTCATTGTCTCTTTTGAGAAGTCATTGTTGTTTGTATTATTTTTTCCATATATTTAATGTGTGACTTTAGTCTTGTTACTTTAAAGAGCATCATTTTGCTTTTGGATTTCAGCAGTTAGACTATAATTTATTTGGGTATGGTGTTCTTATTATTTATCTTGCTTGGGTTTTGTTGAGCCTTTGGTTATATTAGTTAATGCTTTTCCAAATTTGGCATAATTTGGGCCATTTTTTTCTTCCAATCTCCCCCTCTCTTACTAGGACTCTATACAGCTGTTAGATGACCAGATATTGTCCCATAGCTCCTTCAAATTCTATTCATTTTTCTTTAATCTTTTTTTAATCTCTATTCCTTAGATTGGATAATTGCTACTGATATATTTGCAAATTCACTAACTCCTTCGGCTATTTCTAATCTTCTGTTAAGCCCATAGAGTAATTTCAAAATTTTTATAGTATTGTACTTTTTAGTTCTGGAATTTTTTTTGAGAGATAATTGATATATATTAGTTTCATATGTACAAGATTCAATATTTGTAAATATTGTGTAACGATTATCACAATAAGTCTAGTTAACATCCATCACCATACATAGTTACAAACATTTTTCTTGTGATGAGAACTTTTAAGACCTACTCTCTTAGCAACTTTAAAATATGTAATAAAGTAACTATAGAATTTCTGTTTCATTCATTTTTATGATTTCCATTTTTCTTGTGTGATTCTCTATCATTCATTGTACATAATTTTTCTATGAGTTTGAACATATTTATTGTAGCTTTTTGAAAATCTTTGCTTGTGCAATATGTAGGTCCTTTTAGGGAGGTTTTCTATTGAGTGCTTTTAAAAGAAATATGGTATTATTTTCCCTTTGTGCATATCTGATTAGTTTTTATTGTATTCTTGACATCATGAATGAGTCATCGTAGACCTTCAGCCTACTGAAGCAGTAGTAGTCTACTAGTTTAGTTTGAATGGACTCAAACTCTATAACCATTCTCCTCTGAATATACAACAGCTTAAATCTGTGCTAATTTATCTCAGCTTTGAACTGATGCTATATTTTATTTTCCATGCCCCTGAAATTTTGTTATAAATTAATAACTCAGTGATTTGTCAAAGATTTGTGTAGATTTTATATACAGATGTTGGGGCTAACGACTTCTGCTGATCCCTTACTTCATAGATATACTCCTAACTTTCTGGTTGCTCTGCCATCTCAACCTCTCCCTTATAGGACTCTAAGTTGTTAAGGCTGCAGCATTCTGCTCTTGGAGCCAAGTGAAGATTAAGCTTGACCCCAGGCAAAAGGCTGAAAACTCTCACATTTTACAAGTTTTACAAGTTGCTAATAGTCTTTCAATAGTAAAATCCTCTCCAGGTTCTAAATGTTTTTGGTCAGTCTCCACTGCCATCTAATAAGTATTTTTTACTATTTTGTTCAGATTTTATAAATCATTAGAAGGGGTTAGTCTGACTAACTTATTTAAATATAACTTGAAGAAGGAAGCTAAATTAAGTGCTTTTTAAAGTTACTTTAGTTACTTTAGAAAATGACCTCAAAGAGCAAATATTTTATTGTAATTTTTACATGTAAAACTAAGACTTTAGGACTATTACAGTAGGTTATTTTAATGTTACTATTCTGGGTAGTTCAAAGAGTACAATGTTATGCTGGAATAACTTGGACTCAGGTTGTGAGGCTGGAAAGAAAGGGTGACTTCCTTAGAACACGGCTCACATGTAACTCGAGTGCAGCTGCCTGCAGTCCCTTAGTGCCTCTGCTCTTTCAAATAAGGGGCCAAGCCTGCAAAAATGTGCTTTAATTTCACTCATAGAGAAGGTAGACTTTTTGAAGCGGAGGTTAAAAAATTCACAGAGTCTGTTATGAAAGAGCAAGTGATATGTTTGTACTCCCTGTATCTGGGATAAGTACTCCCAAGATCTGAAGAGAAGCTGAAGATTTTAAGAGCCTGGGTCTGCCCCTAGAGAGAGGTCAGGTCAACCAACGTTTGAGTATTACATGTATGGTGGCCAGAATATGGTGGAGTCTGGAAAAAAAAAAATTAAACATACTTCCAAAATATATAGTTTAGGTAGGCATAGAAATAGCATTTATTATACCATATAGAAATAATCTATGTTGAGGTATTAGCTGGATGCTATTTGAGAACAGAGGATGAGCACCTAACCTAGTGTGTGTGGTTAATAAAGGATTTGAGGTAATATCTAAGCTGTGTCTTGAAGGAAGTATGAGATATTATGGGTGATAAATAGGAAAAGAAATATTTTGATTGTGGAAGTATCCTCTGGGAAGGTATAGTGGTGTGAGACCTCTGGAGAATAGAAAGACTTTCAGGATAGTAGATGATAAAGCAGGAAGGAGGTAGTGATGAGAGATAAGAAAGTAGAGACCTTAGAGGCTCTTTCTCCCATACTAAGGAGTTTGAACTTTTCTTAAGGACTCTGGGGATTTATCAAAGTGACTTGATCAGATTTGACTTTTATAAAGATCACTCTGCTTGCTGAGTAGGACATAGATTAGAGGGTAAAAGGATTGCAGAAAAAGAGATTGGTTTATAGGTGTTTTCTGTAACTCAGGCAAGATAGGATGAGCAAGAAAGGATGAGCCCTGGTCTAAATAAGTTGTGGTGCGACTGGGCAGGAGATGGATTTTTGAGATATTGCATATAAATAATAGACATGTGGAAAATTGGGAGAGGAGATACAAAGTATTTATACAAGGCCATGGGGTAATTGAAATTAACTGCATTGCCCAATCTAAGCTTTAACTTTAAATTATCTTTCACATGAAAAATGTAGTATCTTCAGTTGTCTTCATTCATAGCTGACATACTCTGACAACACCTAATAACTTATTTTTGTCCTTAGTGTCTAAAGAGGGGATCTGAGAATCAGACACACACACATATATATGCATATACTTTTATGTGAGTATATACATACATATATATGTAATATGCATGCTACTGTGGTAGTGTGGTACATTTTGGTGTGGGAGTTACAAGGAGGGACCTGGCTCCAATATAAAGTACAATTTATAAAAGCAAATAATTTTGAGAAATATAAAGCAAATACAAAATTTGGACAATTGGAAACCAAACAAATATACACAAGGAAAAATTAGCAAATACTATTTTGCTGTCCTTTGTGGAGTAGATTCAATGGAATGAGTAAGGAAATGGGAGGTACTGAGAGGTAGATTCTAAGCAGGTGACATTAATTTATAGAACTCAGTTCTTACATCCCTAAAGTAATGAAGTTAGACTAGATGTTTAAGACTAACTCCTGCTTTAAAAGTTTTTCTAAGGGTTTCCTGAATAAATGGATTTATTGATGCCACCACCCCCCTAAATATCAGAAGGGCAAATATTTCTGCTAATATCATGTATATAAATCAACATGAGGGCTTCCCTGGTGGCGCAGTTGTTGAGAGTCCGCCTGCCGATGCAGGGGACACGGGTTTGTGCCCCGGTCGGAGAAGACCCCACATGCCGTGGAGCAGCTGGTCCCGTGAGCCATGGCCACTGAGCCTGTGCGTCCGAAGCCTGTGCTCCGCAATGGGAGAGGCCACAACAGTGAGAGTCCCGTGTAAAAAAAAAAATACACAAAAAATCAACATGATATGTCATTATGTCAAATATATATACTTATATACAAAATGAACATAATTTAGATAAAGGACAAGGATTTTCATAGTTAACCTGAGCTATAGAACAATGTTTTAGTGCATATTGATCAGTCTGTCCATTCTTTAGCATTCACTTAAAATTCTTTTATAAGGTAATTTGAAGCACTCGATTTTAAGTATAAAAATTCTTGCATTCTTGACTTTAAACAATAACAGAAATAAATGCATAAGGCCTGTGTAAACTAGAAACACACATCAAGTGACAAAATGCAAATCAACTATGTACTCATTAAATGGTATAAATAGTAATACTATATAAGACCCCTTGTATAATTTTGTAAGGGGAAAATCAATAATATATAATCAAATATAGAGTACTATATTTAGGTAATTTTATTAGTTTTCAGATTTCAAAATCTTAGTCCTACGTCCACGTATATATGCATAGGATTAAATTAAATGCGAATGTGTGCTGTAACTACAACATACGAGATGATTCCACATAATGCAAGTTAAAACAGGAAAACAATAATTAGACATTCACAGAAAAACCAAAAAAAGTAAAAAAAAAAAAAAATTGGATAGCAATGTAGTTTCAATTAAGAAAGTAGGAATTTGAGTCCTAGTTCAATCTCTTACTAGTTTAGATAACCTTAGAGAAACCATTTCATCTTTCTGGGATTTATTCCCATCTATAAAATGAGGATAGCATATCTATCTCTAAAGTTTCTTACAGAGATTTAATTATATAATTTACAGAAAAATGTTGCATTACACACGACTTTCATTGCAGTGAACATAAAATGGCTCAAAATCTAAATAAAGTTTGTAATTACAACTATCTGGAAGGTACAAGAGATTAAATGATTCTAGTGGGCTCGAGTTCATGCTGTCTAATCAGGAATCTACCTTTAATCTCTATGTCTTCCTGTTTTTTTTCTTTTTCTTTTCTTTTTTTCTCTTTTGGCTTCATTCTCTGCCAGCCTCTCCCCATAAAGTGGCAGAGGGAGATATCCCTGATTAGTTCTACATTAAAACATTTTTTATAGCTAAAATGGCTAATGAAAATAAAATGCTATTTTCCCCAATAATGTCAGCAGGTTCTTGGAGCTAACTTCCTTGTTTGAGCTAGGGTCAGGTGCCATTTACTGACTCATGTGATTGGTTGAACAGATCAACTCATGTGCTGAGAATGGATAAGAATGGTCTGTTGGTAATAATACTGCACTTTTAAGACTTCCTTCCTACTAAAGAGAGTGTAATTAATTAAAGATTAAGTTGCTATTCTTTGAAACCCATCACTGAATTTGACCAAGGCTATACCTCTAATGGGCTGCTCCTAGTTAGTGACTAAGTGTGGTGGGGATACCATGACAAACTCGTTCCTAAGAAAGACATGCCTGCTGGGTTGGCTAAGGATGGCTTAAGGACTCTCCTATAGATTTGTTAAATCTAACAGTACACAGCCAACTATGACACTTATACTAAACATTTTCTCCCCCTTTTCTTCACTCTGTGTTCAAACTTGCATAACAATCTGGTGCCTCACCCTGTTATTCCTTGCTCCATCCCTTTTTGCTTTCACACAGACATTTACCCTAGTAAAAATCCTAGTACAGTTATTTGTGTTTTGGCATCTGTTTATCAGAATACTTAGACTTACATGGGTGGTTGCAGAATGGAAGAGAGTTGGGAAAGAGTAAGGATGCATTTCATGTTAAGGGAGTATCTATTCTGGGAAGGCAAAAACAATAGATGCTATTGCCAACAAGGGTATTCTAATCTAGAAAATAGTCAGTGATAGGGATTTTTGAGCCTTACTCTTTATATTTATGTAAGAGTAACCCAGTCTAAAGTTATGATCAGCAGTGTGTGGAACTCAATACTTAAAATATTAAATTTTATATAAGTATATATACTTACTGAATTACTGCCCAGTAGAATGATTTTAATTAGTATTTAAGAGTATTTTTGGTCTGCCCTTGAATGATAACTACCATCTTCTATCTCTGAATGAGCCTAATATTATTGTAAAGATCTTCAGTGCTCACTGAGTGCATTGGTTCTCAAACCAGAGAGAATCTGAGAACTACCTGAGAATTTTCCAGAGTCAAGACCATATCTAGAACTACTGAGTCAAATTTCTCAGGGAAAGGCTGGCTATGTGTATTTAAAAATTTTTCCCCATGCAATTCCAATACATAATTCTGGTGAACATCTCCTGGCCAAATGAACATCTTAATGTTCTCGGTGAAGAAAGAAAGAACTCAAGAATTTTAAAGTGACTTGCCCAAGAGTATGTATCTTTGAGATGGTTACTCTAGAAGTGACAATCTGTTATCTCCTGAATTCCCATTTGTTGCTCTTCTTTCTTCTAAATTGTTAACACAGCTCTTAAATCATGCCTCATCTTGTGTTCCTCTTATTACTTGTTCTCTTCCCTCCTGAATCACTGGTCTGCTTTCTATTTTGCACATTCTATAAATATCTATCTGCTTAGGGCCTTTGAAGCTGCTGTTTTCTACTATGTGGAACAAACTTTATCCTCTTCTTTTTGCAGAATAAATGAACTTTATATTACTGACTATTCCAGACTCCAGCTAATTTTGTGTTGGTGGGAAACTTTGATCTAATTATACAGCTTTTTAATGAACAACATCATTACAACTACAAAAGAACACTTGTTTTACTTCCCAGCTCTCCCTGCCCCACTTTCCTCCCTCCCCAGAAAATTAGAACTAGATCAGATAAGTATCTATCTGAGAACACTTTTCAAAGATCTTAAAATAAGGAGAAACCACACCTATTTAACAGTTGGGTGTATATGTATATATAAGTTTTGTTGTTCTACTTTTTATTTTTCTATTTATTTTCCTTCTTCTCAAAGACAGAGATGGAATGACTGACCTAGACCAGTGTTACTCAGAGTATGGTCTCCAGGCAGCATCAGCACTACCTGGTGAATCGTTAGAAATTCAGAGCTTTGGATCCCATCTTTGGCTTATGAAATCAGAATTTCCAAAACTGAGAACAAAGAATCTCTGTTTAAGCAGCTTTCAGATAATTCTTGTGCACATCAAAACTTGATAAGCACTGGTTTGGATTGTGTTAAAAAAATAAAGCTGGATATTTGTTAAAGGCAGTAAGACAGATTTTATTCAGCACTACTACATCAGGAAAGAGAGACGTCAGTGTCACCTGAGCTTAACTCAAATGACTGGATATTTTGAAGGAAGTATGAGGGAGAATGAGAGAAGTAGAATAATTACAAAATATGAGGAAATGGGTTGGTCAATGTGATTAAGCCATGTGGGCTTGCTAATTTATACTTACTTGAAGAAGCATATCTTTAGGACAGGAGATAGTTTTACAAATTGGAACAAGATGCCCAACAAAGTTAGGCCCTTACCCTTCCACAGTTCTAAGAGGTAAGAGAGCAAAAGCTATCTCACTGGAGGTTTGCATTTCAAAGAGATGGCTCCCAGATGCTTAAGGAGACAGTTCTGGATGGAAGAAGATTTACATCTCAGAGGGGCAGAGAAAGTATTTATAATTGTAAGCTTTCTAAAGGATCTTCTCCAAGAAGAGGCTTAGGAATCTACTGTCAGGTTTTGACTGAAACAATAAGTTCCTTTGGCGATTTTTAGCTGTCCTAGGCAAGGTTCATCTAGGGAGATAGCCTTGAGCTGATAGAAACTGTGCTAGTGTTCCTTCAATTCTCCTAGAGTGGACGATGGACAAAATCATTTGTTCTGAGAGTTGCATTTCTTATAGAGCAAGGTTGAGGCCCAGTTGAGAATAAGGTTTAGAGGAGCCTGACTAGAGTTTCGATCAAGGAGGGTGTTTTGTCTTTTGTGTTCTTAGGGTGCAGATTTCATAATTTAAATAGCTTGAAGGTGGCAGACTTCTGCAAAATTTACAATAACTTATTAAACTGCTATCTAAAGGAGTCTGAACTTGGTTTGGTATGCTCTCTCTTCTCATTTTGAAACTCCCTCTTTGTCTTTTCTTTCCTCTGCAAACTACTTATTCTTCTGATTTTCAAAGGATCCCACCAGACAGAGTATTTTTAAGGCATTTTTAATATTTACCTCTTTTCCTCACCAATCTAATCATTCTGTCTTTTCTTAAAGATTGGATTTGATGTATGATCAAAAGGTTTTCATGAGTTAACACTGAGGCTTATTCTTCCTAAGGTGTGGAGTGAGGGATTGAGGAGAATAATATTTAAAATAAAAAATTTGTTTAAAAAACTCTAATGACACAAATAAAATGACTTGAGAAAATGGAGCCACTAGCTGAGTAGTTTCACACATGTTGCTTAACATCACCGAAATCTTTAACCATTTAAAACAAGGTATTTCCAAAATGTGTCTTCAACTGTAGTTTTAAACTGTAAAATTAAGCTTTCAGCTCAGGTGTTCAAGTCTCATTCCTTCTTGAATCTGATGGAACAAGCAAGTAAATATTAACACATGGAAAAAATCTAAAACATTCTTAAAAAAACAAAGAAAGTCATACTCAATTGACCAGATATTTTGAGACATTTGTGTAGAATATAGGGAGACAAAATTAGATTGAGAGAATTAGCTACAGCTTTATTCATTATATGCAAAGGATGGGGTTCACCTGTTTAGTAACATCTTAGAATTTCACGACCAACCAATGGAGAATTTCCAAGTGAGACAGAGAGTAGCCTGGAATTTAAAAAAAGAGAGCTCTTCTGGAAAATTCTCTCTCTTTCTCTTCCTCCCTCTCTTTCTCTCTCTCTCTCTCTCTCTCACTCTCACTCTCTCATAATTTCATGAACCAGACTTCTACAAACACATAAAACTTCTAACATATCTTCTCAACAAGATTTTAAAGGATGTGGTATTTATTGAAAGAAATAATATGCAATCTAGAAAGATGACTTGATTAAAAACATGTTTTTTTTAAAAAAAAACAACTTCATGGAAGCAGTGAACAAGCAACTGCATACTTCAAACAACTGAATCAATAAATTATAGCAGCTCAATAATTCTCCCAGAATGCAAGGAAGTGATTAATATAAAATGGAGATGATGACAAAAAAATCAAAGATATGAAAGACTGACTCAGGGATCCTAAGAATATATAATAATATTTCTAGGAAACAATAGTACACATAGAAGTGAAATATGAAAAAAATGTAATAAAAATATGAATTAAAGTAGTAAGAAAAAATAATAACTCTTTTTAAGTTTGCATCCTTTAAGAGAACCATGAAAAATGAGTAAAAGGAGACCTACATGTAAGCATACCCTGGTGAAATGTAGATAGCTAGTGGGAAGCAGCCTCATAGCACAGGGAGATCAGCTCGGTGGTTTGTGGCCACC
This sequence comes from Phocoena phocoena, assembly GCF_963924675.1. Classification (NCBI taxonomy): domain Eukaryota; kingdom Metazoa; phylum Chordata; class Mammalia; order Artiodactyla; family Phocoenidae; genus Phocoena; species Phocoena phocoena. The sequence goes on along the minus strand of NC_089219.1, from coordinate 70,900,175 downwards.
TAGAGGCGTGGGATAGGGAGGGTGGGAGGGAGGGAGACTTAAGAGGGAAGAGATATGGGAACATATGTATATGTGTAACTGATTCACTTTGTTATAAAGCAGAAACTAACATACCATTATAAAGCAATTATACTCCAATAAAGATGTTAAAAAAAAAGAAGTGTAAAAATTTTAAACTAAAAGAATAAAACATTTAATATGGAAGAAGACATAAACACATAATTTATTTTTAAAACAGACAACCTACAATTTTTTATTAAAACAGACAACCTACAAATATAAAAACTATGGTGGCATCATGCTTATTTTCACACAAATCTATTTGAAGACAATAGTGAAAAATACCTTTGGATTAGGGGAAAACATGATTATCAAAAAAGTATTAACTGGACCAAACAATCATTTATGCAAAAAGATAATAGAATTACATCTTCAGAGATATAAGGACTTAAGGAATTTATATTCCACAATCTTTTTTTTTTTTTTTTTAATTTTGGATAATTTGGAGAAGAGATTTAGTTGTCTGAACTCACATATAGGGAAGATGTACTTAAATGGGTTTGAGAAATGTATGCAGTAATACTTGGATTTAGTACCTAATTTAACTGTAGTCATATGATTATGAAATCAAATGCAAATATAAAAATATTTATTGAAAGGGATAAAAAAAAAACCCTGAATATAATAATTACAAAATGTATATCTTCATAAGTTATCCAAAGAAAACTTAGATATAGAGTGGGTAGGCAATGGGATTCAAAAGTTTTAAGAGATAGATAAAATCTCCTCTTTCATAGGTTGTATGTATACATGTGTATACACACACATGCACATATTTCATTTTTACAATTGGTAGAAGAATGTAAGTCCATAAATATATGGCATATGTTCTTGAAGAGGTGCTGGTGATACTGCCTAGTGTTTTGAAGGCTTTGATGGCCCTCTCTACTGTCACAGATTTTGGTCACAACATTCCTAGATTCTTGCTCCAACCTCAAATTCATCTGGTCTGCAGATATTCTCAGTGAATATACAGCTTCTTAGTTTGTGTCTTACCTATATTGTCAGAACCAACTTGGAGAGTCAAAGATGGTGAAACTGACATTTATTGTACACAACTAAAAGTAACTCATTCATTTCTAAACTACCTTTTAATGACATTAGGTTGACTGGAAAGTTTTTCTAGACTATACTTTGAGAAACAAAGACCACTGAGAATTTCCTGTAAACATGTTCAGGTATGAACTATCTCAATTATCTGCATTACAAAGGGAAGCGTGGGAGATGGAAGGACAAAAACCTACCTTATCTGTGTCCCATACTTTCCTTTTTTCTGTCTCCTCCTCCCCTCAGACACTTTTCTTGTAATTGTAAGGATCTATCTCCTTTCTTTTCCTGTATGTTGGGTGATAGGAACTTTTCTACCTGTGACTTTTGAAACTTTCCTCCTCTTCTTGGGCAATAAGCCTCAATAAACTTAATAGTAGCTGGGTAAAAAGGTTTTTGAGGAAATAAAAATTACATTAATCAATGTTTTCAAAATGTTATTTCCATTATATTGTTTTAAAGACCATAAGTAAATTCCTCCAAATTCAGTTGAACAAAATCACTATAAATAAAAATGAGATTATAAAGTTCCCTTTACTAAAGGTTCAAAGAGAAAATTATCTTGATATATGTTGAAAGAGCACGCAATTATATTCAGCCCATAATAATATATATTTTAAATCAACAGCCATCCTTTATTGGTAAAACAATAGAAACACATCAAATTCAGAAGTAGAATAACATACCTGGCATAAGAACAACAGTCTAAAATTGTTATAAAAGTGCTCAACAATGCAATTAGATAAGGAAATATTTTAAAAATTAAAAATATTAGAACAGAGGTAGCATTATAATATTTTTATTATTCCTCTGAGAAAACACATCAGAATCAATTGAAAAACTGTTACAGAAGTATGGTAATTCAGTAAGTTATCTAACTAAAAAGCAAACATGCAAATCATTAGCTATCCCATATAGAGATAATTATTGCTAGCTTGAACTTATAATAGAAAAATAGATCATTTTCTATAGAGATAGCAATTATCTTAAACCTAAGATTAACTTTAGTCAGAAATATAAAACTGTATGATGGAACCTTTTGACTGGGGACATAAAAGGAAGACTTAAACAAATGGGGATATTTATAAAATATACTATATTTCAAGGAAGTGCTCAGAGTTAAAATATTCTGCAAGCTAAAAATAGAGAATAGAGGATTAGGAGCTAACTTTTGCTAGGGTAAATGAGGAAAGATTTCTTAAAGGAAATAATGCTTGCATTGAAACTTAAAAAATGTTTCCCATGTATAGAGGATAGAAGAATATCGAAAAGAAGAAACAACTTACAAAGTGCAAAATTACCTTAAAGAGCATGTAGTGTTCAGGAAATAATAATTAGCTGGCTATGGATAAAACATATACTAGTGGGCTTCCCTGGTGGCGCAGTGGTTGAGAGTCCGCCTGCCGATGCAGGGGACGCGGGTTCGTGCCCCGGTCTGGGAGGATCCCACGTGCCGCGGAGCGGCTGGGCCCGTGAGCCATGGCCGCTGAGCCTGCGCGTCCGGAGCCTGTGCTCCGTAAGTGGGAGAGGCCACAACAGTGAGAGGCCTGTGTACCGCAAAAAAAAAAAAAAAAAAAAACATATACTAGTGAGAGGAGAAATGTGGGAACTAAGCATTTTGTATTTATCTTTTTGTGGGGAAAAGAACATACAAAGGACAAGGGCCATGAAAATACACTACTATTCAATTTTTCAAGGCCTTTGGTTAATTACGAGGTATTAAGTATTAAATAGTAAGCATGTAACATATGGTAGAATTGTCTGAAGAAATCCAATTTAAAGTATACATTATAGAATCTTTTAGGTGAAACTACTTGTAATTAAAACCTATGTCTTTCTCATTTATAAAATACTTATAATTTATTGTACATAAGCAATGTCAAAGTTAAAGTAAATATTGATTAAATTTTGCATTCCTTTACTGTTTTCTGGGGGAACTTTATAAAATATTTTACATAATATTCCGCATTATTTCTCAGTAACAAAAAGTTGAATTCAATGCTAAAGTTCAAAATTTCCAGAATTACACCTGACAATTAAGACATTGTTAGCCTGTTTAAATTAGTAACAAGTATAAAGCCTCTCAAAAAGTTAATTAAAAAATATTTGCTCTGTATATGTGGCAAAATTCATTTTAAAATATCTGCTTTCTCTACAGTTAGTAACATAATGAGAGACAGTTAAAATTAAAAAGTGTTAGGTAAATAACAAATCTCTTTAGCAAATAAATCTTGAGTTACTGATATTTAATATTTTTATAAAATAAATTCTGTAGAAATTGCTTTATAGAAGAGAGACACAATATAATAAGCTAGCTGTACTGTAATACTTTTGAAATGCCTGAAAACAAGGGCAAAGCATATCGTTACAGGATTAATATGTCTGACCATAGAAAGGAGGATGTTTATGAATCCATTATATGTATCCTCTAAATTGTTGAGAAAAATATTAAAATATTTTCAGATTTTTTAATTGAATTGATAAGTAAGATATTTGTATTTCTCCCTGTTGAGTCAGAAAAAGCAAATGTCACATGAAAAAATGTAAACACAGGTAAAGATCTATAGTCAAATATAATGCACATAGATATTTACAAAGATGTAATGTATTCCTTTTTAAAATAAAATTCCAATAATTTCACTGGAACTCTTGATCTCCTTCCATCCCACTTGATGAAAGTCGTGCATCTAATTATTCTGTCTCTCTTTGTCAACTTTCTATGCTATTTGGTTTTCTTCTACATTGCATTCAAGTATATTTTAGTACTTTCATGCTATTTTAGAACAATTGGTAAATTCTGGTAACTCTTTTCCCTTACTCCCCAAATTTGACTGCTACAAATATTTAAATGGTTTGGCCTACTTCTTATGATTATTTTTCCCAGATTATGATTAATAGGCTATAATGAATAAGTAGTCATTTCTCCTCTGTGATTGTATGTGCCTTAGTGAATAGAGTAGAGCTACTCTTCCCTCTCACATAATATTCAATTCAGGGAAATACAAAATACGATGAATTCTAACCTATACTCCATGAGAGGAAATTTTCATCGAATTTTCTGGTAATTCCATGTAGACACAGAATACCTTTTTTCTTCTGCATTTATGAGCAGTATAATTCATGTGCTTGTGAAAATATTCTTGATTCCTAGTTCTCCCCCTGAAGCCTTCCATCTCATTTAAAAAATTTTAGTTATTTAAGGGTATTGCAGAATTAAAAAATAATTTCAAATTGAGCTTTTGTTCAAATAAACTATCAGTTTCTACAGTTGTGTCTTATTAATTTTTCTAAACCCAGGACCTAACATAGTTTCTGATGTAATTAGGAGGTTAACATTTGTGAATAAATGAAAGACACATAAATATTTGAACAATGGCCATAAAATCAAACTGACAAAGTGTAAGTTCTTGAAATGTTAAAAATTTGATCTGAACATAAACTTCTACCCATTTTCTACATTCTGTTTTAGACCATTTTTCTTTCTTCCTTTTTGTTCTCTCTCTCTCTCTCTCTCTTTTTTTTTTTTTGTTCATAGCTGCTATCTATGAGCATCCATTTTGTATTCATGGAGATTTGTAGAATTCACAAAGCCATATTGCTCGTAGAAGCACAGCTACCATTAGTGACTAATTCTAGTGCCTTATAATTTAGATAATAAGAAAATTATTCATTAGAGCTATACTAAATCCCACAGTTCAGAGAGTAAGAATGAGTGACTTAATCATCAGAAACATTAGATTTGAGCTCCAGTTCTGAAAACTAGCCATGGGATTTTTGAGTAAATCCTTTGATCTCTTTGAACATTGGTTTCTAAATCTCTAAAATGGGAACAATACCTGTTACATTTCAGTGATATCTAAATGATGATGCACATGCAAATCAGTAAAACAAATATCAAGATATTTAAGGCTTCTGAAATTTAGGTGTCCTCTCACAGCAACTGAGTCTTATCGGTTTCCAGATCTTGACCATATCTTTCCACATATCTCTTATTTTGTTCCATTTCTTCCCATCCCTGCTACCATGATCACACTGATTATTTCAGGCCTTCATCCTATCTTGTTTGCATCACTATACTATTTAATCCATACTGCTCCATTTATGGGATTTTCCCTCCTCATACAACTGTTACCCTGCCTGTTGCCTCCTCTAAATTCTTCAGTAACCTTATGGATAACATAGGTTGACTTCCCCAGCTTCCGTTTATACCTGCTTCCAACCTTCCTTCTAATCTTCCTTCTACCTTGCTTGCTGCCACCATAAAGACTATAAAAGTTAAGTACACATAGCAGAAATGTACTGGGAAGGTGTTGGGAAAGCTTTTGCCTTCCTCAGGAAGGAAAAGGGAAGAGGGCTGGCACTGCTACCATTTTTCCTCTTCCTGCTTATTTCTCTGTTGAACAAATACTTGGAGCCTCCACGGATTTCTTAGGTCATGAGGAAAACCAAGAGAAAACAGGGCCTGGTATCTGCTACAGATCAATTGTAGAACCAATGCCAGCAGCCGTACTACCTCTGGATTTTTTATTGGATAAAAATAATAGGCCCTGATTTGTTGAAGTAGGGCATTTGATTGTTCCTTCTAATTTTAATTGATAATATTCTTTACTGCCTCCAGGATAAAATTCAAGCATTTTTGTTTGATGTGCAAAATCTTTTATGAATGTGTCCTATATATCTTTCTAGATTCCTAAGCTACGTCATACATGCTAAAATTGTTACATAAGTCCAGGTTCTTGAACATACCTCTGCCTTTAAAAGTGTTCATTCTAGGATTTCCCTGGTGGCACAGTGGTTGAGAGTCCGCCTGCCAATGCAGGGGACACGGGTTCGTGCCCCGGTCCAGGAAGATCCCACATGCCGCGGAGCGGCTGGGCCCGTGAGCCATGGTCGCTGAGCCTGTGCGTCCAGAGCCTGTGCTCTGCAACGGGAGAGGCCACAACAGTGAGAGGCCTGCATACCGAAAAAAAGAAAAAAAAAAATTCTAGCAAATGTTTTTTTTTCCTTTGGCAAATTGTCTTTCTTTTCTCAGATGCCAATTATTCATCATCAAGATTTTGGTCAGATATTTTATTCTTTAGGAACTAGTTGCATTGTAGAGGCTTTATGTGAGGGTACTCTCATGAAACAGACCTGAAAGAAAATGAGAAAAGCAAAATTGAGTGGAAAGAGAAACTGTCCCTCAAAACAGTTGTAACTGAGTCTTCAGCCAATCAGATGAGGAGTTATAAACCTGGGATATTCTTCAGAGTTGTCCCAAATGGAGGCCAGGAGACCAGACTTTGGAGCCCACATAACCTTGGGTAAAAGAGTTGTGTGTATCTGAGGGAAATTCTCTTTGATCGAGGCAGTTGTGAATGATGCTTTAGCTGCCACATACCCTAGCAGTTAGGAATTGAATGTGTTGGACTTGAGGGCATCTGAATGGAGCAGCAAAGTACCCACTACTTTGCTTCTCTGACACAGATGTGCTGTTCAATGTAAAAGGTGACTTATTGGTTTCCTTTCACTGGATTGTGAGCTTGATGGAAGAGTTCATTTCTCATATTTCATTACACTCTTTGCTCCCAACACAAAGCCACATGTGAGGAAGACACACTAGTTGAATTAAAATATTGTACTAGAAAAGTGCACAAGATTATAATTTTGTGGAAGAAATTTTAACATTTTAAAGATGAATGAAGAAGAATAAATAATAATAATGAATAAAGATAAAATATTTCTCAATATTCTAATGTAAAATAAATCTCATTTTCATAAAAAAATCAGTGGTACTACAGATAGCTTTAATGAGTAGTTCATCAATATGGTTAAAAGAGATATATTAATAATTTATTACATTGGAACTACTTATATTTTTAGTGAAGTTATTACATCACATATCTATAATGGTAACCACCTAAACCAAATTAAACTGTGGTAATAATGCTCTACAATTACCATCTCTGTTTGGAAAATAAATATAATTTTAAAAGGAAATATTAGAAAATTCTTGATATATTAATTGAGTTGATTTATTTTGATTTAACTGGTATATTCATTGTTTTTGTCTGCAAATACCAAATTATTTGACAGTAGATTAAACAACAAAAAAAGGTTTATTTCTATTCAGTAAGAAGTCACCACAAGGACTGCAGAGAAGCTCAACAATATTATCATATTCCCAGGTGCCTTCTATCCTGTACCTGGTCAATCTTAGCAATTATTTTATCACCCTATGCTGCTGCAACTCCCAGTATCATGTCCACATTTAAGGATATAATAAGGGAGACTGGAGGTGGTAAAAGATTTCTCTCTATTTTATTAGAAAAATGAAGTTTTTCCCACAGCTCCCCAACATACTTCAACTATTACTTCTACCAGGTTTCTGTTTACATCTCACTGGCTGGGTCTAGGTACAAGGGAGAATGACAAGATGAGTAATGTTTTTTTTTCTAGTATCTATATAGAGAGGTAACTAACAATGGAAAAGGGGTTGGTGATGGACATTGGTCTACTCAACAAACAAGATCTACCATACTTGGAGAACTGCTATTTGCATGGCTCCAATTATGAGTTTTTCTAAAAGCAGTGGAGAAAAGAGGTTGGTTTGAAAAGACTAAAAGCAACTAGGAGGCTGGAATAATTTTGTGTTTACCTCTGTATTCCCATTGTCTATCACTGTGCCTTGCATTTAAGAGACAATAAATGTTCGATGAATTAATTATTGGTAATCATATTCTTTTAAATGTTCACTATAGATGTTACAGATGCATACGTTACTGATAACTTTTATATTTCATATGAGAGCCTAGATGTAAGTATAAAATCACTTCAACTGTACAATTAGAGATTCAATTTAATGCTCCAAAGAGAAACTTAGCAGCATACATTTAAGAAAGTCGATATTTAGAAATTGAATTTTAAAAAAGAATGAAATAAATGTTGAAGACTAGTAATCTGCTTTATGAATGTCATGATATTTGTTAAAATTCCACATAAGTATTTCAGTAGTGGAGTGACAGTTCACCAAATGAATTAGAACACCATATAATTATCCTTAAGTAATGCAAACGAAGATCCCATATGACTAGTGATAGTGGCATATAATGATAGTGTCATCTCTCCATTTAGGGTACAACATGCCATCAGAAAAGATGAGATGAATCCTAAATGGATGGGTAATGCTCCATACTACAAACTTAACAGATTATGACATCAGGCTGATACCCAATCCATCTGTTAGCTCGCAGGACAGAGGACATATTGTTACGGTGATTAGGCCAGGTGGTACTTCATTTGATATCACAGCTGTGCTAAACTTCCATGCAGAAACCTAAAACCATGTGAAACAGTCCTTGTTTGGGGTCACACTGAAAAGAAAGAGCAACAGCTGGGGTATATTCTTAACAAGTTATGTAAAGAGATTCTTTAGTTGAAATTAAAAATAAAAACTTTTGCAATATGTTATGTGGAATGAAGATTTAAAGTCTGGGTTCTGCTGTTTGCTTCCAGATTATTATATGGTATAATTTTTGAATTTCTGATCAATTCATTCAGCCATGCAAAGCCAAAGGCAGTTATGGTATATGTAGAATCTGCTATTCAACAAAATATTGAAATGATTCATATATAGAATGTAGTTTAGTTCTGGGGCACAGTATGTTCTTAATAAATGTTAGCTATTAGTTTCATTCTTAAGTGTTGTGAATTTCTAATTTCCGAGTCTCCTGTCCACACCCTGTCCCATGCTTAGTTATTTAATTTAGCCTTCCTGAAAATAGCTGTGTCAAACATATTCATATGCGTATGGCTATACATGCACATATGAAATCAAGAAACCTCTACAGTTAGAATTTTCCTTCTGATTCAGAGGTAGAATGAGGCCACTATTGCTTTGATAAGGTGGATCACAGATTAATAGCAACCATAGTTTATCCAAAAGTTACCTTTGTGTGAATTTTTAACAGGGTATTCCCTGCAGAGATATGAAGCTCCATGGGTCCCAGGCTTGAAGACGGAAGTTTGGGCTGAATTTCGGCATTCCTTTATCTTCCTGGATGAGAGTCTTAGACAGGGACCAACCCGTATTACCTTATTCAATGCTACTGGCTAATGGAACAAGCTGCCTGCCTGAAGCAAATACCAAAACAAGAAAGCCAGAAATCAGTGGTAATGTTTTCATAGTAAAATTTACTCATGCTTAGTCAGGGATATGGGAGGTTAGAAGTGCCAAACTGATAGAAAATTAGTTTGACTGGTTTATTTACGTAGACATGTTAATTGTGAAGGGATGCCATGGCCTCTTCCACTTCAGGCCTATATCCTGAAAGAGCTTTTGCCTGCAAATTCAATCATATCATATTTAGTAAAGAACATCTTTATTAGATTATTTTAAAGATGAGAAAGAAAAGGGCCAGATGCCTCACAAAGCAGTATGGCTTACCCCATAATTTATTATATAAGACTTTCTTTGTACTATTTAAAAGTAATCCTGAAGATCTAAAACATGTAATAAATAGTAATTTTGCTGAAACGCTTCAGAACTGGTCGAGACCAGTCAAGCATCCACAGTGCCATACAGTTTCTTTGTATATTACTCTAATATATGTGGAATAATTCTCATAAGATATTGAAAACAAAAACAGGAGCTTTCTTGGGTGTATGATGGGGTGGGGGGATGGGGGAGGAAGGGGGGAGAGACAGAGATTGTTTCAATAAAAAGCGAATTCAAAATGCTAGCGATATAAGTAAGAAGTGAAGTACTTCCAAAAGTGATGTTTCTTAGTGTTAAGAAAAAGTATCCAAAAAGTTAAATAAGGTATTAGCATGACTGCATATCTTTCAGTGTCATACTGGAACACTATCTAACAGAGCTTTCCAATGATTATTTCTCAGGAGATTGTGCCTTGTTTTGATGTTCTATTGATTAGAAGCTAGATTTTGTTATATTTTATGCTAACTTATGGGTTTTGTCTAGGAGAAATGCAAATGATCCCTACCATGGATAGACCTAGATACTAATGTTTACTGTTGTATTGCCCTGTAGGACATTAACCTGTTTAACTTAGCAAACTTCTTTGAGCATGACATTCCTCCTCATTAATTATTTACATCTCTCTGTCTCTTAACACTCATTGAATTGGCTTTACCATCTTGCAGTTCCTTCATGAATGAATTGAATAAATATTTGGCATATATTTATTCTCTACTTGAGAGTCACATTTTAAACTTTTTGAAAATTATGCTTTGACACTAAGAATGTCCTTTGTGAAAAAAAATGAACACCTCTCCCTGCTTCATGATCCTATATATCAATGTTGAACATAACATTATAAATTTAATATATTACATTATCAATGATTAACTTTAAAATAGTGAATTACTAGCATTTCCTTAAATGGCACTTAAATCTATTATTAGGTATTTCAAATATGTGAAGTATGCAAAATTTTAACATTTGCGTTTTCCCCCCAAATCTTTACAGTCTTCTTGAAATAAAGTCCATTTCTGTTCTCCACTGGATTAGATGACAGTATGATATCTTTGAAATGTACATGTTAATGTATTTTGTAGGGAGAATTAATTCAGAATAAATAGATCTACACCAGTATAGACTTCATGCTCCAAACCAGGAGAATTAAAAGGATTTTGTTCATTGACAAGAAGCTGAAGCAATTTTATTGTAAAACTTATAAAGTAACATTTTCTAATTTGATTTGAATATTAAATCTCATGGGAATATAACATGTATTTTGCTATGTCTACAAGTGATATTTTTTAAATGAAGTTCTGAAATGTCATCTGCACTTTTTAAATTCTCATTAATAGCTTTTGAAATCCTATTCCAGTGTATTATTCCTGAAAAGAAAATTAAAAGGAATTTGTTCTTAGTTAGAAAAAATAATCACCTTCAATAATGTCTTTTTTTTTTTTTTCTTTTTTTGCGGTACCCGGGCCTCTCATTGCTGTGGCCTCTCCCGCTGTGTAGCACAGGCCGCGCAGGCTCAGCGGCCACGGCCCACGGGCCCAGCCGCTCCGTGGCATGTGGGATCCTCCCGGACCGGGGCTCGAACCCGTGTCCCCTTCATCGGCAGGCGGACTCTCAAGCACTGCGCCACCAGGGAAGCCCTCAGTAATGTCTTTTAGCCTATACTTAGAATCATTAAAAACCTAGAGGTGTCAGTAATTATTGTTAGTAACACTTTACTCTGCTTTATGGAGCATATTCCCTGTAATAGTGGTATTTATAAGTTAGAGAATTAACAGAATTCTTGATAAAATCAACTCCCTACTATGTGTGAGAAATACTGAAGGAAGTCTTCAGAGGAGTCAGAGCTCGTAGTGATCTGCCAGGCCATTGTCTGAGGGACTTCTTGAAAAAAGTGAGATATGAGCTTGGCCTTGAAAGATCATGAGGATTTGAATGGTCACAATGTTGAAAGAGGACATTTTAAAGGTGGAAAAAAAGTAGTAGCAGGAGTATGTATGACTGTGTTAGAGAAAAAAGTGAGCAGACAAAATTGCTTAAAATTAAATGTTTATGTAGGAGAGAAATGGCCAATATACTTCATTTTGAATGTGAGCTCCAAGACATTGCTGATAGTTACCTCAACTACTTGTGTTCAGAAGGGCTCTGAGATTAGATTCAGGCTCTAAAGGAAAGAGAGTTGTGATTTCTGAAGAGCACCTGCCATTATCACAGGAACTGGGTTCTAGGGTGAGGGAGTTGGTGATGAGGAGAGCCATGGTACCAAGTTTCCATGTTTTGGTTAGTCATGTGGAAGTCAGACTGTCAGTCTCCCATCTACAGAGAAAGTTAAAGACAGCAGCTCTGGGATAACTTCAAACTCAGTTTCCCCATTTCTATTTGTTCTACATTGGATAATAACAAAATGTCAGCAAAACTATTGAGTCAAATTCCATTCATACTTCTTAGCTTACTGTTAATTTTCCTCTAGCTTTTTGAAACAGTGAGCAATTTTAAATGCTGTACACAGGCTTTCTCTTCTCAAGCTCTAAGTCAGATTGTTAATGTGACATAGAACACTGAAGTTACACAGAAATATCCTAAGGGCTTTTCATTTGTAGAAACATGGATCTGCAACAAGGAATGGTGTCTTAAGGGACCAAAAAGAAAGTCGTATAGAGCAGTGACATTTATAGTTCAAAAAAAAATATTAATGGACAAATACTGAGGCCCTGACTTTGAGATAGGCATAATTATATTGTAGGAAAAACTTCCCTAAAATTATTTGACATATTTCCCTAGTAATTAAATGCTCCAGTAAATATATAAAAATGACCATTTCTTAGAAGGGCTCTAAAGCAGCATATTTATTTATTTTATTGGTGTATCAGCCTCATAGGTTATCATTAGTGTTGCTAATAACTGCTTATCAGATTTCAAGTAAAACCCACTATATTTTCTCATTGTAACAAATTTGACGTTTATAAAAAAAGTGGGAAAGAAATTTCTGCCTTTTGCTTTTGTTACAGTAGAAAGTAGGCTTTTTTTAATTGACAAAAGTTAAATTTATCAATATAAAAATTCATATCTAATTAGATCTTTAGATAAACATATTTTTAACAATAATTGAATTTCTACTGTGCATGGAAAATTTAATACTCATTCAAAAAATAATCTCTGCAGTTTCTTTTATAGAACCAGGCCTAGAATAAATTTAAAATTTTAAAAGATCCCTTATCTTTATAGTTAAGGAGTGCTGGAAATAAAATTTGATTTTAACAAAGAATAATAATTGCAATAACATTAATAAATGAAACTCACTCTACTACTCTAATGTCACTGTAGTAAGGATATATACACCCTCATAAGTACAAACACACGTGCAATACATACATATCTCTACATATTTCCTCACTGAGAAATGGGTCATGCTCTGCATATTTGACTGCAACTTGCTTTTTAAAGTTAGCAATATATCAAAGGTGTGTTTCAAGGTTAGTATTTATAGATCTATCTCATTAATTTTAATGGGCACATACTGTCTATTTATTGATGTACCTTTGTTTATTTAGACATTCCCCAAATGATAGACATTTGCCTTGTCTCTCATTCTTTGCCATGGCAATCAGTGCTGCAGTGAACATTTTCTGTGTGCCTCTTTGATATGTGATGGTTTATAATAGAAACTAGAGGAGACATTTCTGGATTCAGCAATTACAACCCAATTTTCCTCAATGGAAAGGCCATTTTAACCAAAACAACATGACAGAACTCATTTCCCCACACATTTGCCAACAATGGATACTATCAAGCTTTTAAAATTCATTAAGTCTGATAAAAAAAATATTGTTTGAATTTGCCTTTCTCTGAATATTAGAGAGGTGGATACATATATATACACACACACATACATACATATATATATACACACACACATACATACATATATATATATATATATATAATGTTTACCCACATTCTCTTAATTCTCTTTCACTTTCTAACAATATGTCTGTGGTCACATAGCAGTGTTAAAATATTCTCTAAGACCTTATCTACTAAAAACATATATATATATATTCAATTTTATATTAATATTTAGAGTTTGATTTTATACATTTAGTTTAAATACCTCTGAGGAAAATTTTCTGTATACTTCAAAAATAGATAGTCACTGCCATAATAATTTTTGAAATGCCAACTTTATGATTCCTAAATTCAATGGTACTTTTTCCTCTGTTCTATTCTAATTCTATTGTATTCTACTGTATTCTATTCTAGTCTATCCTATTTTGTTCAATTCTATTCTCCAGTACTAAAATGATTTTATAGTGTGTTATTTAACAGATACAATAAGACCTTCTTCATATTCTTCTTTTTAAATATTTTTATTGCAGTCTCATTATTTCATATTCCTGACAATTTTATCACCAGCTTGTCAAAACTGAAAAGTATTCCTTTAGAGTTTTCTTTGGGATTACATTGAATTAGTAGATTATTTCAGTAACCTGTTATCTTTCTAAAATCATGTCTTCTCTTCCAAAAATATGTTTCTCCCTTATACAGATTGGTTTTTTTTTTTGGCCTTGCCACACTGCTTACAGGGATCTTAATTCCCCAGCCAGGGATTGAACCTGGGCCCACGGCAGTGGAAGTTCATACTCTTAACCACTGGAACTCCAGGGAACTCCCTATCTAAATTTTACAGATTTCTTCATTTTGTCCTGTATGATTTTATTGGATTAAACTCTAGATATTTTACATTTTTGTTTTCTATTTTGTATTAAATCACTTTTGTGCTTATGGGATAGTAGCTATAACAGGAAGCACACCTGTGTTGTTCCTAAGTTTATAAGAATGCTTTTAATGTTTTATTCTTAATAATTTTACTTCATGTTCTATAAAACTTCCTTTAAAAATAGGTTTTCTTCTACTGTTCTTTTGTAGATGTGTATATGTGTGTGTATGTATTGACACACATGCATCTATATATATATGGAAAAGGCATGTGTTAGTATTTTTTAATTTAAAATGATTTTTAATTTATCAACACATTAAAAACCCACTTTATTGAGGTTTGATTGACCAATGCTTTTTAAAAATATATATATATATATATTCTTTAAAAGGTCATACTATGTTACACATTTAAATTTGCATCAAAACTTTTAATTTTGAGCCCACCTTCTGTGTTGTGAGATGAGTTATATTTGGTCATGATCAGTAGTACTATACTATTTTAGTAGTACTACTGTAGTTAATCTTCTAATATTTTAAATCTTTAATTGTATGATTATATATGAAAACTATCTATATTTTATATTTGTATGTAATATATATTTTTTTAAATCCAATGTTGATGTTGGTATTACAACTTTGAACCAGGCATTGGAAATTTTTGCTTTTTTCCTATGCTCTTAATGAGTGTTTCATATATTTGAGTCCATTTTAGTGAATTTGCATTTTTCTATTAAACTTCCATTTAATTTGGATTTTTCAAATTTATATGTATTAAGCAGTATTTAATATAGCTTTAATTTTATTCAAGCCCCCTTTTGTTCACTGTTTTGTTAAGCACTACCTTATGTCTTTACTAATCCCTTCTTTCTACTTCTTTGTGTTAATTTGGCTATTCTTGTTATAACTTCTTGTATGAAAAGCTTATTTTGATATTTTCAGTTTTTCTTGTTTCCTAAACAATGCACTTATGATTACACAGTTGCCTCTGAGAAATATTCTGGTTACACTGATGAGTTTTGATATGAGTCTTCTAATTTTCAGTAATTTCTAAATAGGGTATAATTTCTATTTCCATTTTCTCTTTGATCTAAGAGTTATTTTCTGGTTTCCAAATGTATTCAATTCTTATTTTACATTTTTCCCCTTTTGTCAACATCTATTATATTCCTATTCAAAGAGTGCTGTCTCTATGATTTCTAGGTAGAATTTACTGAGGGTTTTTTCTCCTGCAACATGGTTAAATTTATTTTTATAATTTTCTTTTTTTGTGTGTGATATCTTTGTCTGGTTTTGGTATCAGGATGATGGTGACCTTATAGAATGAGTTTGGAAGTATTCCTTTCTCTGCAATTTTTTGGAATAGTTTCAGAAGTATAGGTGCTAACTCTTCTATAAATGTTCGATTGAATTTGCCTGTGAAGCCATCAGGTCCTGGACTTTTGTTTTTTGGGAGTTTTTTAAATCTCAGTTTCAATTTTGGTACTTGTGATTGGTCTGTTCATATTTTCTATGTATTCCTGGCTTAGTCTTGGGAGATTGTACCTTTCCAAGAATTTGTCCATTTCTTCCAGGTTGTCCATTTTATTGGCATATAGTTTCTTGTAGTAGTCTCTTACGATCCTTTGTATTTCTGTGGTGTCCGTTGTAACTTCTCCTTTTTCATTTCTAATTTTATTGATTTGAGTCCTCTCCCTTTTTTTCTTGATGAGTCTGGCTAAAGGTTTGTCAATTTTGTTTATCTTTTCAAAGAACCAGCTTTTAGTTTCATTGATCTTTTCTATTGTTTTCTTCATTTCTATTTCATTTATTTCTGCTCTGACCTTTATGATTTCTTTCCTTCTGCTAACTTTAGGTTTTCTTTGTCCTTTCTTTAGTTGCTTTAGGTGTAAATTTAGGTTGTTTATTGGTGATTTTTCTTGTTTCATGAGGTAAGATTGTATTGCTGTATTCTTCCCTCTTAGAAATGCTTTTCCTGTGCCCCATAGGTTTTGGATTGTTGTGCTTCCATTTTCATTTGTCTCTAGGTATTTGTGTTTGGAATAAAGTCTGTATATCTTTAGCTATATGACATATACCAAGTTAATTATATTTTAGTATTCTTACATCTTTCAACCTAATTTTTTATTCCAGTCAGATGTTTGTTAGGGTTTTCCACCATGATTGTGGATTTGTTAATTCCTTCTAAAATGTTTTTTTTTTTTTTTTTTTTTTTTTGCGGTACGCGGGCCTCTCACTGTTGTGGCCTCTCCCGTTGCAGAGCACAGGCTCCAGATGCGCAGGCTCAGCGGCCATGGCTCACGGGCCTAGGTGCTCTGTGGCATGTGGGATCTTCCTGGACCGGGGTACGAACCCATGTCCCCTGCATCGGCAGGCGGACTCTCAACCACTGCCCCACCAGGGAAGACCTAACATGTATATTTTTATTTTACTTCTTCACTCCCTTCTTGTAATAGGTGTACACATTTACATTCTTCACCTTGGGGCCTTGCACTTACTCCCAGTCAAGTATGTGGAGTATATATCCCTGGCCATGTGACTTGCTTTTGTCATGGACTATATTAGGGGATGGGCACAAACAAAGGCAGTAAAAATACTTGTATTATTTGGCTTGGAATCCTGTACTTCTGCTCTCTGACTGAGAATAGCATGCCCCAGATGACTACAGAGATGTCATGCCTCCAGAGGCTGCATAGATCCTTATCAAGAAATATAAAAGTTGTTGAAAGTCCCTGATATCTTGAGTTTTATTTTATGCAGCATAAGTGCAGCAGAAATATGACTAAAATCAAAACTCATTACAGGATTAGATTGCTAATATAATGAGAACTAAAAATAACGGCATTGGCTTTGGGTAGGAGTGACAGACGGTGATGAAACTGTTATGGGAGGATGAAGAACTGGCCAACTTTGCTACACAATGGTGAAACAAGTGGAGTTTAAAACTATCACTTGGGGGGGGACCTTGAAGATGGCGGAAGAGTAAGACGCGGAGATCGCCTTCCTCCCCACGGATACACCAGAAATACATCCACACGTGGAACAACTCCTACAGAACTCCTACTGAAGGCTGGCAGAAGACCTCAGACCTCCCAAAAGGCAAGAAACTCCCCACGTAACTGGGTAGGGCAAAAGAAAAAACAGAGACAAAAGAATAAGGACGGCACCTGCACCAGTGGGAGGGAGCTGTGAAGGAGGAAAAGTTTCCACACACTAGGAAGCCCCTCCGCGGGCGGAGACTGCGGGAGGCGGAGGGGGGAGTTTCGGGACCGCGGAGTAGTGCACAGCGACGGGTGCGGAGGGCAAAGCGGGGAGATTCCTGCACAGACGATCGGTGCCGACCAGCACTCACCAACCCGAGAGGCTTGTCTGCTCACCCGCCGGGGCGGGCGGGGCTGCGAGCTGAGGCTCGGGTTTCGGTTTTGGACGGAGCTCAGGGAGAGGACTGGGGTTGGCGGCTTGAACATAGCCTGAAGGGGTTAGTGCACCACGACTAGCCGGGAGGGAGTTCGGGGAAAAGCCTGCACCGGCCGAAGAGGCAAGAGACTTTTTCTTCCCTCTTTGTTTCCTGGTGCGCGAGGAGAGGGGTTTAAGAGTGCTGCTTAAAGGAACTCCAGAGACGGGCGCGAGCCGCGGCTAAAAGCGCGAACCCCAGAGACGGGCGCGAGCCGCGGCTGAGGGCGCGAGCCCCCGAGACGGGCGCGAGCCGCGGCTGAAAGCGCAAACCCCAGAGACGGGCGCGAGCCGCGGCTAAAACCGCGGACCCAAGAGCCGGGCGGGAGACGCTAAGGCTGCTGCTGCCGCCACCAAGGGGCCTGTGTGCTAGCACAGGTCACTCTCCACACCCCTCTTCCGCGGAGCCTGTGCAGCCCGCCACTGCCGGGTTCCCGGGATCCAGTGACAACTTCCCCGGGACAACGCACGGCGGGCCTCAGGCTGGTGCAACGTCACGCCGGCCTCTGCCGCAACGTCACGCTGCCTCGGCCGCCGCAGGCCCGCCCCGCACGCAGTGCCCCTCCTTCCCCCATCCCCCAACCCCCGGCCTGAGTGAGCCGGAGGCCCCGAATCAGCGGCTCCTTTAACCCCGTCCTGTCTGAGCGAAAAAACAGACGCCCTCCAGCGACCTACACGCAGAGGCAGGGCCAAATCCAAAGCTGAGCTCCTGTGAGCTGTGAGAACAAAGAAGAGAAAGGGAAATCTCTCCCAGCAGCCACAGAAGCAGCGGATTAAAGCTCCACAATCAACTTGATATACCCTGCATCTGTGGAATACCTGAATAGACAAGGAATGATCCCAAATTGAAGAGGTGGAATTTAGGAGCGAGATCTATGATTTTTTTCCCTTTTCCTCTTTTTGTGAATGTGTACGTGTATGCTTCTGTGTGAGATCTTGTCTGTATACTCTTGCTTCCACCATTTGTCCTAGGGCTCTATCCGTCCATGACTTTTTTTAAAAAATTCTTTTTCTTAATAATTAAGTTTAATTGTAATAACTTTATTATACTTTACCTTCGTTCTTTCTTTCCTTCCTTCCTTCCCTCCTTTAGACAACGAATCACCCCAAATTGAGGAGGTGGTCTCAGGGAGCAGGATTTATGATTTTTCCCCCTTTACCTCTTTTTGTGAAGGTGTATGTGTATGCTTCTGTGTAAGATTTTCTCTGTATAGCTTTGCTTCCAACATTTGTCCTAAGGTTCTATCCGTCCCTTTTTTTTTTTCTAAATATTTTTTAATTCAATAACTATATTATACTTTATTTTATTTTTACTGTATCATCTTTCTTTCTTTTTTCCTTCTTTCCCTCCTTCCTTCCTTCCTCCCTCCCTCCCTCCTTCCCTCCTTTCTTTCCTTCTTTGCTTCTTTCTTCCTTCCTTCCTTTCCTCCTTTCCTTCTTTCTTTACTCATACTTCTACTAATTCTCCCTACTTTTTCTCCCTTTTATTCTGAGCTGTGTGGATGAAAGGCTCTTGGTGCTCCAGCCAGGAGTCAGGGCTCTGCCTCTGAGGTAGGAGAGCCAACTTCAGGACACTGGTCAACAAGAGACCTCCCAGCTCCACATAATATTAAACGGTGGAAATATCCCAGAGACCTCCATCTTAACACCAGCACCCAGCTTCACTCAACGACCAGCAAGCCACAGTGCTGGACAACCTATGCCAAACAACTAGCAAAACAGGAACACAACCCCACCCATTAGCAGAGAGGCTGCCTAAAATCATAATAAGGCCACAGACACCCCAAAACACACCACCAGACGTGAACCTGCCCACTAGAGAGACAAGATCCAACCTCATCCAGCACAACACAGGCACTAGTCCCCTCCACCAGGAAGCCTACACAACCCACTGAAACAACCTTAGCCACTGGAGACAGACATCAAAAACAACGGGAACTACGAAAGTGCAGCCTGCAAAAAGGAGACCCCAAACACAGTAAGATAAGCAAAATGAGAAGACAGAAAAACACACAGCAGATGAAGGAGCAAGATAAAAACCCACCAGACCTAACAAATGAAGAGGAAATAGGCAATCTACCTGAAAAAGAATTCAGAATAATGATAGTAAGGATGATCCGAAATCTTGGAAGTAGAATGGACAAAATGCAAGAAACAGTTAACAAGGACCTACAAGAACTAAAGATGAAACAAGCAACGATGAACAATGCAATAAATGAAATTAAAATCACTCTAGATAGGATCAATAGCAGAATAACTGAGGCAGAAGAACGGATAAGTGACCTGGAAGATAAAGTAGTGGAAATAACTACTGCAGAGCAGAATAAAGAAAAAAGAATGAAAAGAACTGAGGACAGTCTCAGAGACCTCTGAGACAACATGAAACGCACCAACATTCGAATTATAGGGGTTCCAGAAGAAGAAGAAAGAAAGAAAGGGACTGAGAAAATATTTGAAGAGATTATAGTTGAAAACTTCCCTAATATGGGAAAGGAAATAGTTAATCAAGTCCAGGAAGCACAGAGGGTCCCATACAGGATAAATACAAGGAGAAACACGCCAAGACACATATTAATCAAACTGTCAAAAATTAAATACAAAGAAAGCATATTAAAAGCAGCAAGGGAAAAACAACAAATAACACACAAGGGAATCCCCATAAGGTTAACAGCTGATCTCTCAGCAGAAACCCTACAAGCCAGAAGGGAGTGGCAGGACATACTGAAAGTGATGAAGGAGAATAGCCTGCAACCAAGACTACTCTACCCAGCAAGGATCTCATTCACATTTGATGGAGAAATTAAAACCTTTACAGACAAGCAAAAGCTGAGAGAGTTCAGCACCACCAAACCAGCTTTACAACAAATGCTAAAGGAACTTCTCTAGACACGAAACACAAGAGAAGGAAATGACCTATAGTAGCGAAACCAAAACAATATATAAAATGGAAATAGGAACATACATATCGATAATTACCTTAAATGTAAATGGACTAAATGCTCCCACCAAGAGACACAGATTGGCTGAATGGATACAAAAACAAGACCCTTATATATGCTGTCTACAAGAGACCCACTTCAGAACTAGAGACACATACAGACTGAAAGTAAGGGGATGGAAAAAGATATTCCATGCAAATGGAAACCAAAAGAAAGCTGGAGTAGCAATTCTCATATCAGACAAAATAGACTTTAAAATAAGGACTATTAAAAGGGACAAAGAAGGACACTACATAATGATCAAGGGATCGATCCAAGAAGAAGATATAACAATTGTAAATATTTATGCACCCAACATAGGAGCACCTCAATACATAAGGCAAATACTAACAACCATAAAAGGGGAGATCAACAGTAACACATTCATAGTAGGGGACTTTAACACCCCACTTTCACCCATGGACAGATCATCCAAAATGAAAATAAATAAGGAAACACAAGCTTTAAATGATACGTTAAACAAGATGGACTTAATTGATATTTATAGGACACTCCATCCAAAAACAACAGAATACACATTTTTCTCAAGTGCTCATGGAACATTCTCCAGGATAGATCATATCTTGGGTCACAAATCAAGCCTTGGTAAATTTAAGAAAACTGAAATTGTATCAAGTATCTTTTCCGACCACAACGCCATGAGACTAGATATCAATTCCAGGAAAAGATCTGTAAAAAATACAAACACATGGAGGCTAAACAATACACTACTTAATAATGAAGTGATCACTGAAGAAATCAAAGAGGAAATAAAAAAATACCTAGAAACAAATGACAATGGAGACACAACGACCCAAAACCTATGGGATGCAGCAAAAGCAGTTCTAAGGGGGAAGTTTATAGCAATACAAGCCCACCTTAAGAAGCAGGAAGCATCTCGAATAAACAGCCTAACCTTGCACCTCAAGCAATTAGAGAAAGAAGAACAAAAAAACCCCAAAGCTAGCAGAAGGAAAGAAATCATAAAAATCAGATCAGAAATAAATGAAAAAGAAATGAAGGAAACAATAGCAAAGATCAATAAAACTAAAAGCTGGTTCTTTGAGAAGATAAACAAAATAGATAAACCACTAGCCAGACTCATCAAGAAAAAAAGGGAGAAGACTCAAATCAATAGAATTAGAAATGAAAAAGGAGAAGTAACAACTGACACTGCAGAAATAAAAAAAATCATGAGAGATTACTACAAGCAACTCTATGCCAATAAAATGGACAATCTGGAAGAAATGGACAAATTCTTAGACATGCACAACCTGCCAAGACTGAATCAGGAAGAAATAGAAAATATGAACAGACCAATCACAAGCACTGAAATTGAAACTGTGATTAAAAACCTTCCAACAAACAAAAGCCCAGGACCAGATGGCTTCACAGGTGAATTCTATCAAACGTTTAGAGAAGAGCTAACACCTATCCTTCTCAAACTCTTCCAAAATATAGCAGAGGGAGGAACACTCCCAAATTCCTTCTACGAAGCCACCATCACCTTGATACCAAAACCAGACAAGGATGTCACAAAGAAAGAAAACTACAGGCCAATATCACTGATGAACATAGATGCAAAAATCCTCAACAAAATACTAGCAAACAGAATCCAAAAGCACATTAAAAGGATCATACACCATGATCAAGTGGGGTTTATTCCAGGAATGCAAGGATTCTTCAATATATGCAAATCTATCAATGTGATAAACCATATTAACAAATTGAAGGAGAAAAACCATATGATCATCTCAATAGATGCAGAGAAAGCTTTCGACAAAATTCAACACCCATTTATGATAAAAACCCTCCAGAAAGTAGGCATAGAGGGAACTTTCCTAAACATAATAAAAGCCATATATGACAAGCCCACAGCAAACATCATCCTCAATGGTGAAAAACTGAAAGCATTTCCACTAAGATCAGGAACAAGACAAGGTTGCCCACTCTCACCACTCTTATTCAACATAGTTTTGGAAGTTTTAGCCACAGCAATCAGAGAAGAAAAGGAAATAAAAGGAATCCAAATCGGAAAAGAAGAAGTAAAGCTGTCACTGTTTGCAGATGACATGATACTATACATAGAGAATCCTAAAGATGCTACCAGAAAACTACTAGAGCTAATCAATGAATTTGGTAAAGTAGCAGGATACAAAATTAATGCACAGAAATCTCTGGCATTCCTATATACTAATGATGAAAAATCTGAAAGTGAAATCAAGAAAACACTCCCATTTACCATTGCAACAAAAAGAATAAAATATCTAGGAATAAACCTACCTAAGGATACGAAAGACCTGTATGCAGAAAATTATAAGACACTGATGAAAGAAATTAAAGATGATACAAATAGATGGAGAGATATACCATGTTCTTGGATGGGAAGAATCAACATTGTGAAAATGACTCTACTACCCAAAGCAATCTACAGATTCAATGCAATCCCTATCAAACTACCACTGGCATTTTTCACAGAACTAGAACAAAAAATTTCACAATTTGTATGGAAACACAAAAGACCCCGAATAGCCAAAGCAATCTTGAGAACGAAAAAAGGAGCTGGAGGAATAAGGCTCCCTGACTTCAGACTATATTACAAAGCAACAGTAATCAAGACAGTATGGTACTGGCACAAAAACAGAAAGATAGATCAGTGGAACAGGATAGAAAGCCCAGAGATAAACCCACGCACATATGGACACCTTATCTTTGATAAAGGAGGCAGGAATGTGCAGTGGAGAAAGGACAGCCTCTTCAATAAATGGTGCTGGGAAAACTGGACAGGTACATGTAAAAGTATGAGATTAGATCACTCCCTAACACCATACACAAAAATAAGCTCAAAATGGATTAAAGACTTAAATGTAAGGCCAGAAACTATCAAACTCTTAGAAGAAAACATAGGAAGAACACTCTATGACATAAATCACAGCAAGATCCTTTCTGACCCACCTCCTAGAGTAATGGAAATAAAAACAAAAATAAACAAATGGGACCTAATGAAACTTCAAAGCTTTTGCACAGCAAAGGAAACCATAACCAAGACCAAAAGACAACCCTCAGAATGGGAGAAAACATTTACAAATGAAGCAACTGACAAAGGATTAATCTCCAAAATTTACAAGCAGCTCATGCAGCTCAATAACAAAAAAACAAACAACCCCATCCAAAAATGGGCAGAAGACCTAAATAGACATTTCTCCAAAGAAGATATACAGAATGCCAACAAACACATGAAAGAATGCTCAACATCATTAATCATTAGAGAAATGCAAATCAAAACTACAATGAGATATCATCTCACACCAGTCAGAATGGCCATCATCAAAAAATCTAGAAACAATAAATGCTGGAGAGGGTGTGGAGAAAAGGGGACACTCTTGCACTGCTGGTGGGAATGTGAATTGGTTCAGCCACTGTGGAGAACAGTATGGAGGTTCCTTAAAAAACTACAAATAGAATTACCATATGACCCAGCAATCCCACTACTTGGCATATACCCTGAGAAAACCAAAATTCAAAAAGAGTCATGTACCAAAATGTTCATTGCAGCTCTATTTACAATAGCCAGGACATGGAAACAACCTAAGCGCCCATCATCGGATGAATGGATAAAGAAGATGTGGCACATATACACAATGGAATATTACTCAGCCTTAAAAAGAAATGAAATTGAGCTATTTGTAATGAGATGGATAGACCTAGAGTCTGTCATACAGAGTGAAGTAAGTCAGAAAGAAAAAGACAAATACCGTATGCTAACACATATATATGGAATTTAAGGGAAAAAAATGTCATGAAGAACCTAGGGGTAAGATAGGAATAAAGACACAGACCTACTGGAGAACGGACTTGAGGATATGGGGAGGGGGAAGGGTGAGTTTTGACAGGGCGAGAGAGAGTCATGGACATATACGCACTAACAAACGTAGTAAGGTAGATAGCTGGGGGGAAGCAGCCGCAAGGCACAGGGATATTAGCTCTGTGCTTTGTGACAGCCTGGAAGTGTGGGATGGGGAGAGTGGGAGGGAGGGAGACGCAAGAGGGAAGACATATGGGAACATATGTATATGTATAGCTGATTCACTTTGTTTTAAAGCAGAAACTAACACACCATTGTAAAGCAATTATACCCCAATAAAGATGTTTAAAAAAAAAAAAAAAAGAAACATAAATAAATAAATGGGACCTAATGAAACTTAAAAGCTTTTGCACAGCAAAGGAAACCATAAACAAAATGAAAAAACAACCCACAGAATGGGAGAAAATATTTGTAAATGAATCGACCGATAAGGAGTTAATCTCCAAAATATAACAACAGCTCATGCAGCTCAATATCAAAAAACAAAGAAGCCAGTCAAAAAATGGTCAGAAGATCTAAATAGACATTTCTCCAAAGAAGACATACAGATGGCCGAAAAGCACATAAAAAGATGCTCAACATCACTAATTATCAGAGAAATGCAAATCGAAACTACCATGAGGTATCAACCTCACACCAGTCAGAATGGCCATCATCAAAAAATCTACAAACAATAAACGCTAGAGAGGGTGTGGAGAAATGGAAACCCTCCTACACTGTTGGTGGGAATGTAAATTGGTACAACCACTATGGAGAACAGTATGGAGGTTACTTAAAAAACTACAGACCTACTGTATGACCCAGCAATCGCACTTCTGGGCACATATCCAGAGAAAACCATAATTCAAAAAGATACACGCACCCCGATGTTCATTGCACCACTATTTACAATAGCCAAGACATAGAAGCAACGTAAGCGTCCATCAACAGAAGAATGGATAAAGAAGATGTGATACATATATATATAATAGAATATTACTCAGCCATTAAAAAGAATGAAGTAATGCTATTTACAGCAACATGGATCGACCTAGAGATTGTCATACTGAGTGAAGTAAGTCAGACACAGAAAGACAAATATCGTATGTTATCGCTTATATGTGGAATCTAAAAACTGGGTACAAATGAACTTATTTACAAAACAGAAATAGAATCATAAATGTAAAAAACAAACCTATGATTACCGGGGGAGAAAGCAGGGGGAGGGATAAATTGGGAGATTGGGATTGAGATATATACACTACTATATATAAAACAGATAACTAATAAGGATCTACTGTATAGCACAGGGAACTCTACTCAAGACGCTGTAATGGCCTATATGGGAAAAGAATCTTAAAAAGAGTGGATACATGTATATGTATAACTAATTCATTTTGCTGTACACCTAAAGCTAATACAACACTGTAAATCAACTACACTCCAATAAAAATTTTTTTTAAAAATTAAAAAAAAAAAAAACTATCACTTAGGATAATCTGGAAGGCAGAAAATAAACCTAACTCATTTGTAGTGTTGGACAAAGAGATTTCATGATAGAATATTGCTAACATAGGTGATTGCTTTGAAGTGCATTTTAAAAGGTGCTTCAAAAAATGGGTTGTGCTCATAGCACATGAAGTTGCTTGGGATCAAATATATAGTTTTTAAAATATATAAAATAAATTTTTAACAGAGCTCTATTACCATTCTGGATTAAATGAGATTGTGACTTTCAAAGATTGAAAAAGACATCTGCCCCCCAATATTGGCCAGGCAGAAAGCAGACTAGGAAAACTCCTCTATTTTCAAGATGTACATAGTCTGCCTTGTTCTTTTCAGATGTGGCCAGGGAAAGATGATGATAAACAATGTTGCAAAGAAACAGAATGGAGACCTATACCCATGGAGGACTAGACCTATTTAAAGAAGCATTCCCTACCCCAGATTAAGGGGTTCTGGAAATATTTGCTCAGCAAGATTTCTGAATTGTTATGAACTACTTACTTTTGTGTGCCTCCAATTTTCTCCTCCTTTTTAATTTTTTTTTTAGCTTGTCCCTGTTTCATCATTGTATATTGAATATATGGAGGGCAGATTATTCATTTATTTTAGTTCATAGTTTTCTGAAGAGGAACCACATTTGAACCTGACTTAGACCATGAGGTCTTAGATACTGAGCCAGGTGCTGTGATTTGATAGTCTTCTGGGCTATCTCTGCATGAAAAGTGGGTATACTTTGGGAATGAAAGTTAACTGTGAAAAAAATATGCCTTACTGGTCATAGATCCAGAGTTTTACAGTACTTTTATCTGTATACATAGAAAGTTCCGTTAGACAGTGAAATACAGTAAAGGTCTTTGACCTATCTCAAATAATGTATATTTAATTCTTCTTAAGCCTAAGTCATATTTCAGTGCACTGAAATATATTGCAGAAATGTTAACTGAAGATGATTATTAAATGACAAACATTTGTAAAGTGAAAGAACAGGATGAAATTTAATAACATGTTCCTGTAAAGACAGTAAACTGAAGAAAAACTTAATAAAATTGGAAGTACATATTTTTGCCTAATGGGAATTATATGAACATTGGATCCATGGGAAGATGATTCCATTACAAACACAAAAGACCTCTTTATTACCCGCCTATGGAGACTGGTGACCAGACATACTAGAAAGTAAAAGTATTTTTTTTTAAATCAAGAAAATCTTAAAAATTGAGAATTGTTACCTTATCACATTACAAAAAAACTACTTCTTTAGGCCTAAGACAATTATTTATTATCTACAGGGATGCTGTCTACCTTCATCACTTTGTTTCTTTGTCATATTTTTTTTTCATATAAGTACTTACTATTGTACTGCCATTTATTTAAAAGCAAATTCTCAAAGACTCGTAGAATAATCACAGTGAGAAAAGTGTTGAACAATTTTATGAGGCAATAATACAATTCTCTTACTGCAAAACTATAACCAGCCTTCAGCCTTATAGTTTATCCACGCAGGAACCAGATTATTGCCTCATAAAACAGCTCAGTGCTCCTATTATGGTTTAAATATAATTGTGTTTAAAGACCTTGTTGATTCCATTTAGCAAAATTAGTTTTTATCTTATTTCATCATAACAATGGCTTCTAATAACCTTGATGATATTTTAATGTGTGCCCAATTATATTTTCAAGAATAGTTTTTTTAAGTAAAATTTCTACTAGAAAATTTCCAGTCTTTCTTAGTAGACTGTTTTAATTCACCATCTTTTTTCTCCTGAGATAATTTCACTTAATGAGAAGTTTATTATTTCTTTATTTAGACTAATAAAATAAAAAGCAAAAAGTTAACTAATTTTTCTTTATTACATACTCGTCAGCAATGATAAGTTGGATTTCAATGATGTGCATTCAGTGTTATTCACTCTAATGTTAGGCAATTTGGGATGTGAATCCAGGTTTTAGTACTTTTAAGATGTGTGACCATGGTTGTTACTTAATATTCTAAGATTGTTTCTTGGTTTATTATAAAATGGGAATATTGTAACAAAAATAGAGCTGTCTCATAGGAAATTTAATGAGAATTAGATGACCTAAGTGTTCAATTAATAATTTTTTCTTATGTGTATTAGTTTTACGTTATTTTATATGTAAAAAGTTATTATAGAGCTCATACATGCATATAAAAGGAAGGTTTTAGGTAAAGAAAATCAGAAGAAATCTGTTCAAAAGATATTTTTGGAACAATTAAGAATTACAGGCTGTGGAACAAGAATACAAAAAATAAATCATCTTCATAGGATAAATTTCACATTTTTTTTCTAACTAGAAAAGGGGTAATTTGAGACTGAGTCAGAAATCACAGCAGAGTACAGAGATGAGTGGATGTCCTCTCATATCCCTTAACCAACTTGTTGATAATCTAATTGTTGAGGCCCAGAGAATTTAGTTTCTATCAAATATTACCATTAATTGTAGAGCACTGTTTTCATTTGTAAAGATTATTCTTTTTCAATATAGCAACAGCTTTGGATTTTATGAATGGCTGTTTGTTGCTGCTCCTCTCTCTTGTGAACTGTGAAATTCTCTCTGGGCACTAATTCAGTGATTGCCCATCCCTTTCTTTACTTGATAATCATAACTGTAACTCATGTGATTCAGATTTTTTTCGTACTCGAGTACATTTTATTAAGTCAAATTTAAATACAGAAAATCATGTAAGTTCTATTTTTTTCCACAGGAGATTATATATCATTTAGGAACCAGTCTTTAATTTCCTTTAAAGTGAAAATTGTAGATTTTGCTAACTTAACAGAAATTATCCACCTAGTGCTATGTGAAGTAACCATTTGAACTCGTAAGCACAAGAAACATTAATTATCAATTTACCTTATATATCAAAGGCATGTTGGAGTGTTGTACAGTCTAATAAATTTAGTGCAATTCATAAATGTTTTTAAAAAATTCTAGCACATGGTAGTTATTGGGTTAGGAACACAAAGTATAAAAGGTCTTGTTAGTTTTGTCCTTTTCAATAGCATTGATTTTCAATTATATTTAAGAACTTAGTCACTAAATATTAATTTGGCTTAATTTTTCCCCAAATTTTTTAAGAGCATACTTCTGGAAGATAATTTATAAGTGAGCACAATTATCATCTACTTCCTAACCTGTGGAAAGTTGGGAGAGGAGAAGAATTAGTGGTCATGACTATCAACAGTGAAGCAGAAAGGAAATAGAAAATAGGTTCTCTTACCCCCAGGAAAACATATGGTAGCTTCTCTAACCAATTGTGTACCATTTTCATAACATTTTGATGACAACAAAGGAGAAACCAGAGTGAAATCTGCTTACTTCATTATGTTACACATTCCTCTTAGGGACTAGCACTACTAAGATTCTGAGGTTTCATGTATTAACATTGTCTTGGTCCCTTGAAAAATGACATCAGTAAAATTCACAGAACTCGTTGCCATCTCTTTCATAAGGGTATTGTGAAAATGCCCATTAACATTTATAGAGGGCTTTGAGCTCCTACAAAGAAAGACATTACCTAAGAACAAAGTAAATAAATTTAAAAGCAATATTTAAATAAATGTAAATGAATCAAACACATATGCATTAAAATGTAAATACAAGTATGAAATTAAGCAATTAAGTACATGGCTAGGCCTATGTTTTAACTTTTGTGAAATGGAAACATTTTAAATGTGGTTTGATAGATTTTATAAACCTGTGTAAACAAGTTTGCCAATCCTTGATACTATAAATAAATATGTGTATTCAAAGGAATTCTTCACATTTCTAATAATCTCACAAATTTTCAAGAGAAACTCATAATGTTAGAAATATTTATCTCAAATAAAGAAATTATTTTGTTTTTATTAAATATTGATTGCAAAGATAAGTCTCATTTTCTGTCCATCAACTGATATTTGTTTACAGATAATAGTGGTCTTTATTACACCTATTAGACATGCAGCAAATATTTATTGAATATGTTTTTGTAGTATGAATGCTGAAATAAGAAATTACAGGTTGGCTCAAATATCAGTGGAGTCAATGTCTAGCCATGGAACCTCAAACATGACTTTTAATGGGCCTCAGAAGACTGAAAACTTATACGAACACATAGTGATTACATAGTCTTGGCAGAATCCATCGTTAATGAGTCTTATGCAGATACAATTTATGTAATAAAATAAAAGATAAATTGTATTGTATCCCTTATTTCTCCTCTGAACACTGCTCAAAATCATTTCAGTATATTTGAAAAATACAGCTTTGAAAATTCATATTCCTGCTCTGAATTCACAAAAATCAGTTTGATTCTAGATAATGTATGTCATTTTGGCTACTTCAAATTTGCAGGGTCTTTACTCTTAAAGCCATTAAATTGTCAAGTTTAGTACATTGTCTTTGAAAACATTCACATAAAAGAGAGTTTTATAAGCAATAATTATCACTTATGATAAAGGTGGGAAATAAAATCATTAAGTACTAACCATGTGTCAAGCCCTATGCTTTCTGGATATTATCTTATTAAATCATAGCCACCATCTAGTGAAGATATTACTGCCATTTCACAAAAGGGAAAATTAAGTCTCTGACAGTTTGAATAACTTGCTTAAGATTACATACATAGCAAATAGGAGACAGACCTAGAATTCAAACCCAGATCTGTATGGCTTCAAATCCAATGCTATTCTCCTTATATTCTACTTCCTACGATGATAATCCATTTTCATAGTTGTCATGACTGCGGAGATTCTCCTAGAAGTTAATACTTTGGTTGTAGCTAAAGAAAACGTGTCTATTGGCTTTCTACCACAAAGAATCCACTTCTATATGCTAACTGATTAACCTGTTGGAAAGTAGGAGTGATTTAATTTCAGTTTGACAGGTAAACTGATTTAGCCTAACTCCATGTAGAGTTTTTCCTGATTTAGGGAGGCCTAAACTTTATACTAGGCTTGTTTATTTCTTTGGACTATATTAGAAAAAATAGAAGGGATGAGAGAGAACACCTAAGAAATCCACAAAATATTTACATCAGTGGTAGATAACATCTTTAAGAGCAAAATAGCTCTCAGGATGAAAAAAAAAAAGGCAAAAACTGTGGTTTTTCTAGTAGACCCTGGGAAGACATGGGTGTTCATCCCACTCCACCTGCAAGGTGAAATCAAAGATGAAAATAAGTCTTCAGTAATACACAACTAAAGCAATCTTTAATTAGGTGGTGATTTCAGGATGAGGAATGAAGAAATACACATAAAACTGTATTGGCTAAATCTTCTGTTCACTTGTGAACCACTTTTACATGAAATGTTTTCATTTAATCACCTCATGCCATCTTCTCCCATGGTGTTGGGGGAAAAGGCCAAGGAAGAGTTTACGTGATTAGAAAAGTAGTGTCCCTTTTGTTGTGCACATAGTATGTTTCATACTTTGCTAAATATACGTACATGCTATTTACTGTTTCAGCAGTTCAGTCAATTTTTGTATCCTCGATTTACCAAAGAGAAAATAGTTTCTGAAATTAATATACCTATAGTTAATCAACTAGAAAGTGTCAGAACCTGGATTTCAGCCCTGTTAGGTTTGATTCCCAAGCTGTGCTCTTGACTTCTAAAGTAAGTCTAATTTAAATAAAAGTTTCTAACCTAGGATTTAATTTAAAGTGACAAAGCAGTATTCTAGTCAAGCCAAATAGGAATTTAGATTTAAAGGCCAAAAAACCCCCCAAGTTAAAACAAACAAACAAGAAAACAGTGTTATATGCCCTGTGGCAAGTATCTCTTAGAATCTGTGAGATGGTAAATAGCAGGTTAGAATTCAAGGACTCATATATGCTGACTTTTTGTATTATGATATTACTGACATTATCATTATTCCTAACGTAAATGAGAAAACTGAGGCCCAGAAATTTCTCATCACCCATCTGCTATAATTTGGGACTTCAGCAACAATCTTTCTCTTTTCATTTTCTTTGATAACAACACAATATTTATGACTCGATATTTACCCCATCCCACCCACTTCTGATTGGGAAAAGAGTGTTAGCTGTCAACTTCCTTTCTCTTCTGTCTTTATAATCAAGCAAAGAATCAATTTTCAACTGTTAAGACAAATGAAAGAATGTTAGAAGTTTCTATTGAAACTTCAGTAGTCTTTCACAGTATGACTCAAATTCATGAAAGCATAACAATGTGTGTGTTATGGCTTGTTCTTCATTATTTTCTATTAACTTTCTTTACTTTGGTCTTTTTATTTCTTCCCAGCGATAGGCTCAAACTGAATAAGAAATATTGAACAAATAGATGAACATGTGTCTATATAAAATGTATAGACTGTTGTATATTAGAAGAGAGCTGACACGGGGGGAAATTATTTTAAAATTATCCCAGGTAGTCTTTAGCTAAGAATGGGGATTTCAGAAGCTACTTGAAATATCAAATAGAGATATCATAAATGACAAATAATGAAGACATTGCATTTTAAATGTGAAAATCTGAGTAGAGGCAGAAAAATCTGTATATTAAGAAAAGTTCTAGGCAAGAGTAAAGGTTAAAAGAGCAAAAAAGAAAATTCAGATGGTAGAGAAACCCTTGGTGCGGGACTTTGAAACAGTAATTTATAATGAAAAATCATACCTCAACAGGAATGATCCAATTAAACCAGTAGCCAAGAAAGACCTGAGGAGCATTACTACTTACTGTTAATCAGATGCTAGACTGATTGCAGTCATAAATACTAAATATCAACTTGGTTAAGGACACATTTTTACTTATTCAAGAATCAGAGGAGCAGGAATCACTCTTTCTTTCATTCATTAAACAATGTTTGAGTGTTCCTTTGTGCCAGGAATTGCTCTAAGTGCTGGGGATATAGCAGTGAACAGAACAGAAGGAAATCTTGGTCCTCAGGCAGGAAGCCCTATACTAAGTCTGAAACCCATAGAGGGGTGGAATTGCTGTCAAAGCATATTTGTTGGACTATTTCTTAGTTCTTCCTAGGCCCATTTAATAAATGTGTCCTTAATTCTTAAATCTGTTCTTCTAAAATCAATTCTTCTAATCTTTTCATAAAAAATCAAGGTTTTGTTTTTGTTTTTTGAGATTTTTTCAAGCAACTACAGGTCTATTCTGAGTCTATTTATACTACCTAATATCAAACCACATCATAATACCTGACCTGAATCCTATAGATCAGAACAAATGGCCATTCTAGAAGGCAAATAAACCCAATGAATAGTAAAGTTGTAATTATTCATAAATCGTAAATTCTTATAATTTTCTCACATTCAAAGGCAATGTTTTTTTTGAAAAAACAATAATAGGTATTCTCTGCAGTTTCTTGGTTTTCTATTTTAAGGCACTGTGTCCTGTGAAATGTGATGTTTTGTGAACTTGCGCTGGATGTAGCTTTCTGAAAAGGCCAAGGAGAAATTCTAAACTCTTTTTTGTGATATATTCTTGTTCCCATCAGTGACCTCTTCACTGAGGAGAGAGAGAGAGAGAGGAAGGAAGAAAGAAAATGAGGTTTTCTCTGATGACAAGTCAATTTAAGAGAACACTCTGATCAATGACTGTGCTGGGCAAAAGCAAGAGGTTTCTGGTTTCTTTTAAGGGAAAAAATGCCAACACATCCTTGATGGCTTGTAGTCTTTGAAAGTGGGGATACATGTTCTCAATAAGGCATAGGAAAGTTAAGCTTGATTTTTGCATAAGGACTTCGTTTGTGGAGCATAAAAATATCCCCAGTTAATGGCCAGGAGAGAGGAAATGAAGCTTAAAAATTACATTTTAAAAATTCATTAGAAAAGACATAGTAAATGAACATTATCTTACTAGACAAAAGTTGACTTCAATTAACAGCTAAAACATTTTAAAAAATACACATGTCATTATGTCTTTATTGAACCAATGAGAGGATTAATGTTGAAAATTATTGCTAGATTATAAGATTTATAAACCTGTTGCCTCTCCCTAGGTAAGAAACCTCAACATGAAGGATATTTGAATATGAGCTTCTTTTGATACAAAATACCAAGAAGAAAGGGTAACTTTTTAATTCTATTTCATGCAGGAAACAAAATTGCCTATTAGATTTAACATAATGAGTGGTGTGCAAGCACATCAAGCAGTGACGGTCATGTCTCTATCAGTGACAACTTCTTGTAGAACTGAAATTGTTTATTCCGAGAAATATGGCTACATTAATGATTTCCTACTTCCCTTATCTAGCATGCAATGAGGTCATGTTTTCCTTTGTTCACAATGTTTTACAATCAGCTAAATGAATAATAGTAATAATTTGCTTTAATATAGTACTTCCCATCAAAGTATTTTAAAGTGCTTTTGTGAAGAATTAAAGTGTTACAAGGTCCAGTGATGTATATGCTGTGTTATTATTCACATTGCAAAGGGAAGATATAGAGAACTTAAGTGGCTCTTCCCAGATCTATGGAAAAATCAGTCAAAGATTCATGAATTAATTGTAGGAATCCTGGCTCCTAGTTCATTGATCCAAAGCTGGACCTCCTATTTATTAGATAGACATATTTATCTTTAAAAGCTAACCAGAAACATACATTTCTTACAGCTCTATTTCAGCTTAGTAATGAATAATAAAAAAGGATTGTCAGGGTGGGGCAGGGTTGAAGTGCTATATTTGTAAAAAGTTTTACTATTTTTTCCAAATATACTTGGAAAAAAACAAGATCTTTTGTGTCTATATCACTTTCTCAATTTATTTGTTTATAATCTGCTTTGTTTGTAATAGAATTTGCCTGTCAATGAACAAAAGGGCAATCATTCTTTTTCCTATCTAAAAAGTTAAATTTAGATGAAAAAAGATGAATAAACAAGGAACTTCTTGCTAAAAAGGAAAAAAAAATAGGATTTTTTTTTTGCCATTGTTGCATTTAAGAATAAAATTAAAGTTTCACCTGTGAACATTTCTCTTGAAAGGAAACAGTTGCTAAGTTGCTAAGGGCCTCATATAAATATTGATATCTGTGGATTTCCATACATACGCAGACACACACACACACACACACACACACACACACACACTTTTCATTGGTGCCTTATATCAAAATGGCTTTTTTGGAATATTTACTCTACTCAGATACTTTAGGTGCATATTAATCTTTACTTACAAGATGAATACTTCACCTTGTACAATATATTTTATTAAACATAGAAAACTTTGAAAACTACAAGACACTTGCATTTTCTGAGAGTAATCTGAATATCAAGTCTAAGTAATATCTCATGCTGTGCTAAACATCTGTTCAGGACATACCCTTATTGGTATAAATGTTGAAAACTCAAAGGCCATGATTCAGCAGTTGTGCTCCTTGATATTTACCCAAAGGAGTTGAAAGCTTATGTCCACATAAAAACCTCCATGCAGATGTTTATAGCATCTTTATCCATAATTGCTAAAACTGAGAAGTAACCAAAATGTTCTTCAGTAGGTGACTAGATAAATTGTGCTTCATCCAGACAATGGAATATTATTTAACTTTAAAAAGAAATGATCTGTCAAACTGTGAAAAGACATGGAGGAAAAACTTAAATGTATTTTACTAAGTGAAAGAAGCCAAGCTGAAAAGGCTACATACTGTATGATTCCAACTACATGGCAGTGTGGCAAAGATGGAACTATGGAGAAAAAAAAAAAAAAATCAGTGGTTGCCAGCAGTGAGGTGGGGAGAGATAAATGGGTAGAGCACAGAGGATTTTTAGAGCAGTGAAAACACTCCATAAGGTATTATAATGATGGCTATATGTCATTATATATTTGTCCAAACTCATAGCATGTACAACGCAAAGAGTGAACCTTAACGTAAAGTGTGGACTTTGGGTGACTATGATGTGTCAGTGTTGGTTCATTCTTGGTCACAAATGTACCATTCTGGTAAGTGACGTTGATAATAGGGGAGGTTACACCTGTGTAGGAACATGGAGCAGATGGACCATCTATGTACCTTCCTCTCAATTGTGTCATAAACCCAAAACTGATCTTAAAAAAATAGTCTTAACGCCCCCCACCCCCCACACAAAGGGCCCAAGTGGTTCTTTTATATTTTTGATATTTTTCTGTGTGAGGCATCCAAAACAAGTATCCCAGACTGCCTGAGGTCTTCAGGGACATTTTTTCTTCCTATGATGAACTCTGTTCAGTATATTTATGACAGGTCTGAAGCAAACTGTACTCAACAGCTCAATCACTTGGTAAATCATTTATATTTATTTCTAAACAATAGGGAGGCTGGTAGAAATATCTGGATTCTGCGTAAGTGTTTTTGACGCCTTTCCTCAAATACTTTCCTTCTACAACACTCCCTAATTTAATCTAAGCATTTCTTTTCTGCCTATTATGTGAGGTATAACAAGGAGATACAAAGATAAATAGCACCTAGTTCCTGCCCCAAATAATCTAAAGCTTGGGCACAAAGAGCATCTAAGATACAAGGTGAAAAGTTGCATACCATGATATCGAGTATCAGTCATACTCAGTATGGAGAGTCAAGGATAAAATCATAAAGCAAATGCCATCTGGAAGATCTCTATGGGTATTCAGTACAGATTGAAAAATATAAACCAATGCATAAATAAGACATTTAAACAAAGATATACAAGTAAAAATTACTGATTAAGACATGTTTACAACTATTGCATTCATTCAAAAATATTTATTTGGTGTCTATATGTCAAATACTATTCTAGGATATTAGAGGGAATGACAGGCATGTCCATTAGGATGCATGTATTGATAGTTTTGAAGAGGTGGGGGGATGGATATTATAAAAGTTTCTCTGCCATTTCAGTGGTAACCAGTGAAATGAAGGCAATGTACAGGGTGTTGTGATTGTGTCTGACAAGGACAGCTAAGCTAATATGGAGAACTATGGAGATCTTCACTGAGAGTGCCACATTTAAGCTGAGATGAGAGAGATGAATAGAAGTTTGAAAGTCTTGTGGAAAGAAGGAGGACTGTGCTTTGTAAGTTCAAAGGAGGCCAAAGCCCAAGAGTGTTATTAACCTGGAGAGGGAGAAGAGCTGATGGATCCAGAGAGGAGGGGGGATAAGGAGCCAGACCATGTGATGCCTTAGTAAACTTGTTATTTTCTCTAGTCTTTCTGAAAAAAACAAGTGAAAAGTTTTAATCAGTATAACAATATGATCAAATTTCAGGTCTTTTTTTTTTTTTTTTTTTTTTTTTGCAGTACGCGGGCCTCTCACTGTTGTGGCCTCTCCCGTTGCGGAGCACAGGCTTCGGACGCGCAGGCTCAGCGGCCATGGCTCACGGGCCCAGCCGCTCCGCGGCATGTGGGATCTTCCCGGACCGGGACACGAACCCGTGTCCTCTGCATCGGCAGGCAGACTCTCAACCACTGCGCCACCAGGGAAGCCCCTCAGGTCTTTTTAAAGATGACCCTGGCTGCTCTTTGAGGATGGATTAGAAGGACTAAGAATGGATGCGGGAGGACATTTCAGAGACTCTGTCAGTTGTACAGGGGAGAGATGATGGTGGCTTGCATTAGATTCCTAGTGACATCATTTCTGGGCTATCACCCATCTTTCATATCAGTTTCCAAAGCAAAAGAAAACATACTTGTTTCATAACAAATGAAGTTTCTTGAAGAGATCTAAATAGAAATCCTATGCATATATTAGCCAACTGTGTAGTCAGTGTGTATTGATTGTGGGTTGTAGAGTGTTCTGCCTGTCTGTGTGTTTTTATAATGGTGCAGGTAGTGCCTAAAGATTCATGAATTGGTTCCCAAAGAGTCAGATAATGATTTTACACCCTAAAGAGGATGATGATATTAATATATCACCATGACCTGTGAACATTTTCAGGAAGATGAATCTTTCAAAGCTTTTTAAATTAAATAATGTATTCCTTTTGTATTTCTAATGCTGGGAATAAAGCTTTGACTTTAAACCTAGAGTGTGTGTGTGTGTGTGTGTGTGTGTGTGTGTGTGTGTGTATAAACTTAAAAACACATGTCTCTTATTTCACACCTCAAAACATATATAAATTATAAGTAATGTGCTTCCAATTTTAGTTATTTAATATAATTTCTTCTGGAGGATTATTTAAGAATGTAATAGAATATATTTTGAATAAAAATGGTATTCTATTTTTTATGAGAAATTCTTGTGTTTAAAACAAATTTGAGATTGTTATAAATTTCTCACTCTTAGTTTACCAAACAACATTACAATTGAGTAGAGAACAGTTTAACTGTGGCAATAGTATGAATCAACTTAACACTTTACCTCCCCTCCGTTCATCTTGGAATGAGATAATGAGGCAAGACTATGCTAGTAGAGATATCATTTTTAGCCGAATAATTCATCTGTGAATAGCCCCAGATTGCAAAAATTACAGCCTCATTTAAGCATTATTTATGGTTAGTGTGAGGTTAAAACTTTGGCAGTATTTCACAGTGCATGGAGAAAAACTATTCATGGCAGCATATTTACGCATTTTATAGAAGTGGATCAAGACGATTCACCTTTATAAAGCTAATTGAACCTATTGAATATTACTAAATTAGTCTTTAGGTCAATTAATATTATTTTTTAAATTAGGTGAATGTTGTCTATTAAATCAAATAATCTCTAAAACTATCTAATCCATCTCCTATCTGTTAATGGAGTTTTCCAATGTAGCCCTGACACCTATATTCTATTTTAAAACATAAGCATAGAAAATTATTACATAAGTAAATCTTACAATGCAATCTCTCTTTCCAGTTCCAAATGTCATCCTATCTGTGTGTCATTTTCATGCAAATAATATGCTGTACTTGATGGTAGGTAATTACTTATAGCAACAACTATGGAGGTTAAAAACAAAGTGCTTAGGGCTTCCCTGGTGGCGCAGTGGTTGAGAATCTGCCTGCTAATGCAGGGGACACGGTTTCAAGCCCTGGTCTGGGAGGATCCCACATGCCGTGGAGCAGCTAGGCCCGTGAGCCACAACTACTGAGCCTGCGCGTCTGGAGCCTGTGCTCCACAACAAGAGAGGCCGTGATAGTGAGAGGCCCATGCACTGCGATGAAAAGTGGTCCCCGCTTGCCACAACTAGAGAAAGGCTTCGCACAGAAATGAAGATGCAACACAGCAAAAATTAATTAATTAATTAATTAACTCCTACCCCCAACATCAAAAAAAAAAAAGTTCTTAGTCAAACATGAAACATACAGAATTAGGTACATGAAACATTATGTATGCAAATTAAAAACAGACTCATTTAAGTTTGAATTAAATTGTGAAATATACAGAAAACTTCCTAAAATATTGTCCTTCACTCATCTATCTCCCTAGAGTCCCATTCATCACAGTATGGTAGCTGTCCTTGGTCATTCTTTCTCCTTTCACTGATTAAAATAAAAACAAAACCAGAAACCAAACATGTACACAAAACAACTGTGATGATGTATAATCCACTGAAGAAATTAAACAGACAAATAAACCATAAACAAACAGCAAATAAATGTTCTGCTGCCTAAGATTTAGAATAGTAACATCTTGGGGATCATTTGTTTGCAAAAAAAACTAATCAGATTAATTTAAGTAGAAAAATATTTGTTCCTACCTATTGACAGACAGCCTTGGAATTCTATCTTAAGAGGTTGGATTTTCTTCTGAAGGTTAAAGTCGTCAGCAAGTATTATAAGCAGGAGAATGATGGTATGAGTGGTGCTTCAGTTTTTTCTAAATTTAATAAATGGTTGTAATTGGTTTTGTAATCATACAAATAATAAATATTGATTGTAGATAAAAATACAATTCAGAAAAAAATAGAGAAAAAAATAGGAAAGAAAGAACACTGTAGTTAGGCATTGTTTGCCTTATTGCTCTGAAACCCTTGGGTAGGTTCAGTGGAACACTGGAAAAATAAAATGCATACTATACATTGCCATGCAGCAAGAATTTTCTTGGAGGTCCTATGATGGATCCCTGAGCACCGACATTGTCACTGCTCCTCACTTCCAGACAGACCATCACTTCAGTGAGGGGTAAAGGGAAGCACTAAGGGCCATGTACACTCTCTTATATTCTTGGTCTTAAAGATGGTCTTTGGATCACTTTTCTGCTACTTTGGCAAAGGTGGAAAGTGAGAGCAGCTTGAGTCATCATTGCTGCCACTTCTTGATCTGATCTCATTTGAGGATCAGCTGAGCTCTAGGACTCAAAGTCTAACCCTTAGCTTAGGTGAATTTGAAGAATTGTGCTCTGGATCTGATTTGTATTAGGGTTCTTCAGAAAAAAAGTAACATGCATATGTATTTATGTGAAATATTTATATATAAGTATATACATATGTGTGTGTGTGTGTATATATATATATATATATATATATATATATATATATATATATGAGAAAGAGAGAGGTTTGTTATAAGATACTGGCTCTGGTGATTATGGAGGCTGAGAAGTCCCAGATCTACTGTCAGCTGGCTGGAGACCCAGGAGAACTAATGGTATATTTCCAGTTCCAGTCTGAAGGGCTGAGAACCAAAAAAAATGATGGCGTGGTTTCAGTCAGAAGGTGGACAAGCTGTAGACCCAGGAAGAGCTGATGTTTCAATTTGAGTCTGAAGGCAGACAAAAGCTGATGGTCTAGTTCGAAGATAGGCAGGAGGGATTCTCTCTTATTTGGGGGAGGGTCAGCCTTTTTGTTCTATTCAGACCCTTAGGTGATTAGATGAGGCCCATGCATATTAGGGAGGACAATCTACTTTAACAGTTTACTGACTTAAATGTTAACCTCATCCCCAAACACCCAGAATAATGTGTGGCCAGATATGTGGGTACCCCATGGCCCAGTCAAGTTGACACATAAAATTAACCACCACACTGGTTTTCTTGCGTGAGTGTAGACTTAATTCCTGATACTGCCCTTATTTTACACATGGTCAATGATATACTCTCCTTTGATCTTTCCCACTGACATATAAACATATTTTAATGTTTACCCCATCTTGGAAAAATCCTGCTGTGGTCCCACATTTCCCTCATGCTGTTGTACTATTTCTCTGCTTCTGTAAAAGTTTGGAAAGTATTGTCCTTATTAACTTTATTTATGCTCTCATTCCCATTTTTGTCTTTACCTTCCATAATCAGTCTTTTCTTTGGCATTATACTCTTATGATCACTATCAACTTGCAATCAAACTTTTTAGTTCTTCATCCTTTCATAACTTCTCAGGAGCCTTCGATGTGGTTGACCTCTGTCTCAGTATCATTTTCTTCTCTTGGCTTCCTTGCCATCTCACTCTCCCTGTTTTCTCCTTCAGTGCTAGTTGCTACCTCACAGTTATTTGCCTCTTCTTCCTCTGTCAGACTTCTCAATTTTGAAAGTGATTCAGGGTTTAGTTCCCAATCTTCTTATTTTTCTATCTATACTCTTTTTGAGGTCTCGAGTGAGCTTATGCAGACCACTGACTTTATATACCATTTAATCACCGATTATTAGCACCACTACTTTATTATGCCCTTGCCTTAGGATGTTTGCCAAATTTCTCTGTGCTTCAGTGTATTCATCTGTGTATTCAAAATAATGGTAACTGACAGTTTTTGTATGGATTGAATGGATTCATATGTGCAAATACTTAAAACTATGCCTGGTAAAAGTAAGCACAAAATGACATGTACAATCATCCCTCGGTATCCTTGGGGGATTGGTTCCAGGACTTGCTACAGTTACCAACGTCCATGTATGCTCAAGTTCTATAGTCAGCCCTCCTTACCCACAAATTCTGCATCTGCTAATTCAGTAGACTGTGGATCTTAAACATAGCACTGGATCTGTGGTTGGTGGAATCCATGGATGTGGAACCTGCAGATAAGGAGGGCTGACTGTATATGCATGTGTATGTGTCTGTGTATTCATTCACTTCTAGTAACATAAACCTCAGTGGTTAGTTAATAGGTTGGTTGGTTGGTTGGTTTGTCCTGCTATTCGAATTCTTCAGTGGATCTTTTCTCCTTTCCTTCCAATTGGGTACAATTATACATTGACATTGATAAGCAGTGCACTGTCATGAAAAAGAACACACTCTGGAATCAAACATCATAAGTTCCAAGCAAATATTCACAATCAATAATAAGCTTTGTGACCTTGGGCAAATGACTTAAGCTTTCTGAGCCTCAGTTGCCTCTTCTATGTAAAGGGGATTAAAATAATAGCAATACCTATTTTATAGAGTGATGAGAATTCAATTGCTTAAAATATGTAAAGCACTTAGAACAGTGTCCGTAATGGAATAAATACAATGGTGAGATATTTCATGATTATATGTGGTAAATTGTACATACTTATATTTTTCACTAATGAAGGTGTTTGTGGTTATCCTATTTTCCCATTGGATTATAAACTTGTTGAATACCAAGCCATTATCACTGACTGTTATTACTCAGAATCTTTACCACAGTTATGTATATAGTTGATATAAATAACCTTAGTAATTCTTCCTAATGAATAATCTTGCCAGTAAGATCTTTTATATATATATATATATATATATATATATATATATATACACACACATATGTGTGTATGTATATATCTTTTATTTTAGTATACAAATTCTGTATGACTTGTCATTATAGAAATATCTTATAAATGAAAGTTTACAATTAAAAGACAACTAATGTCTCTGAGTATAGTGACTAAGTTCATGAATTAGGATTCTTTTAACATTTCTATAAAGAATATATCTATGACATAAAATATAATTGTATAAAGATAAATTGGTCATAAAATTAGGACAAAAAGTTGATGAGTGTGTTTGTCAGAAAGGAAATAAAAACAAGATTATGAAATCAGTGTGTACTAAATGTTTTCAAACTCTTATTCTGACTACTTTAATGAATGTGAACCCTAAATAACAATTACTGTGGCATGCAAACCAGATTCTTTCTCATGTCATTTCTAATTTTTCTTTGCTGCCATAGAGATTAATTCTAGCTTGCTTTAAAGCCCTGACCTAAGTTCAATTGTAATTAATGTCCAAAGAGGTATTAGAAATTTTGCAATTAGAGGACTGTTTCTATTCCTACTTCTCAATTAAGAGAATGTTTAGTTTTAACTAAATGGTATTAATGCCTCTCAATAAAAAAATAAATTTTGTTTCAATCTCTTCTTTGTCAATATTTATGTAAATAATAAAGGGTTAGGATATGTTAGAATTTTCTCATTAAAAATGATTATCTTCTACAGCATGAGTACAATCACAGCCTTAACTATGTTATACACTCAGTGTGTTTCATAAAAACATTTTAGAAAGTTTCTTGCAATTAATAATAGTAAATATATGAGTAGATAAATTTACCTCTTTTATTCCAAGTGTATATAGAAATATGTATAGTTTTTGAAAGGCACACTGTGTGTAGGGTTCTGTGATAAATATCATGGCTAGAGCTGAAGGTGGACTTATGAAGATAGTAAATGAAGTTAAATATATCAATATTTTATATATATATAATCTATTTTATATATAAATATCAAGACAAGTATTTATTCATCAGATACTATGTACAAGACACTTAATTCAAGCTCTGCTTGTTCTAACATTGCTTTTAGGATGACCAACAA
Organism: Phocoena phocoena; assembly: GCF_963924675.1. Taxonomy (NCBI): domain Eukaryota; kingdom Metazoa; phylum Chordata; class Mammalia; order Artiodactyla; family Phocoenidae; genus Phocoena; species Phocoena phocoena. The sequence continues at coordinate 70,856,489 of NC_089219.1, read as the reverse complement.
ATATTTTCAGAATGACAAATATACTTCAGTTACTGTTCTAAGTACTACGGTTATTCAAGATAAAATCCCTACCGTCAGGGTGCTTATGTCCAGGAGTAGTGTAGGTGGACAGTAAATACATACATACAGAAAGCTGAAATAAATGATTCAGGTATGATAAACAATGTTAAGGTAAAATGGTTTTATACCCTTGAGAGGGACTGTGTGTATGTGAAAGAGTGCTTTACATTAAGCAGCTGGGAAGTCTTTGTGCCTTAGAGCTTTTTGACGATCCCTGTGAAGAGTGTTCTAAGAAAACGTATAGGTACAAGTGCTCTGAGACTGGAATGCAGAGGGTATATTCCCCAGACAGAAAGAGCAGTGTGCCTGGGGCAAGTAAGGAAGGTAGAGAATAGGGGAGATGACTTTGAGTGAAGTCCAGATCATGTAGAGTCCTGAGTGCCTTGGCAAGAAGTTAGATTTTATTTTCTTGCAGTTCAAACCTATTGGTAGTAATCTGGTTACATTTAAATATTAGAAATACAAGTCTGGATGCTGGATGGATGATAGGAGAGCAAGAGTGGGAAGCAGGGAGATGGCAAATTATTTGGCAGTTGATGTAAAGAGGCTCAGAGATGATAATGAATTAGACTAAGGTAATACTTATGAAGTGGTGGCCGGATTTAGAATATATATTCTGAGGGACCTTCCTTATGGATAAGATGGGAGAGAGTAAAAGAGGGAGTCATGCATGACTATTTGGTTTTGTTTGTTGGTTTTCATCTGAGAAACTGAGCTTATGCTGCTGTTTGAAAATGGGAAAACCAAATATCTGGGCAGGATATAATAAATGGTTCTGTTTTGGCTGCATTCAGTTTGAGATGTCTATAGATCCTATAGTAAAGATAGCCAAAAGGAAATTAATACATGAATGAGGAGGTGAAGGAAGAAGGCAAAACTGGAGAGAGAAATGTAGTTGTCATCATATGGAATGCATGTAAAGTCACGGGAGTAAATGAAATAACCTAGGGAGAAAAAAGGGGCTAGACAAGAGAAGAAAAGTAAAAATGAAGACCTTGAGTATCCAAAATTTGGTGGTCTATAAAAGAGGGAGAACCAGCAAAAAATACTGTGAAGAAGAGGCTAGAGGGATAAGAGATAAACCAAGAGATTGAGAGACTAAACAAATCTAGAAAAGAAAATATTTTGAGAAGAAATGGGTGGTAAATCTCACCAAGTGATATGTAAGGTTGAGTCATATTGGCCTTGGTATGACAGAGTCTGTGGTGATATCAATTAGAACCTTGGGGAGGAAAAGCCTAATTGGAAGTGGTTAAGAGAGTACTGAAGGTTTAGGATATGGAAACAATGAGTAGAGGCAGATCTGAGAAGTATGGCTCTGAAGAAGAACAGAAAAATGGCTAGTAAGGGGACATAAATTCATTCATTTATTTCACTTAAAAAGTAAAACAGGAAAGCTCTTTGGCCGCAGCAGCTGTCAGAGTATTATCTTCAGGATTGGTTCAGGTAATCTAGATGGATGGGTAAATCCCATTTTCTGCATATACTATTCTTTCCTATACTTGTAACTACAAACTTGGTGAAAAACGATGACCTTCTCAGATGAGTAGATCCTTTCTTCAGTCTAAGGCATTTGAATAACTGCGTTTTCTTGCTCAAAGTTGTAGACAAGTACAGAGTTCATACTACATACCAATAACTACACTATGTTTTGGAGAGTCTAAAGTAAAAAGATACAGCCTTGGTCATTAAGGACTTCACAGCCTAATTAATCCTCATTAGTTCTGAGTGTCTTATTTTGGGGTTGTACAATTTAGTGCCATATCAATTGTGTAACCACCTCTGTGGGGAGATATGTCATTTGTTCTAGGTAGATAAAAATGAATTCACTGTCATAGTTACTTTGGAATTAAAATGTAAAAAGTCCATCAAAAATAACTTTCATATTTGACCCTTCTGGAGAAAAATATAAAGAACAAAAGCATCTGCACTGTGTGTTAGTTGGCAAGTCTCCTTGTCTGGCACTTTCCAAATTGTTTTAACAATGTTTGGCAAGAATCTATCACAAATTATGGATGATTATAATTTTGCGGCATGTGAAAGCAGATGGAGAAAATGAATTGACAGAGAGAATGTTTCTTCCTAGGAAACTAAATGGTAATAATAATTATCTTTAAAGAAAGCAAAAAAAAATAAGAATTACCCACTGACTTTCTGATATATATTTCAGAACTTATTGAAAAAAGCCTTCAACTTATACAAAAATGGAAACTGATAAAGAGAAAAATATATACCAAAAATTACTCTAGAAGGATAGACAGTATACAAACAAACAGGTATTCTGACTTCTATAAAAGCCTAATTGTTTCATTAAAATGTCTGCTTGCTAAGGAAAATAATTAATTAAATTGACAGTTAATTGAAGAAAGAACACATAATTGATAGTGGCTTATTTTACTTAGAGGTAAAATTTCTGTGCTCCTAACAAATGAGATCATTTTTCAATATTTTTTTTTAACTCATGAGCAATCATATGGAAAATCATGGTAACTTTATAAAACAGCCACATTTTAGAAGTAAACTGAAAATAAGCAAGTTATTATTTTAAAGTAATTCATAATGGTACTTTGTGGTTTATAACAATGCACTTCTGAAGAGAACTGAGATCTAGAGTCAGAATACCTGGGTTCAAATCCTGGACCACGCAATCCTTGCGAATGATTTATCACCTCTATCACTTTAGTCTCCTTTGCCTTCACAATACTACATCCAGGACCCAAGCACTTTTCACCACCTCCACCACTTCAGCCCTGGTCTACGTTGCCATCATCTCTCACCTGAATTATTGAAATAACCACCTAACTGGTTTCCTTGATTTGAATCTTGCTCCCTGAGACAATTCTGAAAATGGCAATCAGAGAGATCCTGTTAAATGTAAGTCAGACCCTGAAGCTCTTTTATTTAGATCCTCTTGGGCTTCTCCTGGTCTTTAACATCCATTTCCACTCTATCCTCCTCTCTTATGCCTCTGACCTCATTGTTTGCACTTTCCCCCTTGCTCCTGTTTCTCTACACAAGCTGGTCTCCTTGCTGTTCTGTGGACACACTAGGCAGGCTGCAGTCTCTAGCTCTTTCTACTTGCTGCCGCCCTCTGCTTGCAGCCCCTTCTACCAGACATCTTCATGACTTGTTCCTTCACTATATATATATATATATATATATATATATAAAAAGGATTAATTGTCATCTGCATACTTTAGTTATTTGTACTGTTTATTGTTTGTCCTTCTTTACTAGAAAGTAAGATCCGGGATGACAGAGATTTCCACATCTATTGTTTAGTGACATGACTCAAAATTGGAGCCACAAACATTTTTAAGTGAATTAATAAATTGTAGTTATTATTATCGTGTTTGAGAATTCATGTTCTGGTTGTTGCCTCAGACATTCAGTTGCAGGGAAATCACTTAATATTGCCTTACTTATAAAATGAGGCTTAAAACTCCAACTTCACTAGGCTTTTATGGGGATTAATAATACAAAGTAAAAATATCTACCTTACAGGGTGCTATGAGAGTTAAATAGAGCATTTACATGAAAAGTACTTAGCACATTGCTTGGCAGATAAAAGGCGATGAATTAATGTTAATAGAATTTGCATCTGAATGAAGAAATAATGTTATGCAAATCCAGACATCATTTATTTGGGCACTGATTTTGTATTTAGGAAAACAAAATTATGTGGATTATTTTTCATGGGGAATTTCGTAAAGCATAGAATCTTACTCAATTATGTATTTGTTCCTAAACTCCTTATTCATACACATTTAGATGGTTTCTATTTTTTACTCATAAAATATATATCTCAGAGTATGCATGAGCATTTTGCCAATGTCTCATGCCCATAGACCATCAAGGAACACTCCTATGGTCAAACAGAGTTGGACTGATTGTGTATTTCTGGGAAGGAGGTGGAGATCACACTCCATGGGAATGGTGGCACATCTCAGTAAGAGGGTATTGGAAGGGACTTACAGGTTTGGGGCTCCTGTTAGGTAATTTTAGGGAAGTAGTTAAGAAAGTAGGACTTGAGGTTGGGTGCCTTAAGGAAGCAGAGATAATTCTGTGATGGAGCATCTTAAGTTTTATCTAGAGAGTGGGAAGAAAGAAGTGGGGCTAAAATTGCAATTGGAAAAGTAGCAGTAATCACTGATGTTAATTGAGGGTGGGGGGATGTTGGTAATTGTTGTGTATGGTTTGTACAACAATCTTGTTTGTGCCCAGCCATGACTACTGAGTGCCTTATTTATGTTCCACTTCATCATGGTCACATAGTGACCTTGTCTGGTGTTGGTGACCTGTGAGATTATATACATGCAACAGGAGAACAACATGACCTCCCCTGGAGTACTGCGGTTAGAGCCTAGCTACACCTAGGATTGATTGCTAGAGCCAGACCAGCTCCCAACTGTCATGGACTACTTCTCCCTTTCTCAGGCTTTGTACACATGTGCAAATATATTGAAACTTGGTTTTGATGATTTCAACTTTTTTTTATGATGTACTAAGCCATGCAAATTTAGATGACTAGTTCTTAAGATATATAATTCTTGGGGAAAAAATGTCAGCATAATTTTATATCCAAATTAATCGTAATGGATATATGATACAGTTTTGGCAGAAACCGATACTCAGCCTTTCTTAGGTAAATAGTTATAAATATCCAAATATAGCCTAATTAAATAATATTTTAGAACAAACAAGATTTGCCAGACTTATCTGTAATGTACGGATCATTTTTTAAGAATGCATTATCACAGTTAAGAATAACATTTGTAATAAAAGTAAAAAGAAAGAAAAATTGCAATGCAAAAACGTTCTTGTAATTTAATCATGAAGAAACATCCAATTTCCTCAAGTGCCCTTTAAATATTATTGTATCTTACATAAGTTCACACCACTCATTTCTTGGTTATCTGCTAGGAGATTTGCATTTAAAAGTTATTATTTATGAATATCCCACTTACTAAAATAAAAAAAAAAAAAAACTTATGCCAGTTCATTTAAATGTTAGTCAGCTGTTGCTACCTAAGATAGTAGCTATTACACTAAAATCTTTCGGCATTGTGTTTTTAAATCTTATTGGATTAGGTCATTATCAGGATTAGTAGCTCTCACATTATATAGATGTAGACAGATAAATGGATAAAATGATTATAGGTAACTCTTATAGATTTTTAGCTCTGAGTGATCATCAAGTCAAAGCCCTTTCTTGGTGAGGAAAATGAGACAAATAGACAGACATTAAATTACACTCTAAGACATGCAGAGCTGAAATAAGGAACTGGAGTTTTTGACTTCAGAGTCAAGGCTTTTCCATGTGACACATGTCTTATCTCTGGGTTAAGATGAAAAACCTTCTGTGGATTTATCTTTCTGATCTAGCAATTCACATAAATTCAACATTTATTATTTGGGGGACCCAGGAAGAAGAGTGAATCAAGCTGTCAAGCTCCTTTTATTTTACCACATTTTGCTGTCTGAAAAAAAGCATACCTGATCGCAAAATGCTCCAATAAAAGTATACATAGGTGACTTCCTATTGTGTGGTATGGAATGAAAGCTTCAAAAATGATGAACACTGCTGTTGATAACCCTCAAACAGTCTGTGTTTTTGTTTGTTTGTTTGTTTGGCAAATTATCTAATTCTAACTCAAATGGGCACCTAAATCAAGAATTTTGGAGGCTCACCAGTCTCTGATAACAACTACTGCTGTTTTAAGTTAGAACCCTCTAAATGAGTCGTTGAATATATAGTTTACTCTTTGTGGAGCCCATATATACTTAATAGCTAAGGAACCTATAGTCTATGAAATACAATTCCACAGCATGTTTCATTGTTTTATAAGGTTGGTCTTGGGGGAATAACTGAAAGTGGATTTCGACTAAAAAACACTGTCTTTAAAGTTCTATTTCATGCTACAAATTACTTTTTAACTAGAATTCTTCCAACAAATCAGTAAGAAAACAAACAAAATTCTGATGCATTTCACCATAATTTTAAAAGCTTTGTCATCTCTTTTTCTTTTAACAAGTCTTTTCTTTTTTACAAGAGCTTTTAGACTCATAAATTTAGTTAGAAATTTTGTGTGTTTTCCCCAAATCCCCTTCTTTAAAATCCCACATACTAGTCCATGGGCATGTGTGATACACTTTGCTAAATGAAACACTCAATTATAGGACTGTGTTTGCAATGTGCCAGTTAATGTTTTCGCATGGGTGAGGCCATCCTTACGACACCTCATTAAAAGAAAAGCCAGCCTCTTCCAGAAGACCTAATTTATTGTACACTGGGGGTTTGTGCTTAAAAATGGTCTCCTACTGTATGTAAATTGTTCTAATGCTTGTAGAGTACCCAAATACTAGAGGTTTGGTATCCTCTGGAAATAAAGATGCAAATCACAAAACAATAAATTCTAGGTTTGTAACAAACACCCAGAAGAAAACTTCAACAAATCATAACTGTCAGTGAGATAGATGATGAAAGTTTTTGTCATGCAAAGGAATACTAATCATTTTGCTTTTGCAACCATTTCTTTCCCTCACTTCTCTCATATTCTCTCTCTCTCTCCTCTTTGGTTTCAGGCACGTCATCAACCTTAATGATAAAATCCTTCCACAAAAATAATTCTTAAGCCTCAGGAACAATCACCTCTTTGGCACCCTGAGAGAATATTTCACAAACATCATCAATCTCCTTCTGATCATGATTTACAACCTTTCTTTGTGGCCGATGCCCCAGCAACATCGCACTGGGATTTTCCTCCACTTTGCCCTCTAAACACATAGCAACATAACTGTGTGCTACTGCCAGTTTGGAAACACATGCTTGACAAAGAAATCAAGTACAAGCTACAGATATTAGGCTGCAAAAACACTTTCCAGAGCAGCTGTGTATTAATGCTTGGACTCCAGAAAAGTGGAGAGGGAGATAGCTATTTCTCTGTAGGTTCTGAAGCCAGTATTTTCTGTTCCACATGTCAATTGTCAATGGCATTCAGAAAGCCAAGTAATGATAACTTCAGGACATGAAATTTGAATTTTTCAAAAAAAAAAAAAAATAAAGTTAGTGAAAAAATTTGTATGGGTATATATTTATCCTAGCCAAACGTGTATCTCAAGAATAGTTAACAGTTGTCTGATAAATGCCATCTTTCTGGATGTTTTCCTTGAAACTCAGGAAAGGAGTCTGTACCACAGATGAATTCATTTAGTATATGTCTAAACTCACTCTTACTCTGTGTGCTCAGTAAAACAGATGCACATACATTATTAATTGTTAACGAACTTGCAATCATCATCAAGGGCAGAAAAACTATACCCCCATCAGGAAAGCACACAAACATGATTACTTGAAAACATAGGCAGATCTTAAGATGTCCATATTGAGTGAAATGGTAGGTACTGACAGGTCTAGCAATATTTATGAAGGAAGCTTGGCAAAGCAAAATGTTTACAATAACCAAGTGATGCAAACCAGAGGACTTTGTGAATCTGGGTGCTTGACAGAAGAGTCAGAATTCTTATTCTCTCTCTCCAACCCCTCCAAAGAATGTGTATGTATACAAAGTGGGAGGGAGAGAATGCAGTAATGACACATAACTTTGGTCTTGACAGGAAGTCTTAGATTTTTTTTTTTAATAGTTGGATTACATTATAAGAAGTGATTGTTCACAAACCCAATCACTCAGGTGGTCTGGTGAAGAATAATCAGATCATAGGAGAGCATCTATATTAGGAAAAACAAATTCATGTTAATTACATAAGCAAAGGGGTTCACATTTTCATTTTCCTCTTGTCTTGAGTTTTTGTATGCTCTGTGGTATGGGCTGGGGTATTTTCAGTTTTAAGTATCAAGTTGCTGAATCCAAACCAACTATAGGTTTGGAAGATTCACTCTCTCCTACACTGCTGGTAGGATTTTAAATTGAAAAACTTTGAAAGACTACATAGAAATAGTTTTACACTGCCTTAAAAATATCCAGGGCTTCCCTGGTGGCGCAGTGGTTGAGAGTCTGCCTGCCGATGCAGGGGACACGAGTTCGTGCCCCGGTCCGGGAAGATCCCACATGCCGTGGAGTGGCTGGGCCCCTGAGCCATGGCCATTGAGCCTGCGCGTCCGGAGCCTGTGCTCCGCAACGGGAGAGGCCACAACAGTGAGAGGCCCGCGTACCGCAAAAAAAAAAAAAAAAAAAAAAAAAAAAAAAAAAAATATCCACATACTTTGACAGAGTAATTTCACCATTCTGAATTTATCCCAAGGACATAATCTGAAATTCATATATTGATTTCCGTAGAGAGATACCCTGTGTTATAACTAAGTAGTGGAGACAAATAACTCAATGATAAGAACAGTTAACTAAGTTATAGTGTATACATATATTGGGATAATATAAAGTCATTAAATTATATATATGTAATATATTCAATTATATATTACATAGTGGGAAATGCATGTTATGTTAGGTAATAAAAAGCTACCCCAACTTTTCATAAAATGTAGTCTTTATTAGAAAAATACACACTTTAAAAGATATGGAAAGAAAACAAATTGAAATGTTAATAAGATTTCTCTCAGGATGAGATTATGGATGATCCTAAGTCAGTTACTTATCTTTTACTCTTCTATATGTTTTATTTATGAAATGACAAAGACTCTTTTTAGAATTGGTAGTTAGGAGAAAATATAGTGTGTTCACCAAACTATTTCTCTGGGATCAGAACGAGACTACATTTCCTAGCCCGCATGCGTCAAGTGAAGGATTATGTTTCTGGTTCTCATCAATGGCAGGTAGACAGAAATCATGTGTCACTCCTGTCCAAGGCTGTCAGGTGTGGGTGTGCCTTTTCCATGCACATGCTCTTTTGTCTTCTAGACTGGAAGTGAAAGATTCCAGGACAGTAGAGCAGCCTATAGCCCTTAGCTACCACCTGGATAAAGCGCTAAGCAAGTAGGCCATGTCATTCTTATTACTATTGAGATTTTCAAGTTTGTTACTTCAGCCTAGCCTAGCAATTATCAGCTATTTCACTGAGATACAAGTGACTTGCTAGCTTTCTTTACTTAATGATAAGAGTCCGGGATATATAAGTAATGCAAAATAGGAGGGTGTAAGATATTGCTGCTTTTATGTGTCCTGATTTTTTAATGTAAGTTTGTTTAAAGCTGTAAACAAATGTTGTGGTTTGGGGATTCTTAGCCTGGTTGTTTACCTCCTTACATTGGGAGCAGCAGGCTTCCAGATTTTATATTCAGGGAAAAAATACATACAGAAATATGACAAATATGTAGATATTACTGCTGCAAGATGCTTTCTTCATTTCGGGAAAAAAATGTTCACAATTGCATGCTTTTACACAGACTATTCCTTCAGCCTGTAATTTCTCCTTCTCTACGTGACAAATGCCTAACCATTCTTTACAATCAAACTCAAATGCCTTGCCTCAAAAGCCTTGTTCAACCCAGTCCCCAATGTGTATAGACATCATTCTACATAAGCTCTAAGTTCAGCAATAATGATTTTTAAAATTCTTATGTTCCCAAGTTTTAGCAAAGAGCCTAGCATAATATAAATGATAATTGAATTTGATATTGTTTCCAATACGTTTCATTTGTAATGTCCTGTGTTTATTAATTCCACTGTAGCAAGTGACAGAAACATGAGTATTTCACGTTACGTGTTCCTCCTACCTAACTTAGCTAAAATAAAGATCCCTTACCTTGGGTACTTTTGATTTTGCAATTTTAATATAGTAATTCTAACTTTTTCTTTTGGTACTGAAGTTTCTTTTAAAAGAAGCTAGTGGGAAAGTTTAGAATCTCTAGGAGCCTCAGACATAAGAAAATTCTGCTGTCATTCAAAAGCTTTTTTCCACGGGCCTTCATTCTGTAATTACGACAAAGACTGGAGAAAGAGCAGGTAGTTGAGAAAGTCCTCCTCGGTGGTAGACAGGCACAAACCCTTCTCACTTCTCCAGACTCTTGCTCATATGAGGCAAAACTGTTTGCCTCTGAGAGAAGAGAATACTTACCTGTCCCCAAGACAACCACAACCATTGTGCCAAGTATCTTAGTCGAGCTACTATAACAAGATACCATTGACTAGGCAGCTTAAAAGTAGACATTTATTTCTCAGAGCTCTGGAGGCTGGGAAGCCTGAGATCAGGGTGCCTGCACGGTCAGGTTCTGTTAGAAGCCTTTTCTGACATGCACATGGCTGCCTTCTTCCTGTATCCTCACTTAACTGAGAGAGAACACTCGCCTGACTTCTTCTCTTCTTTAAAAGGGCACTAATCTCATCATGCAGGTTCTACCCTCATGACCTCATGTAAACCAAATTACTTCCACAAAGCTCCACTGTCTAATATCATCACATTAGGGGTCAGGACTTCAATATGTGAATTTGGCTGGAGGTGAGGATGTAATCTTTCAGTTCAAAACACCAAGTAATGTTGATAATAGTCTGCTATTGTGAAAGAGGAGGACAACTTCCTTCCACTGGTCCCAGGCAAAGGTATTCTGCTGTGGAAAGAGGAATGGAAGCCAAAGCTGTCAGTTCCTAGGGAAGGGGCATGAAACCCACTTAGGTACAGGATCTTGCACTGATATAAAGCGGATGTTTACCACTATTGAGGGAAGAGTGAGAATTTCCATTCTCTACTACCCAAGACCATCCTAGACACAAGGCAAAGTTTTGCTACTAAGGCTGGGAGAGAAACAGGAATGCTGAGATAGTCACATCTTTAAATACCAGGTTCGCAGGACCTGCCTAAGACTGGGGTTAAGATAATGAAGATCCTCCCACCCATCCCCCTCCATAAACCTCACATGGAGTAACATGCAATAGTGGTCTCCAGCTGCAGAAATGTAGCAGCTTGGAGAAAGAGCCCTCTCGGTGGTGCAGGTGTTCAGGGCCTCAAGCAGAGTGGAAGAGAAACACTGAGAAACCCGTCCAGCACACGAAGTCCCACACTAAGCACAGGAGAGCAGCAGCCCGCCGCCACTGCCTGAAGAAATAGACTGTTTCCCTTCCCTTTACAACCCACCACACACACACTAACAGCCAGGTCGAATAAGTGTGCCCATCTCCAGGCATCACTGCAACTTACCTCAGTCTCTAGTTATGCTCCCACAAAATGTTCAGCATTGAAAAAATATGAGACTCACAAAAATGTAAGAGAAAACAACATATTATCGAGATTAAGCAGTTCATGATCAAGACTTTTAAACCATCCAAATGTTGGGTTAGGGACTTTAAAATAACTGTAATTAATATTTGAAGGATCTAAAAGTTGTATGGCATACATAACATAATACAAATATAATTTAAATCAAGTTTTTAAAACTGAAAAATATATATTTGGATTAAGAAATGGATAGATTAATTTGTCAAAAATGGTTCTTTTAAAATTGTCATCCAAATTCCTCTTAGGGAGACAACGTATTATTTTGGAAATTATTTCATTAAGGTAATTGCGATTGGGTAAAAATATAATGTCTTGAGTTAGCAGGAGAAAAAATATCAAAATAGATAGGTAAATTGTTCTTTGTTTAAAACAATCAGGCATTTAGGCATGGGAAATACGTAAAAGGAAAGAGAAACAAAGGAATATCCAGAAACGTGGCAGTATCTGCCAAATGAGAGTGTCTAGTGCTTACCTACCTCTAAGGTAAAAATCATTCTGTTACCATGTGACACTCTCTCCTCTCTCTCCTCACAAATTTCTAGTATAGTTGACTCAAACACAACAGCTTTGTGTGATGTTGGAATGACATAAGAGGAGAAACAAAGAAATAGTAGGAAGAGGCGTATTTGAGAAAAAGATAAATTTAGCAGAATCAGGAAAAAGTCTTTAGCAATATCCGAGGGAATTCACAGAATTCTGGAGTATGGCTTTGTACAGTCTACAGAGCATGGAATGGAGGTCCAGGCCAGTCTTTTTGATATTAAGTCAGAGAGACCCCTAACTAATGTCTAAGTTACATGACTTTGCGTGGAAAAAAGATAAATAATGAACAATATATATTTGCATTGTGTTATTTTAAAATGTACATTGAAAGAATTTTTACTAATTCCATAATTATCAGTTTTTTACACTCATGGAAAGAAACGAAACGTTACCACAAAGCAACACTACGGAGCTGTCCTTGGCACTCCTCCGGCACATGGCTGCTCAGGATAGTATCATGAAGGCTCAGGAAAGAGAGTGAGGGAGTGTGGGAGAGAGTAGTGATGAGGGGCACCATGTCTCCATTTTCTGTGCATTTTTAGGGCCGAGGAGAATATAACTTTAGGATGGATTCCACTGGAGAAAAAAATGATAATGTTTTATCCAGAATATATTGTTATAGAAAGAGTACTTTCTTTTAATGGCTTTTGCCACATGCTCTCTTTTTGTGAAAGGAATCGAGGGTATTAGTCAAGGGTTAATCAAGGGTATGATATGTGTTTATGTTAAACTCTTACACTACTGGTTATCTTGAGTGAGTATGAAACTTTCCTTCTTTACTTGTGGTTTCGTATTACTTTTATTGTTACAATAGAAATGTATTACTTTCATATTCAGAAGTCATAGAAAATAGTAAATTTGTTTTTAAACATTGTTATTGTAGTGTAAATGCCTTACAATGGTGTGTTAGTTTCTACTGCATAACAAAGTGAATCAGCTGTACATATACATATATCCCCATATCCACTCTGTCTTGCGTCTCCCTCCCAACCTCCCTATCCCACCCCTCTAGGTGGTCACAAAGCACTGAGCTGATCTCCCTGTGCTATGCAGCTGCTTCCCACCAGCTATCTGTCTTACATTTGGTAGTGTTTATATGTCAAATAGACATTTTTAGTCTTATTACAAATTAGGTATTTGTACTGTTAATGTTTTTATCTTTTCCCAAACAATTCTTATCAGTACTTGATTTTCCTTTATATAAGCTATAAAATAATTATCATTATATGACATAAACAATTTTGTGTTCTTCTAGTTTTCATATGTCTATGCAATATGTTTTTCTGTTACATGTTCTTCATAGATATGATGTTTAATAACTTCAAAATATTTTGATTAGCAAATGCACTATATATAATTATTCTATTGTTAGGCCATTAAGAAATTTTTTTCCTTCTACTTTTTCTCTGTAATGAACAGTGTATTCTTAGTTAATCTATTCTGGTTGTATGGAACAGAAACCAGATTGACTTAGCTTATGCAAAGGGAAAAAGAAAAAAAAAAAGGTATGTACCCCTGACAATTTAAGGAAAAGCTGAACAAAGTTTTCAGTTGAGTTTGAGACTGGGACAGTTCGGAAGGTCACCAAAGGAAATGGTTTTTATGTTCTCTCTTCCACTAAGTTACTGACATAAATTCTTCTCCCAACATTCAACCTCCATGTCCTTCAGTTCAAATTTCAAGAGGGAAAAAATCTGGTTGCCTTGATTTGTGCCAGGTGTCTCCCTAACTCTAATCAGCAATATACAAACATGGCAGCCAGCAAAAGATGCCCCCTTGTGAAACTGGACCAATAGTTCTAAGAAAAGGACTGTACAGATACCCCAATGACTGTCTCTAAGAATGTGATGAACATTTTGGGCATAGAGCTTTTTTTTGATTTAGGATTATTTCCTTTAAGTAAATTTCCAGATATAGATTTTCTCTGTAAAAGGATATAAATCTTTGATGATTCTTTTAAAGATTGATATCTTTATTTCCCTTTCTATTGCTCTCTCTCTAAACAACTTCCTCTGCTGATCTCATCTCAACCAATGCCTTCAACTACCACTTATAAGTAAATAATTTTCCAGCCAATATCTAGACCTCCAATCCTACTTGGGAGCTCCAGCCTCATATATCCAAGCTGTTTACTTAAAATCTTGCAGAGAAAGTCTCATTGCCACTTCCAAACCACCAGAACTTCAATTAAACTCATAATGCTTCAGCCCAAACCTAATTCTTTTTCTCTATTACCTACATTAAAATGATAATGAAAATCTTCAATGGTTCTCCAGAGTGTTAAGATAAATTCCTTCTCCTGCCTAGGTTCAGGCCCCAAAGTCTGTTTTTCTCATAAAATTATATGTTATCCTCCCTCCTACCACCACCACATATAGGTGTGTCTTACTGCGCTCCAGCCATGAAAGGTCAAGCTTTCATTTCTCTTTCGTTCTCTCTGCAATGCCATTCTTTATCTCTTTGACTAAACAACTTCAAGTCAGCTTAAATGCTAACTCCTCAAAAATTTTTCCTAACTCATTAATTTATTGTTCTACTCTCTGCTCCTGTAGTGCCTGTGTATAATTTTATCATGGTGTTTGTTGAACGAAACAATTGTTGGTATACACGGATCTATTTCCGTATAGTGATCTCTACTGGGATAGAGAGTACTTGGTACTATACTGTATATAGTACAAAATCTGCTGCGAGAGACCAGAGTTTGAACCAGAGACTAAGCAATATAGATAATACAACACTGTCTAACCAGTACAAAGATATTACCTTAGAATTTGAAGAAGAAAGACAGAAACAGGTTATGAGAAAATGGCTGAAACGCCATCCTGCCAGGGTGTAGTGCCAGTGAAAAAGGAAACTTTTACTTTGGCATTAATTACAATTATTTGAAATATCAATATAGTTTTTCCCCACTTTGAGAATTTAAGGGAGACTACCTTCACCCCATAAGCAACCTCCTTCTGATATTACTTTACTTATAGTAAAGAGACTGGCCAACTATATCAGATCTAAACAAATTCCTGAGGCAAGTCAATATGGATCCGGAACTAAGCCTCACCATCTATGTTAAGCTTGTAAATCAATCTGCAGTGTTGGCAGCCAACAATAAAAATGGACTCTGGCTAAACTAAACAAAAAGGAATAGGGGAAAAAAGAGGAAAGGATACTTGGGACTCAGAAAAATTGTAGGAGGCAAATGTTCACATTTGAGTACCACTAATATTTCAGGGAGCTCTAGAAGGTTACTAAACAGAAAAAAAGCAGCTACTGAGTACTCTGTTAGTTAAGACCCAGATATTCTAAGGTAAAAAGATACAAACTGTACAATGATTTTCCAGCCCAGCAGAAATCTTAGAAGGTACATCAGTGGGGACAGGCAGGCTCCCATTTCACCTAAATCGAGTGTGATTTTAGGAAAAAAAAAAAATCCTGTCAGTGGTCAGCTAGTAAAGTCTATACACAATAAATGTAGAGTGGAACAAATTAATTTCTTTTAAATTAATAATTGAAGACCCTGTAAGATTTATAGTTTCTATATTGCTCTGATCATTAAGTGATTGTATATATAACTAGAGAGAGAGAGAGTTTTGTGGTAGCTCAGGGTGATGAGAAATAAGTTACTAATTCTACTTACAAGAGGGAGAAGTCAAAGAAACCTTCACTTTTAAGGTTGTGGCTTGTGCTTTGAGAAGGAATCAGACTTTCCAACAAGGTGCGTTTGGGAAAGGGCATTCAGGGCAGTGATAACAGCTCATACAAAAGCATGTGGACACCTAAGCTCCAATCACCCTAAAGACCCTGAAGGTTGCATTTTGTCTCCATTGAATAGATTGTGTCAGGAAGAAGTAGTCCCAGCTCAGGACAGAAAACCAGCAGGGCAGCCTGTGAAAGCTATGAGTGTTAAAGAATTTGACTTGACCCTGTAGGTTGTTGTTAAAAGCTTACAAGGAAATGAGTTAGAAGATCAAATTTGCAATTCAGAAAGGTCACTCTGGCATCAATGAAGCCAACGGGGACAAGGAGTAGATAATGGGAGGGAGCTGAGATGAGGGTAACTGTCAGCCAAGATATCTTGGAAAAACAACTGACAATAATTTTAAATATTGTAATGTAGAAAGTGCTAGAATGCAAGCATGACATAAAACATGGAAGCTGAGTGGCAATTGTCCTTTTAAAATATTTATGATTCAGCCTGTAAATAATTTCAGGTAGACCTTCTTTTTTGAAAATAAGTCATGTCCTTTACTAAAACATTTAAAAAATTTCAAGCAACCAAATATATGAAGCATTCTTAACTCATGTTATGCTTCATTAATGCTTGCTCAGAGTGTATTCATAGCATAATCACTCAATTTCTTTTTAGAGATTAAACCAATTCTTCCGTATTGGAGTAATAATTCTAGATATTATTAATATCATAACAAGCCTAAGGCTAGTTAGTTTTCCAGTTAACAGAATACCCAGGGTCAAATTTTGATAAACACAATATTTTAAGGTAATAAAGAACTATAAACATTTCATTTTCTTCAGCAAGTATAAGTTCCCATAATTAATATGTTACACTATAACTCTACAATGTATATTATATCTCAGGAACTGCTGTTTTGGTTCATATGCTACCTCTTTCATCAGAAAGGCCAACTGTAGGCATTTGATGTGAAAACCTAATATCTAAATGCTGAGTTTGTCTAAATGCTGAGTTTGTCTAACATCTGTCAAGTGCAAGATCATTCCTACAATTGATGCTAACGATGTAACGATGTTAGTGCTTCCAAAATTACAGAATAAAGCTTTACTATTTTTTCTCAAAATGGACTGCTAAACTGTTATTTGGTCTCATGAAGCCAATACAACAATTTAATCTTTAATAATTTTGTAAAATCCAAAAACCGTTGATTTTTCTCTATCTCTCAACCATCGCTGGCTGTGTATTTTAACAGTTAAGTCTTCTTTTACATCATATCCTCCTCTTCATTGATACTGAAATAATATACTGTTTTGTCTTCCTTTTCTTTCTTACATATACAAAAAATTAGTTTTTTCCCCACTTATTGAAAAACTGGATATGGTAGTCACAAGGACAGTTACTAGGACTGACAATGGTGCAGCTTCCTCAGCACGACTGTACTCATATTGTACCTAGAAATATACCGTGAAACTATAATCCCCTCTTCCTGAAGTCCAACAAGAAAGATAAATAAATGTCTTATTGTGATCAACACATCCAATGAAACAGCAACTATGTGTTTACTATCTATTCCAAGTTTAGAACTTTATAGTTTGCCCAGAAATCTTCAGTTAAGAGACTACAAGGGCATAATCCCTATTCCTGTGGAGATTACAAAATGGATGAGCAGGGAACACACACACACACACACACACACACACACACACAAATGTAGCTAAAATTTATAATGAATCTTAAAGTGAGTACAACTATTATAAATACCATAAGAATTTGAAGAAGCCAGAGATTATAAACAATGTGGAATAAATTATTCAAAGAATGGCATGTGAATACGCAGAAAAATAATAGCAAAATAAAACTAGTATAAAATTTGTATTAATTCATTTTATTAAGTATGAGATGCTGGATGAGAATATCAGGCAATATGGAAGAACTGGCCTATGTGGAAATGTAATTTCAGCCCAGTATTTCACTTTTTTTCATTATATACTGGTGGAAAATTTGGGGAGGATGAGGACATAAATAGACCTAGTAACTAGCTAAACAAAATATCCATAAGATGCTTATGATGATTTAGCAGCAACATAGAAGGTTTCTAGTGATTTACCATGAACAAGGAAAAATAATAATGATAAATAAATAATACACTGGATCATTTGAAGCATCTGGGGAAAATTTCAAACTTACCTTCTAATGGACTTCAGATGAACAATTTCGGACCTGGGTACATGTTATATTACTCCGGAGGACTTGTCTATGTCACCATTTTTCATTAATGTAACTGATGAATATTCAGGGGGCATTTTCATCAAGTTTGTAACTGACACATATATCAAAGGGATGTCATAACCAGGATTCAAAAACAAATCATAGCAGGCTCTATTTTATTTTACAAGCCCCTAATTTTGTTATTACGTTCAACTAACACAAAATTGCATACGAATGAGGCATTATATACATGTCAAATTGTTTTAAAAGGTTTTTAAACACTTGTTTTTAATTTCTGTATTTATCTTGCAGTAAGTTAGCACATTGTTTTAGGGAATTATATTTCTGTTTATATTTTCTATGAGTAATAAAGCACCCTATGGACATTAGTAGGTTATTAATTCTTAATTACTGTATGTGGTGCCAAGGCCTTTTTTTGTTCGTATTTTTTTTTCCAACCTGTATTTTATAAGGTGAAATTGAACAGGAGTGAATCAATACCCTACAAAGGTAGCCTAAAGTCAATTATACAAGTACATGATGAAAGAAACATCATAGCAGTTTCTGTAAAAATTATGAGGATTGACATTATAATAAGATTAACATGCCATGTGAGTCAGTAAGAAATCAATAATCAAATAGAAGTTTGAAAGTTTCCTTGTATAATTTTCACTGTAGTATTCTGTTTGGTTCTGTGTACTTTAAAGAGAAAGAAACAAAGTCCCATTGAGGGGAAAGAATCTGGGCTATTACAGAATTGAAAACAGTTCCTGAATTTTGTATTGATAGAATAAAATACATGCATGGATCTAGGGGAAAAATGAGGCTAGAGACTAGAAGCCAGATCGTAGTTGTAAAGTCAGAAGAAGCCAACAAAGAATTTAACCTAAAAGAATATCATGATTCATTTTTAATTATTTTAGAACAACTACTTGTGCAAGCAGTGGGCAGAAAGCTTACAAGTAGAGGAACCAGCCTGCAGTCTGTGGGAGATGATGGAGAAAGTGACAATGGGGAAGGACAGGAGGAGACAAATCTGAGAAAGAAAAAGGCAAAACCTATAGGATTTGGGGACTGATTAGATATCGAGTGAGAGTTACACTGAATTTTCCCTTTCTCCCAGGAAGAAAAACAGAAAAAGATGTTAATGGACAACTCCCAGAGGAGGCAATACAATAGCTATTAATTGAACTTATTTATTATTTTTAACCTGATTCTTATAAATAAGATGAAAATTAAAATAAGAGACCAATTTTGTCAGCTATGAGAGTTCAAGTACTGGATTCTGATCAAACCTTAAGTTGCAGGTGACAGTATAAAGGTAGGAAATGGGAAATGTCTGGGCCGATCAGGGAACATGACTGCTTTACATTACTTATAAAAGGTATACAACAGCACTGGCTATATCTACCACCAAAGATTTGTTTAGCACATGTCAAGCTTAACTGCAATGCTGGAGAGCCAGCCTCATCTAGATACAGACTGACTTGAAAGTATAATGTTATTGAACAGGGGAAAATAATAATAATAAATAAATAATACACTGGATCATTTGAAGCGTCTGGGGAAAATTTCAAGCTTACCTTCTAATGGACTTCAGATGAACAATTTCAAACTGGGTACATGTTATATTACTCCGGAGGACAGACAGCTTTCAGTGGTAGAGTATCTCTAGCCTCAGATTCAGGAAACTTTTACAGATGCTGACTCTTTGACCCCATTTCCTAAAAATGATAATCATAGATGCCAAGCTGGTGTGGGGAGATGAGCATTCATGTCCATGCAGTATGGAAAATTGGTTACAATGATTACAATAGAAGAATGATTACAATAAAATACTATGCACCTAAGATGTATACAAAAGCAAATTGCCAGAGTATATATAAATATACATTTATTTTTAAATATTTGAATATAATACATTGAGGTATTAACAATGTTTATCCCTAGGCAATAGGCTTATAGATGTTTCAAATTTTTAATTAAAAAATTTTCCATAGCAATAAGAATTCATCCTTTATATAATTGAGAAAAAAATAACATTTTAAAATTTCAGATAGATCAAGCTTTATTACCTTAGACCATAATTCCCTGTTTAACCAAGTAAGTTTGCCCTTTCCAATTTTTAAAGCTTGTTTCTGAATAGAGAAGACAGAGTCAAAAGGATTTGGTAAGTTTAGTCTTAATTTGTCATTTGTTAATATTGCAGAATCAGCCCACAGTAATAAGTCCTCTCTCTTAGTAACTGCAGTGATGGCTAGTGAAAAAGAGAAAAATCGCTGGAGACAAATCATCCTGATTTTGTATCATTTGTTGATTTCCATGCTGTAAATGCTCCCATTATAGCTGATACCAAACTGATGTCAAACTGCCAACATTTTAGCATCCATCTTGCAAATTATATGATACTTAACAATTGGCCCTCCCCAGGCAGCACAAGCTCACTCCAACTCTTCATGAACAGATGCCCAGACAAGTTTGTTGAGTTAAATGGGTAAGGTTTTTGTTGCCTTCTTTCTGTCAAAAGATTTGTTCCTATGGACTTAATTTTCTTTATGCAAGCATTACTATTTTATGTCATTTTCTAAGATTTTTTTTCAGTTATGTACCCTCTCTTTCAACCTTTTGGACATATATGTTTATTTTTATCCATTTAAGTTAGATTCTTTAAGGAGATGACACGTCTTTATTTTTCCACAGGTTTATTTATGGATATACTGTCAAAATCAATTTTTAGCCTCCTATCATTCTCTCCTTTTAAAATCATTTGTTATAAGATTATGCTTAACTATTTTATAATTAAAAAATCTATTTATCTAAAGTTTAAGGTACATTAAAGTACATTCTACCTGTTCCAGTATTGATTTATTACTTTTATTAAAAAATATCTCTTTTATTTGGGGCTATTTTATACTCTATGTTGAGTGGTTACATTCCCCAGGTTACTTCTTTGCCATCAAGTGTTTTTTACTTTTTGGTCAGTTTTACACCAGAGGAATGTTCCACTTGTCCTTTGAATTTTTCACCTTCATTTTGAATGTTTTCCACTGAATACACTTATCCTTTCTAATCATTTGATGCCTATTACCTTCTTCATGATTATTTAAAAGACACTGGTTCATTAAGCACACTCATCATTCCTTAGTGCTCATGGAATCAAGTCTTGTAAAGCTGCTTAATATAAATGATTTTCAAAATTTCCCATACCTGCCCCCAAGGAAAAGAACAATTGCATTTTTTACATTTTTTACATTCTTCATTATTTCTCAATTGTTTACATTTCTTTTCTTCATTTTTTTCTGTTGAAGTCTGATGAAAGGAAGGAATTCAATAACTCACATGTGTTATAGCACCATTAATTTTATTCCTCTACTTATAGAGGATCTATTTTTCTCTATTCAATTTGCCTTTCACTGTATATATTTGTAAAAACCATTTAATTTTAATTAACTTCTTTAGCTATAATTATCTCATTTATTTATTTTTGGTCGTCATCTTTTCAATCTTCATCCTGTGAGGATTAACTGAAAAATTACTTTGTTTTTCCCCTTCATTTCAGAACATAATCTTCTTACTATTAGTTTTAAAAGGCAATCACTCCAGCTATATTGAAATTGGCATGTTATAAAAGTAATTATTTTAAAGAATAACCAAGAAGTAATAGCCCATGATATCTGTGCTCAAAGTTACATGTAAAGTGTTTTTTTTTATTATCTGTATAAAGGGAACAGAGGATAAAAGTGGGGGAGAGTTGAACTTGCTTAGAATTTCAGGTTCTTCTTGTCTTGAGCAGAAATTGCCCTTGAATACTTCTCCCTGCAAGAATATGAGCTTTGAATTTATTTTTAGAAAGATTGCCAATCCTTTAAAATTACAATTTACTCAAATTTACAAAAATAATCTCTACATCCAATGGTTAAAAGTGATATGTCCCTTGAAGAAATCTTCCGTTTTCCACGTCACTGGGAGATAGTTTTCCATAGGTATCTCCTCTTTCTACATATCTTGCAAACAAAAGCACAGATAGCCCTTTGTTCTGGACTGTCTTTTCAAGGGTGTTTATATAAAGAAAAGCTTTATATGCTATAGATAGTATCTTCTGCTGGAGCAAAGGAAGGGCAGCATACTACTGTCCCTTATAAAAGATTTGGGTTCTCCATGCTTAGTATTTTTCTCCTGTAATGAAACCCACTGCATGTGTCATAATACTGATCCATCTTTGCATCACAAAAATGCTGTTAATCGTATTACTTCTATTGCAGTGAATATTGAAAGGTCTTGTGTCTCTGACCTAGGAATCTTGTGTTTTTCACCAGCATCCATGAAACTATAACAAATTAACTTTGTAATTCACAAGTAGGGTAAAATACCAGACCCATTACAATTCGTCACACAAATAGTAAACCATCATTGGCTTTGGAATCAAAGAGTTGTATCAAAAGTTCTAAACTTCCTAAAATCATCTGATTACTTCCTGACCACTCTGTTCCTATTCCGTGAATAACCCAGGTTTTAACCATGAAGAGTAAAGAAAAATACGTAATAAAAACTAACTGCAGTATGCATTGTTGCTAAACAGCAGCAAGGTGATCAGGTAAATGTTGGCCTGAGAACCACAGAAATAAATGATTGAAAAGTCTCAGCTGTGTAACTCTAGGAATTAAAATGGATATGAATAAACCCATAGCAATTCATAAATCAAAAATGAGGTTATTCCTTTGACCTAAGATGCAGAGCTGTTTACAAAGCTAAGAAATATTACTATACATCTGTAGATGGGAAGGATACTGTGATCAGAACTGAGACAAGATAGAGCTTTTGTGTGATTTTAAAAAGCGCTGCCCACCTGGGCCCAGGCAGCACACTAGTTTGGAGAGCTGATAATGCCTTTCTGAAGGGCTGGAGCAGTGTTCTAGGGCTCAAGATTTGTGAGCTTTGTGAGTGGAACTTGGTGATTTCAGAATTTAATACAATCCCCCAGCAGAACATTTTAGGGAAGATCACAAAAGCCCATCATCTCAAGCAGCAGCCATGTATTTCATTTTATGTGTACCTGTGACATTAATAAGAATAGCTACTATTTATTTAATGTATTCTGTGTGCCAGGTAGTGTGCTAAATACTTTAAATGAATTATCTAATGTTATTATCAAAAGAACTATATGAAACAACTCTTGTTATTAACCTCATATTGCAGATGAAGGAAATAAGCTTTAGAATAATGATTTAGAGTGTAACAAAGGCAGGACTCAAAACTCAGGCCTGAGTCCAAAACCATACATTTAACCATTATACTCTGTTTCCTTTAGTATCTTTATCTTTGTACTTGAAAGAAAAAGATGATATCCAGACTAGCTTTTTCACGACCTTTCTTTCTTTCCCTATCTCCCACTGGCAAGCTTCTCTTCAATTAATTAATACTCATAATGTAATTCTTCATGTTGCAATGTGATAATTTAGAAATCAAATGTCAAGAGTTTAACTTCCCTGTTAATCCTTTTGTATCATGCTGTTTACTTTGTGATGCCTTTATTCTCCTGGGAAAAGAAAGAAAAAAGACAAAAACTTGGCTCTTTCTGAAATGTAACAGGCTTAACATTTTTCATACTTTCATTTGATGTGCTATAGCCACCTAGTATTTTGGAAATATATCGTCTTTACATAAATTCTAATATTCTTAACTTTATGGTGTATTTTGTCAATATTTTTTCTATGTAAAGCATTCCTGACTTTTTATAAGCTAACCAAATTGTTTCAATCAGGTCTTTCGATTTTCTATTCTTATGTCTAGAGCAACATATCTTTCTGAATTCTCTTCCTCCCAGAATTCAGTAAAAGCTCATTAAGTTTTTGGTCTCTCGAATAAAGAATTAATAATAACTTGGAAATTGAATAGGCTCAAATGATTTATATTTTAATGTTCTGGCACATGTCATGGGTGCAACTTGGTTCTCCTAAATCCACTGAGTTTTTCTTTATTCTTTCTATTTACATCCACTTTCTCCTGTGAAAGAGAATGAGGTCATCTTTTGAGGGAGTTTGCCCAAAGTAGCTCCTTCTGCAGCTAAGGAGAATTCAGCTTCTGAAGAACAAACCAAGCCTAGATAGATATAAGGGATGAAGTTCTGCCTTGGGAGTCTCAAGGCACGCATCTTTTTATATTTGTCAACAGTCAGCCTTGTTCTTTTCTTTGTAAAAAGAATCAGCTTTTCTTTTGGCATTACGTTTTGTCAGCTCCAAAAGAAAAACAATGTGTATAAATTATTAGGACATTGTGATTAATGGACTTCACTTAAAAATGCATCTGAAAAAAACCTTTAGAATAATGAGCTCCTGACTGAAACTTGTGTATCTCTAGTGACTGATTCATATTCCAAATAATACATTTTTCATTCTTCTAATTAATTTTTGGATCTTTGCTAAGTATGGACTATGGGAAAATTCAGGAATAAAATTCTATGGGAAAATTTTTCATCAAACAAAAAAATCGGGCTTCCCTGGTGGCACAGTGGTTGAGAGTCCGCCTGCCGATGCAGGGGACACGGGTTCATGCCCCGGTCCGGGAAGATCCCACATGCCACGGAGAGGCTGGGCCTGTGAGCCATGGCCGCTGAGCCTGCGCATCTAGATCCTGTGCTCCACAACGGGAGAGGCCACAACAGTGAGAGGCCCACGTACAGCAAACAAACAAACAAACAAAAACAAAACAAAATAACAAAAAAGTCAAGCACTTATATCTATTGCTGTCATAGCATAAAATATGATGGTAAAATAAGCCATGATTTTTATTACATGCATTTGCATTCTTGTTATCCTTGAAAGTTTAAGTTTTACTTATAATGATTGCTTTCAATACTGTTTCATCAGATTCTTAGTATGTTCTCATTCAGTGCAACTTGCCATGATATATAAAAATAAGGCATTATATAAACATTAGTAAAATATGAAATTCTAATAATAATACAATTAAGTCATCATACTCAAGATATTTACTATTGCATCAAATTCCATTGTCTACATATCTTAATAAAATTACCCTGTTTTATGAGAAAGATGTATAGAAAATAAGTCTCAAAAGATTTTCATGGGTAAAGGATACCAAAATTTGATTCACATTTCTTAATTTTAAGAGGCATAATGATCTCTAATGGTACAAGAAACCAAAAATACACATTATTGCCATGGAGTTAAAGAATCTTCCACTTGTGACAGCAACCAACTTAACGAGCCAATTCTAGCAATAATTGAGTTTCTGTGATTTTCTTTTAATTTCACTACCTGATGATACCTGAGAGCTGTAGACTTTATTTCAGAATTCCATTAGGAACCATTATGAGATCCTATTTCCTGGGGTTTTAAAATCTAATTGTCAGTCAATGTGTTACAGTAAGCCTAGCTTTCTGTTTGATTCTCATGGCTGTACGTGGTGGGAAAAAAACAAAAGAAGTATGTTCCATCATCCTGTCAAGGAGGTTTCTTAACAAATTACCTTTCCCCTCAAAAGAAAACACAGAGAGACTTTTTTGTTGCTTTAACAATTCTCATAGTTCATATCTTCTTTTCTAAGCTATTAAAGGGAACAAAAACTGAAAACCCGTAGAGCACAGACATCCTGACAACTGATGTCCTTAAGATTTATGAAGAAAGTTAAGTATTTAATAACTATATAAGAGTAAGCTATGCTTCTTAAGGATATTTTAGATCTGTTCATAAGCCTTTGCCTTACCTAAGAATAAAAGTACCCCACATAGATTCCATTTGACTTAAAGTTTGAAAATTGATTATTTCCTTTTCCTTTAGTAATTTTGTCATGAAAGATGTTCTCTGCATCAATTAATTTCATAAGATTTCATAACTGTTTTCTAGTTCTAGCATATTGCTGGATTTTTTTTAACATTTTTTGAACCTCACATCTTCAACACAGTCAAATTAATGTTGTGTATCCATAAGTCTCACCAGTGTTATAACTCCAGAGTGAAAAATCTAAAGCTAGGGGAAGATTAAATTGCATATTAAATTAGCTGAATTTTTGGTAAACCCTGGGGGGATGCACTTAGACTAGAATTACTTCACATCAAAATCATTTTGACAAAAACAAAAATGTATCTGCGGCTTGGTTCAAGGTGTAGATTGTAGATTTGTTACTGCTTTTCCATTCTGTGGAGGAATACTCCTCCAATTGTTTTAAATAAAAGCCCTTCAAAGTTCACAGAAAGAACAAACTGCTGTTTGAACATTAAGACAGCATGATTTCTTATATTTCTTATTGGTCTAAGGAAGAAGACCCGAAGGCACATCTGTCTTCCTTCGAAATTGTAATAATCTTGGTCATTTGCTTTTACCTTGAATTGGGGAAAGTAGTTTACAGTGGTCTCAAGTTGATCTGTAAAAACACCCTGAAGTGGCCCTGTTCCAGGTCAAGGACTTGGTGTGCATGTCTGTCCTGCCTTCCATGTATGCAACAGTCTTGCTGTGATTTTCCAGGTTTCACTAAATACATTAGATTATGTAAATGTGAGTTCAACATTCAGATCCCCCTCAGTCTGTCACAGACCATCCTGATCTATAGTTCCATCATTCCCCTCTAGCAACAGTAGCAGAGAAGCACATAAAAACAAGATAGCATGTGCATTCTGCTCAAGAGCTTGTCGTAACAGAGGACCTTCAGCCCCTCCCTTGCTGCATTTCCCATTTATCTACAGATTTCTAAAACCATTAAACAGTTCAGACCAGTTAAGTTTTTCCTAACGAAAGTCAAAATAAGTGCAAAAAAAAGTTATATCATCAATAAAGCAGCCCTTTGGAGAGGGGAAATCTGGAGTGAAAACATTGCCAGAGAAACTGAAAATAAATCTGCAAACTCCATTAACTCCTCGGAATTAGGGATGACATTTAGTCATTGAAAAAAGTGTTAATTTATATCAATTACATCATTTCTCAACAATGAGTTGTGCTAAACACTGTATTTAGTATTATACATTTTTTCCCATTAACTGTTAATACATAAAATAGTCAAAGAAGAGGACATGAACTTCTCCGATTTACAAATTAAAAGCAACATTGCCAGAGATTTTCAAGGTCACCTAGTTAGTAAGAAACAAAGACAGCTTTTAAACTCAGATCTTCATGACTAAAGTCTACTTGCTATACTCCATAGTCCATTAAAACCCATAGTCTTAAGTCAGTGAGTAACATGTAAGTTCTTGAGAAGGAAAATCAGAAGTTTAGGTTACATTATGTGGTTTTCTTCTGATTTTAATGCATCTCTGCTTACAGCTTTTCATTGGCTTCTTTGATTCCAAAGGCATTGATAAATGCTTAACCGCAAGTGTTTTATTCTGTATACTTTGCTGAACTCACTCTACTTTGGGCTGATGCCTTTGAAATATAAATAAAGTATAAATAGAATCGAAATATGCCATGAGTTCCTGCTACACAAACAAAGATTTAGAGCATCAGCATATCACATTATAAGAAAAACCAGACATGAATATCAGATCAGATACTGTCCTTTAGAAGACAGAAGGCAAATAGATGTTTAGCTACCATTTTTCTTCAGTTATTAGGCCAAACAGAGGAACTCACAATAAGATGATACATTTACATTAACACTTGTCAGCTATGTTTGCAAATGTAATCTATTTTGAGGTAGAGAGTATACACATAACTTTATCCAGGGTTAGTTTGTCATTCAGCAGTTATTTATTAATATGTTGCCCAGGAACTTCCCTGGCAGTTCAGTGGTTAAGGCTCCATGTTTCCACTGCAGGGGCTGTGGGTTCAAACACTGGTTGGGGAGCTAAGACCTGCATGCTGCATGGTGCAGCCAAAAAAAAAAAAAAAAAGTGTTGACCAGATAATTCATCGTCCAAGCTGGGATACTTTAAGAATGAGTAGGGCTGTTCATGATATTCTGGAAATAAAAGATATAAATGAGAATATGCCAGGAAAATTGTGGTATGTAGTCATTCTGTTTTTGAAATGTCTACTTTACATTTAAGATTGTTTCAGGCACTATGGAAGGACATAAGGAAATTAGCAGATAACCTCAAAAGTTAGCAGTATGGATAGAGAAATAAAATTTACCTATGGTACCTCTAGAAGTTAATACAAAAGAATATGTAATTAACTGCTAAATATAAGGTACTTTCTGTTAGTGCTATAGTAATTTCAGTAAAGGAAAGTTTCTTGTGGGAAGGCTTCAAGCAGAAAAAATGAACTTTGCAGAATTTAGGAATCAGGACTATTATACAAAAAGCTAAAATCTAAATAGCATTGATTGCCAACTTTCAACCTCTTTTCTACCTGCATTGCTCTGTTAATAATTCCTCTGGTAAACAAAAAGATGATGAACAGATTAAAAAAGGTGAAGATTATAGAAAAATCCTGCATTATTATCCATGCATGAAACTACCTTGTACCTAAATTAGAGAGCAGATTAATATCTTTCAACATCATGTCATGACTCTAAATAAATTTATTAAAATGTTTCTTTTTGTATTTAGTCAATTTGCCCTTCTGTAGAAGAATTGCATCAAAAACCTATTGCTACAACATGGTGCTAACAAATTATCCCAAAACTTACTTCTTGCAACAAGAATAGGTTCCCACTGGTACAAGTCTCTTGGTGGACAATGGTTCAGCTGATCTAGATCTGACTTGGCTGGGCAGCTCTGCTCCAGACTGTGTATTGACGAGACTTGGGTCCAGGCAGTGGTTTAGTGCACTATTATTCCATATTGCTTGTTTTGGAACCCAAGCAAAAGGAGCAGCATCTACCATAGGCGTATTACTTTTATTTTTTTTTTTAAACATCTTTATTGGGGTATAATTGCTTTACAATGGTGTGTTAGTTTCTGCTTTATAACAAAGTGAATCAGCTATACATATACATATGTTCCCATATGTCTTCCCTCTTGCGTCTCCCTCCCTCCCACTCTCCCCATCCCACCCTTCCAGGCTGTCACAAAGCACCGAGCTAATATCCCTGTGCCTTGCGGCTGCTTCCCCCCAGCTATCTACCTTACTACGTTTGTTAGTGTGTACATGTCCATGACTCTCTCTCGCCCTGTCAAAACTCACCCCTCCCCCTCCCCATACCCTCAAGTCCGTTCTCCAGTAGGTCTGCGTCTTTATTCCTATCTTACCTCTAGGTTCTTCATGACATTTTTTTCCCTTAAATTCCATATATATGTGCTAGCATACGGTATTTGTCTTTTTCTTTCTGACTTACTTCACTCTGTATGACAGACTCTAGGTCTATCCATCTCATTACAAATAGCTCAATTTCATTTCTTTTTAAGGCTGAGTAATATTCCATTGTGTATATGTGCCACATCTTCTTTATCCATTCATCCGATGATGGGCGCTTAGGTTGTTTCCATGTCCTGGCTATTGTAAATAGAGCTGCAATGAACATTTTGGTACATGACTCTTTTTGAATTTTGGTTTTCTCAGGGTATATGCCAAGTAGTGGGATTGCTGGGTCATATGGTAATTCTATTTGTAGTTTTTTAAGGAACCTCCATACTGTTCTCCACAGTGGCTGAACCAATTCACATTCCCACCAGCAGTGCAAGAGTGTCCCCTTTTCTCCACACCCTCTCCAGCATTTATTGTTTCTAGATTTTTTGATGATGGCCATTCTGACTGGTGTGAGATGATATCTCATTGTAGTTTTGATTTGCATTTCTCTAATGATTAATGATGTTGAGCATTCTTTCATGTGTTTGTTGGCATTCTGTATATCTTCTTTGGAGAAATGTCTATTTAGGTCTTCTGCCCATTTTTGGATGGGGTTGTTTGTTTTTTTGTTATTGAGCTGCATGAGCTGCTTGTAAATTTTGGAGATTAATCCTTTGTCAGTTGCTTCATTTGTAAATGTTTTCTCCCATTCTGAGGGTTGTCTTTTGGTCTTGGTTATGGTTTCCTTTGCTGTGCAAAAGCTTTGAAGTTTCATTAGGTCCCATTTGTTTATTTTTGTTTTTATTTCCATTACTCTAGGAGGTGGGTCAGAAAGGATCTTGCTGTGATTTATGTCATAGAGTGTTCTTCCTATGTTTTCTTCTAAGAGTTTGATAGTTTCTGGCCTTACATTTAAGTCTTTAATCCATTTTGAGCTTATTTTTGTGTATGGTGTTAGGGAGTGATCTAATCTCATACTTTTACATGTACCTGTCCAGTTTTCCCAGCACCATTTATTGAAGAGGCTGTCCTTTCTCCACTGTACATTCCTGCCTCCTTTATCAAAGATAAGGTGTCCATATGTGCGTGGGTTTATCTCTGGGCTTTCTATCCTGTTCCACTGATCTATCTTTCTGTTTTTGTGCCAGTACCATACTGTCTTGATTACTGTTGCTTTGTAATATAGTCTGAAGTCAGGGAGCCTTATTCCTCCAGCTCCTTTTTTCGTTCTCAAGATTGCTTTGGCTATTCGGGGTCTTTTGTGTTTCCATACAAATTGTGAAATTTTTTGTTCTAGTTCTGTGAAAAATGCCAGTGGTAGTTTGATAGGGATTGCATTGAATCTGTAGATTGCTTTGGGTAGTAGAGTCATTTTCACAATGTTGATTCTTCCCATCCAAGAACATGGTATATCTCTCCATCTATTTGTATCATCTTTAATTTCTTTCATCAGTGTCTTATAATTTTCTGCATACAGGTCTTTCGTATCCTTAGGTAGGTTTATTCCTAGATATTTTATTCTTTTTGTTGCAATGGTAAATGGGAGTGTTTTCTTGATTTCACTTTCAGATTTTTCATCATTAGTATATAGGAATGCCAGAGATTTCTGTGCATTAATTTTGTATCCTGCTACTTTACCAAATTCATTGATTAGCTCTAGTAGTTTTCTGGTAGCATCTTTAGGATTCTCTATGTATAGTATCATGTCATCTGCAAACAGTGACAGCTTTACTTCTTCTTTTCCGATTTGGATTCCTTTTATTTCCTTTTCTTCTCTGATTGCTGTGGCTAAAACTTCCAAAACTATGTTGAATAAGAGTGGTGAGAGTGGGCAACCTTGTCTTGTTCCTGATCTCAGTGGAAATGCTTTCAGTTTTTCACCATTGAGGATGATGTTTGCTGTGGGCTTGTCATATATGGCTTTTATTATGTTTAGGAAAGTTCCCTCTATGCCTACTTTCTGGAGGGTTTTTATCATAAATGGGTGTTGAATTTTGTCGAAAGCTTTCTCTGCATCTATTGAGATGATCATATGGTTTTTCTCCTTCAATTTGTTAATATGGTTTATCACATTGATAGATTTGCGTATATTGAAGAATCCTTGCATTCCTGGAATAAACCCCACTTGATCATGGTGTATGATCCTTTTAATGTGCTGTTGGATTCTGTTTGCTAGTATTTTGTTGAGGATTTTTGCATCTATGTTCATCAGTGATATTGGCCTGTAGTTTTCTTTCTTTGTGACATCCTTGTCTGGTTTTGGTATCAAGGTGATGGTGGCTTCGTAGAAGGAATTTGGGAGTGTTCCTCCCTCTGCTATATTTTGGAAGAGTTTGAGAAGGATAGGTGTTAGCTCTTCTCTAAACGTTTGATAGAATTCACCTGTGAAGCCATCTGGTCCTGAGCTTTTGTTTGTTGGAAGGTTTTTAATCACAGTTTCAATTTCAGTGCTTGTGATTGGTCTGTTCATATTTTCTATTTCTTCCTGATTCAGTCTTGGCAGGTTGTGCATGTCTAAGAATTTGTCCATTTCTTCCAGATTGTCCATTTTATTGGCATAGAGTTGCTTGTAGTAATCTCTCATGATTTTTTTTATTTCTGCAGTGTCAGTTGTTACTTCTCCTTTTTCATTTCTAATTCTATTGATTTGAGTCTTCTCCCTTTTTTTCTTGATGAGTCTGGCTAGTGGTTTATCTATTTTGTTTATCTTCTCAAAGAACCAGCTTTTAGTTTTATTGATCTTTGCTATTGTTTCCTTCATTTCTTTTTCATTTATTTCTGATCTGATTTTTATGATTTCTTTCCTTCTGCTAGCTTTGGGGTTTTTTTGTTCTTTCTCTAATTGCTTGAGGTGCAAGGTTAGGCTGTTTATTCGAGATGTTTCCTGCTTCTTAAGGTGGGCTTGTATTGCTATAAACTTCCCCCTTAGAACTGCTTTTGCTGCATCCCATAGGTTTTGGGTCGTTGTGTCTCCATTGTCATTTGTTTCTAGGTATTTTTTTATTTCCTCTTTGATTTCTTCAGTGATCACTTCATTATTAAGTAGTGTATTGTTTAGCCTCCATGTGTTTGTATTTTTTAAAGATCTTTTCCTGTAATTGATATCTAGTCTCATGGCGTTGTGGTCGGAAAAGATACTTGATACAATTTCAGTTTTCTTAAATTTACCAAGGCTTGATTTGTGACCCAAGATATGATCTATCCTGGAGAATGTTCCATGAGCACTTGAGAAAAATGTGTATTCTGTTGTTTTTGGATGGAGTGTCCTATAAATATCAATTAAGTCCATCTTGTTTAACGTATCATTTAAAGCTTGTGTTTCCTTATTTATTTTCATTTTGGATGATCTGTCCATGGGTGAAAGTGGGGTGTTAAAGTCCCCTACTATGAATGTGTTACTGTTGATCTCCCCTTTTATGGTTGTTAGTATTTGCCTTATGTATTGAGGTGCTCCTATGTTGGGTGCATAAATATTTACAATTGTTATATCTTCTTCTTGGATCGATCCCTTGATCATTATGTAGTGTCCTTCTTTGTCCCTTTTAATAGTCCTTATTTTAAAGTCTATTTTGTCTGATATGAGAATTGCTACTCCAGCTTTCTTTTGGTTTCCATTTGCATGGAATATCTTTTTCCATCCCCTTACTTACAGTCTGTATGTGTCTCTAGTTCTGAAGTGGGTCTCTTGTAGACAGCATATATAAGGGTCTTGTTTTTGTATCCATTCAGCCAATCTGTGTCTCTTGGTGGGAGCATTTAGTCCATTTACATTTAAGGTAATTATCGATATGTATGTTCCTATTTCCATTTTATATATTGTTTTGGGTTCGCTACTATAGGTCATTTCCTTCTCTTGTGTTTCGTGTCTAGAGAAGTTCCTTTAGCATTTGTTGTAAAGCTGGTTTGGTGGTGCTGAACTCTCTCAGCTTTTGCTTGTCTGTAAAGGTTTTAATTTCTCCATCAAATGTGAATGAGATCCTTGCTGGGTAGAGTAGTCTTGGTTGCAGGCTATTCTCCTTCATCACTTTCAGTATGTCCTGCCACTCCCTTCTGGCTTGTAGGGTTTCTGCTGAGAGATCAGCTGTTAACCTTATGGGGATTCCCTTGTGTGTTATTTGTTGTTTTTCCCTTGCTGCTTTTAATATGCTTTCTTTGTATTTAATTTTTGACAGTTTGATTAATATGTGTCTTGGCGTGTTTCTCCTTGTATTTATCCTGTATGGGACCCTCTGTGCTTCCTGGACTTGATTAACTATTTCCTTTCCCATATTAGGGAAGTTTTCAACTATAATCTCTTCAAATATTTTCTCAGTCCCTTTCTTTCTTTCTTCTTCTTCTGGAACCCCTATAATTCGAATGTTGGTGCGTTTCATGTTGTCCCAGAGGTCTCTGAGACTGTCCTCAGTTCTTTTCATTCTTTTTTCTTTATTCTGCTCTGCAGTAGTTATTTCCACTACTTTATCTTCCAGGTCACTTATCCGTTCTTCTGCCTCAGTTATTCTGCTATTGATCCTATCTAGAGTGATTTTAATTTCATTTATTGCATTGTTCATCGTTGCTTGTTTCATCTTTAGTTCTTGTAGGTCCTTGTTAACTGTTTCTTGCATTTTGTCCATTCTACTTCCAAGATTTCGGATCATCCTTACTATCATTATTCTGAATTCTTTTTCAGGTAGATTGCCTATTTCCTCTTCATTTGTTAGGTCTGGTGGGTTTTTATCTTGCTCCTTCATCTGCTGTGTGTTTTTCTGTCTTCTCATTTTGCTTATCTTACTGTGTTTGGGGTCTCCTTTTTGCAGGCTGCACTTTCGTAGTTCCCGTTGTTTTTGATGTCTGTCTCCAGTGGCTAAGGTTGTTTCAGTGGGTTGTGTAGGCTTCCTGGTGGAGGGGACTAGTGCCTGTGTTGTGCTGGATGAGGCTGGATCTTGTCTCTCTAGTGGCCAGGTTCACGTCTGGTGGTGTGTTTTGGGGTGTCTGTGGCCTTATTATGATTTTAGGCAGCCTCTCTGCTAATGGGTGGGGTTGTGTTCCTGTTTTGCTAGTTGTTTGGCATAGGTTGTCCAGCACTGTGGCTTGCTGGTCGTTGAGTGAAGCTGGGTGCTGGTGTTAAGATGGAGGTCTCTGGGATATTTCCACCGTTTAATATTATGTGGAGCTGGGAGGTCTCTTGTTGACCAGTGTCCTGAAGTTGGCTCTCCTACCTCAGAGGCAGAGCCCTGACTCCTGGCTGGAGCACCAAGAGCCTTTCATCCACACAGCTCAGAATAAAAGGGAGAAAAAGTAGGGAGAATTAGTAGAAGTATGAGTAAAGAAAGAAGGAAAGGAGGAAAGGAAGGAAGGAAGAAAGAAGCAAAGAAGGAAAGAAAGGAGGGAGGGAGGGAGGGAGGGAGGAAGGAAGGAAGGAGGGAAAGAAGGAAAAAAGACAGAAAGAAAGATGATACAGTAAAAATAAAATAAAGTATAATATAGTTATTGAATTAAAAAATATTTAGAAAAAAAAAAAGGGACGGATAGAACCTTAGGACAAATGTTGGAAGCAAAGCTATACAGAGAAAATCTTACACAGAAGCATACACATACACCTTCACAAAAAGAGGTAAAGGGGGAAAAATCATAAATCCTGCTCCCTGAGACCACCTCCTCAATTTGGGGTGATTCGTTGTCTAAAGGAGGGAAAGAAGGAAGGAAAGAAAGAAAGAACGAAGGTAAAGTATAATAAAGTTATTACAATTAAACTTAATTATTAAGAAAAAGAATTTTTAAAAAAAGTCATGGACGGATAGAGCCCTAGGACAAATGGTGGAAGCAAGAGTATACAGACCAGATCTCACACAGAAGCATACACGTACACATTCACAAAAAGAGGAAAAGGGAAAAAAATCATAGATCTCGCTCCTAAATTCCACCTCTTCAATTTGGGATCATTCCTTGTCTATTCAGGTATTCCACAGATGCAGGGTATATCAAGTTGATTGTGGAGCTTTAATCCGCTGCTTCTGTGGCTGCTGGGAGAGATTTCCCTTTCTCTTCTCTGTTCTCACAGCTCACAGGAGCTCAGCTTTGGATTTGGCCCTGCCTCTGCGTGTAGGTCGCTGGAGGGCGTCTGTTTTTTCGCTCAGACAGGACGGGGTTAAAGGAGCCGCTGATTCGGGGCCTCCGGCTCACTCAGGCCGGGGGTTGGGGGATGGGGGAAGGAGGGGCACTGCGTGCGGGGCCGGCCTGCGGCGGCAGAGGCCGGCGTGATGTTGCACCAGCCTGAGGCCCGCCGTGCGTTGTCCCGGGGAAGTTGTCCCTGGATCCCGGGAACCTGGCAGTGGCGGGCTGCACAGGCTCCGCGGAAGAGGGGTGTGGAGAGTGACCTGTGCTCGCACACAGGCCCCTTGGTGGCGGCAGCAGCAGCCTTAGCGTCTCCCGCCCGTCTCTGGGGTCCGCGGTTTTAGCCGCGGCTCGCGCCCGTCTCTGGGGTTTGCGCTTTCAGCCGCGGCTCGCGCCCGTCTCGGGGGCTCGCGCCCTCAGCCGCGGCTCGCGCCCGTCTCTGGGGTTCGCGCTTTTAGCCGCGGCTCGCGCCCGTCTCTGGAGTTCCTTTAAGCAGCGCTCTTAAACCCCTCTCCTCGCGCACCAGGAAACAAAGAGGGAAGAAAAAGTCTCTTGCCTCTTCGGCCGGTGCAGGCTTTTCCCCGAACTCCCTCCCGGCTAGTCGTGGTGCACTAACCCCTTCAGGCTATGTTCAAGCCGCCAACCCCAGTCCTCTCCCTGAGCTCCGTCCAAAACCGAAACCCGAGCCTCAGCTCGCAGCCCCGCCCGCCCCGGTGGGTGAGCAGACAAGCCACTCGGGCTGGTGAGTGCCAGTCGGCACCGATCGTCTGTGCAGGAATCTCCCCGCTTTGCCCTCCGCACCCGTCGCTGTGCACTACTCCGCGGTCCCGAAACTCCCCCCTCTGCCTCCCGCAGTCTCCGCCCGCGGAGGGGCTTCCTAGTGTGTGGAAACTTTTCCTCCTTCACAGCTCCCTCCCACTGGTGCAGGTGCCGTCCTTATTCTTTTGTCTCTGTTTTTTCTTTTGCCCTACCCAGTTACGTGGGGAGTTTCTTGCCTTTTGGGAGGTCTGAGGTCTTCTGCCAGCCTTCAGTAGGAGTTCTGTAGGAGTTGTTCCACGTGTGGATGTATTTCTGGTGTATCCGTGGGGAGGAAGGCGATCTCCGCGTCTTACTCTTCCGCCATCTTCAAGGTCCCCCCCGCGTATTACTTTTAAAATAAAGTCTTAGAGCACAAGCATAAACAGAACCATGTGGGCATATTTAAGGCCTCTACATGTGTTACATCCACTAAAACTGCACTGGCAAAAGCCAATTGTTTTGTCATGCCTAGCATCACTGGGGCGGGGAAATATGTTCCACCTACAACTTTAAACAGTTTTTATATTTGGAGGAAAATAAAAAAACAATGCATATTATCTTTATCATATTGGAGATCCAAGTCAAGATCTGCGGAAACAAATTTATGTTTAAATAAATAATTATTATTTATTCACTGAAAAAATTTTCTTTGAAGATCTATTCTATGATAGACATGTTACTAGCACAGAGTATAAGAAATAAGACATACAGCTTCCTCTGGAGCAGCCTAGAGTCTATATCAGAGGACAGTGTATGAGCAAATACAAACTTGTG
Organism: Phocoena phocoena; assembly: GCF_963924675.1. NCBI lineage: Eukaryota > Metazoa > Chordata > Mammalia > Artiodactyla > Phocoenidae > Phocoena > Phocoena phocoena. Next base: position 70,819,955 of record NC_089219.1, on the reverse strand, counting down.
ATACAAGTTTAACTTAGCTATAGTGACATTGATAATGTTATGTACAACTGCAGAACTACAGAGGGATTACTGGGGGACCTGACGCTTTCTAGAACTAAAGTGAAGGAGTTAATGGCGATTTTGAGTACAGGTTAATATAAAGCAGGCTCCAGGACAATATCTAAAGACCCTCTTTCCTGCCTTCTTTTCAAGTACTGTGTTGGAACCATATGAGAACTGCTTAGTTGTTCAATATTGCAATTTTCAGAGTTACTTTTTAAATATGTCTTTATTGTTCTGAATAAATAATTTGCCCAGTATCCAACAGTTATTTAGGATAGGAATTATAGATTTCATAAAAATACTTTTACATAAAGTGGCTGAGTAATTTAGGACACTGGTTGTCAAAGTTGAGTGTGCTTAAAAATCACCGAGGGTAGCTTGTTAAAGTAAAGTGCCAGGTCTACATTCCAAATATTCTGATAGAGTATTATAGGGTGAGGGCTGGGAAATTACATTGTTAAAAATCATCTTCTCTGTATCCAATACCCAGGTAATTCTGAGGGGAAAATAATGTGTTTATAATGTGAATACAGTGGGCCCTCTGTATCCACAGGTTTCCCATCCAGAGATGTGGAGGGCTGACTGTACTACAGCATTTTATATAAAGGACTTGATCATCTGCAGATTTTGGTATATGCGGGATCCTGGAATCAATCCTGAGCAGATATCAAGCGACAGCTGTACATTACTTTATTCTAAGTTATCAGTGTGGATAACTGCAGTGGATTTACTTTGCAAAATTCTGATTTTTTGTTATCTTAATGATTTAGAATCAGATATTCAGTTTTGTTAATAGAGGTGCAGTTTCACAGGGGCCATGAGGTCCCATTAAAGGTTAAGTGAAAGGAAAAAAAATGGCTAAATGACTTTGCTCAGAGCAGGACAAAGAGTTAAAGAGAAGTCACAGCATATGTGTAACTTCTGCTCATTTTTAAATATATATGATTAATTAAAAGAAATACAATTAAAATACATAAGCACAAGCTAAAAAAATTGGACAAAATAAATTTTAAATATAAAATATTTAAAAGAGTAAAAGTAGTAAAAGTAATATAAATTTTATATAAGATAAAATAATTAAGAATAAGAGAATATGAAACAACAAAAAATAAAACTGAACACCACAAGTTAAGTCTTAAGTTGGTAAAAATTTTAGGAAGGTAATTAGGTAAAAGTTATATGTAAACCTAAGGCTAAAGAAAGGAAAGACAAAAGAATATAGTACCTAGAAAAGACATAGTAAATTCAGAATTTTTAGATACAGTGAAATTGATAAAACAATTATATATTTTTTAAAAATAGTCTATTTTGTCTTATATATAAGTATTGCTATTCCAGCTTTCATTTGATTTCCATTTGCATGTAATACTTTTTTCCATCCCCTCACTTTCAGTCTGTATGTGTGTCTAGATCTGAAATGGGTCTCCTGTCAACAGCATCTATACAGGTCTTGTTTTTGTCTTTTGGTTGGAGCTTTTACTCCATTTAAATTTAAGGTGATTATTGATATGTGTGTTCTTATTGCCATTTTGTTAAATTATTTTGGATTTGTTGTTGTAGGTCTTGTTTCCCCTTTCTTCTTTTGTTCTCTTCTCTTGTGATTGATATCTATCTTTAGTGTTATCTTTGGATTCCTTTTTCTTTTTTGTGTGTACATCTATTAAAGATTTTTGGTTTGCAGTTACTGTAAGGTTTTGGTATAGGAGTCTATATATATATATATATATATATATATATATATATGATTGTTTTAGGTTGCTGATCTCTTCAAAAGAATGTTAAATACCCTATATTTGTACTCTCCTCCCCTCACTAGTTTTGATATCATATTTTATATCTAATTGTTTTATGCATTCCTTAACTGTTTATTGTGTATACAGATGATTTTACTACTTTTGTCTTTTAACTTCCCTACACAGTGGAATATTACTCAGCCACAAAAAATAATGAAATAATGCTGTATGCAGCAACATGGATGGACCTAGAGCTTATCATATTAAGTGAAATCAGAGAAAGACAAATATCATATGATAATGCTATAGGTGGAAACTTAAAAAATGATACAAATGAACTTATTTACAAAACAGAAATAGATCCACAGACATAGAAAATAAACTCATGGTTACCAAAGGAGAAATGGGGGGAGGGATAAATTAGGAGTTTGGGATTAAAATATACACACTATTATATATAAAATAGATAACCGGGCTTCCCTGGTGGCACAGTGGTTGAAAGTCTGCCTGCTGATGCAGGGGACACAGGTTCGTGCTCCGGTCCGGGAAGATCCCACATGCCATGGAGTGGCTGGGCCTGTGAGCCATGGCTGCTGAGCCTGCGCGTCTGGAGCCTGTGCTCCGCAATGGGAGAGGCCACAAGAGTGAGAGGCCTGCGTACCACCAAAAAAAAAAAAAAAAAAAAGATAACCATCAAGGATCTACTGTATAGTACAGGCAAGTATACTTAATATCTTGTAATAATGGAAAATAATCTAAAAAGGAATATATATCTACACACACACACACACACACACACACACCGAATCACATTGCTGTACACCCTAAACTAACACAACATTGTACATCAACTATATTTCAATAAAAATTGAAAAAGAAACAGAATTACAAAGAGATTACAAGAACATAATGGTAAAAGTAGCTAAAATAATAAAGGAAAATAAGGAAAAAGATGAAGGCAAAAGAAAAAATAAAGTGAGGAAAAAGTAAAAGCTAAAGAGGGTACTAATAATAAATATAAGACATAACATTTGTACAAAGCCAAAATGGCCTTATGTACCAGCTGCAGAAGCTTGAAAACTTATTCAGTTTTAGGGCCAATGTTTGGAGTCAGGGTCAGGAGTCAGAAAGAAAAACTCTTGGCTTTTTTCTTTTCTCTCACACTCCTGATAACTAGCCTACTAAATTTTCTGTACAGAAAGGCCAAAATCAAATACTTAGCAGGTCACATTTTTTAACTTCTGCAGCAACACCTCACATGCCCTTCCACCAGTGAGAAGCATGACCATTTAAGAAAGTTGCTTTGCTTTATGTGTGAAACACCTCCACTTGTTGACAAGAGTGGGAGAATAGTCCTTTCCTCTGCTTCAGGGATAACTTACTTATACCCCACTTATTATGTAGGATTTATTTGCATCTAAAAAAAGTCTTTTTGATTATCAGGAAATAGTCATAAAATTTTGGGCAAAAACCCTAAATATTATTGATAATAAAATATTTTATCTTTTTATGTGCCTATTGGCCATCTACATATCTTCTTTGGGAAAATGCCTACTCAGGCCTTTTGTGGGTCATTTTTTAAGTGGGTCATTTTTTGATCCTGAATTGTATGAGCTGGTTATATATTTTGGATATTAACCTCTTATCAGTAATATCATTTGCAAATATGTTCTTCCATTCAATATGTTGTCTTTTCATTTTCTCAGTGGTTTCCTTCACTGTGCAAGAGCTTTTAAGTTAAATTAGATACCATTTGTTTATTTTTGCTCTGTTTCCTTTGCCTTAAAAGACAGATCAAAAAAAAAAAGAAATGTTGCTACAATTTATGTCAAAGAGTGTTCTGCTTATGTTTTCTTCCAGGACTTATATGGTTTCCAATCTTATATTTAGGTCTTTAATCCATTTTGAATTTATTTTTGCATATGGTGTTAGACACTGTTCTAATTTCATTCTGTTACATGTATCAATAGCTGTCCAGTTTCTCCAACACAACTTATTGAAGAGACTGTCTTTTCTCATTATGTAGTCTTGCCACCTTTGTCTTAGATTAATTGACCACAGGTGTATGAGTTTATTTCTGGGCTCTCTATTCTGTTCCAGTGACCTGTGTGTCTGTTTTTGTGCCAGTACCATGCTGTTTTGATTACTGTAGGTTTGTAGTATAGCCTGAAGTCAGGGAGTGTGATACCTCCAGTTCTGTTCTTTTTTCTTCAGATTGCTTTGGCTATTTGAGGTCTTTAGTGGTTCCTTATAAATTTTAGGATTATTTCTTCTAGTTCTGTGAAAAATGCCATGGTAGCTTGATAGGGATTGCATTGAATCTGTAGATTGCTTTGGGCAGTATGGACATTTTAAGAGTATTAATCCTTCCAAGAACACAGAATATCTTTCCATTTCTTGGTATCATCTTCAGTTTCTGTCATCAGTGTTTTATAGTTCTCTGAGTATAGGTTTTTCTGTTCCTTGGTTAAGTTTATTCCTAGGTATTTTAATTTTTTGATGTTATTATTATTATTATTATTATTATTTTGTGGTACGCTGGCCTGTCACTGTTGTGGCCTCTCCCGTTGAGGAGCACAGGCTCCAGACGTGCAGGCTCAGCAGCCATGGCTCACGGGCCCAGCCGCTCTGTGGCATGTGGGATTTTCCCGGACCGGAGCATGAACCCGCGTCCCCTGCATCGGCAGGTGGACTCTCAACCACTGCGCCACCAGGGAAGCCCTTGATGTTATTTTAAGCAGGATAGTTTTCTTTCTGATGGTTCATTATTAGTGTATAGAAAAACAGCAGATTTCTGTATATTAATATTGTATCCTGCAACTTTAGCAAATTCATTTATTCTGATAGTTTTTCGGTGGAGACTTTAGGGTTTTCTATATATAGTATCATGTCATCTGCAAATTGTGACAGTTTTTTGCTTTACTTCCAATTTGAATGCATTTTATTTATTTTCCTTGTCTGATTACTGTGGTTAGAACTTCCAATGCTACATTAAATAGAAGTAACAAGAGTGAACATCCTTGTCTTATTCCTGGTTTTAGAAGAAAGGCTTTCAGCATTCACCATTGAGTATGATGTTATCTGTGGGTTTGTCATAAATGGCCTTTACTACATTAACTTCTCTCTAAACCAATTTTGATAAGAGTTTTTTATCATGAATGGATGTTGAAATTTGTCAAATGCTTACTTTGCATCTATTGCAATGATCATGTGATTTTTATCTTTCATTTTGTTAATGTGGTGCATCACATTGATTGATTTACCGATATGAAACCATCCTGGCATCCTTGGAATAAATTCCACTTGATCATGGTGTATGATCCTTTCTTTTCTTTAATATTGTTTAATTCTATTTGCTAGTATATTGTTGAGGATTTTTTGCATCTATGTTCATCAGAGATACTGGTCTGTAGTTTTCTTTTTTGCCTTGTAATTTTCTTTTTTTTGTAGTGTAATTTTCTGGTTTTGGTATCAGGGTAATGGTGGCCTCCTGGAATAAAGCTGGGAGTGTTTCCTCCTCTTCAACTTTTTGAAATAGTTTGAGAAGGATAGGCATTAACTCTTCTTTACATGTTTTGTGGAATACATATACGTTGTATTCCATAACTTATGAAGTTGTCTGGTCCTGGACTGTTGTTTTCTGGGAATTTTTTAAATTATAAATTCAATTTTACTACTCATGACCAGTCTGTTCAGATTGTATATTTCTTCATCATTCAGTCTTGGAGGCTTGTATGTTTCTAGGAATTTGCCCATTTCTTCAGTTCATCCAATTAGTTGGGCTATAACTGTTAATATTCTCTTATACATCTGTGATTGGTTGTTATTTCTCCTCTTTCATATTTTATTGATTTGGGTCCTCTCTCTTTTTTTCTTGATGAGCCTGGGTAAAGCTTCTCAACATTTTTTAACTTTTTAAAAATCCAGCTCTTGGTTTCATTGATTTTTTTATTGTTTCTTTTGTCTCTATTTTATTCATTTCCTTTCTGATCTTTTTTTTTTAAATTGAAGTATAGCTGATATACAATATTAGTTTCAGATGTACAGCATAATGATTCAAAAATTTTATAGATTATACTTCATTTAGAGTTATTAAAAATAATGGCTATATTTCCCTATGCTGTATAATATATCCTTGTTGTTTATCTATTTTATACATAGTAGTTTGTTAGTCTTAATCCCATACCCCTATCTTGCCCCTCCCATCTTCCCTCTTCCTACTGGTAACCACTAACCTCTTCCTACTGGTAACCACTAACCACTAATTTGTTTTCTATATCTGTGAAGCTATTTCTGTTTTGTTATATATATTTATTTTATGTTTTTAGATTCCACTTATAAGTGATAGCATATAGTATTTGTCTTTTTCTATCTGGCATTTCATTCAGCATAATGCCCTCTAGTTTCATCTGTATTGTCACAAATGGCAAGATTTCCTACCTTGCTATGGCTGAATGATATTCTATTATATATAAATATATATATATATATATATATATATATATATATACACATATTTACTTTATCCATTCACTCATCCATAAACACTTAGATTGCTTCCACATCTTGGCTATTATAAATGATGCTTCAGTGAACATGGGGGTGCATATATCTTTTAAGTTAGTGTTTTCATTTCCTTCAGATAAATATCCAGAAATGTAATTGCTGGATCATATGTTAGCTCTATTTTTTAGTTTTTTGAGGTACCTCCATACTCTTTTCCATAGTGGCTGTACTAATTTACCTTGTCACTATCAGTGTACAGGGGTTCCCTTTTCTCTGCATCCCTGTCAACATTTGCTATTTGTAGAGTTTTTGATTTTAACCATTCTGACACTTGTGAGGTGATATCTCATTGTGGCATTGACTTTCAATTGCCTAATGATTAGTCATGTCGAGCTTCTTTTAATGTGCCTGTTAGCCATCCTTAGCCTTCTTTAAAAAGTGTCTTTTCTGGTCTTTTTCCCATCCTCTCTGGTCTTTATTATTTCTTTCTTTCTGCTGACTTTTTTTTTTCTTTTTATATTTCCTTTAGATGGAAGGTTAGGTTATTTATTGACATTTTTCTTGGTTCTTGAGGTAGGCCTGTATTGCTATATACTTCCCTCTTAGAACTGCTTTTGCTGTATCCCATAGCTTTTGGAAATTTTTTTTTTTTTAAATTTGCCTTATTTTCTGATTTCCTCTTTGATTTCTTCATTGACCCATTGGTTATTTTAGTAGCATGTTGTTTAGTTGCCACATGTTTTTCCCATTTTTCTTCTTGTAATTGATTCCTAATTTCATATCATTGTTGGAAAAAATATTTTATATAATTTGTATCCTCTTAAATTTGTTAGGACTTGTTTTGTGGCCTAGCTTGTTATCCTAAAGAACATTCCATGTGTACTTGAAAAGAATGTGTATTCTGCTGTTTTAGGATGGAATGTCCTTTAGGGATCTATCAAGTCCAGTTGGTCTAATGTGTCATTTAAGACCACTGTTTCATTATTGATTTTCTGTCTAGATGATCTGTCTATTTTGTTTTCTTTTTAACTGATTTATTTTATTTATTTATTTTTGGCTGTGTTGGGTCTTTGTTGATGTGCATGGACTTCCTCTAGTTGGGGTGAGTAAGGGCTACTCTTCGTTGCAGTGTGCGGGCTTCTCATTGCAGTGACTTCTCTTGTTGCAGAGCATGGGCTTTAGATTCCCGGGCTTCAGGAGTTGTGGCTCGCGGGCTCTGGAGTGCAGGCTCAGTAGTTGTGGCACACAGGCTTAGTTGCTCTGTGGCATGTGGGATCTTCCTGGGCCAGGGCTCGAACCTGAGTCCCCTGCATTGGCAGGTGGATTCTTAACCACTGCTCCACCAGGGAAGCCCTGATCTGTCTACTGATGTACAATGGGTGTTAAATTCCTATATTATTTTTGTATTATTGTCAATTTCTCCCTTTATGTCTGTTAATATTTGCTTTATATATTTAGGGCTCCTGTATTAGGTACATATATGCTAATGAGTCTTGTATCCTCTTCAGGTATTGATCTCTCTATCATTATATAATGCCCTTATTTGTCTTTTGTTATGGACTTTGTTTCAGTCTATTTTTTTGATATGAGTATTGCTACCTCAGCTTTCTTGTAATTTTCATTTGCATGAAATGTTTTTTCCATCCCCTCACTTTCAGTCTGTGTATTTTTAGCTATGAAGTGAGTCTCTTGTAAGCAGCATATAGATGGATCTTTTTTAGTGCAGTCACCCTATGTCTTTTTATTGGAGCATTTACTTCATTGACAATTTAAAGTGATAGTAACTGGTATGTATTTAATGCCATTTTGTTATTTGTTTTCTGGTTGTTTTTCTAGTTCTTTTTTTCTTTTTCAGTTTCTTCTCTTGTGTTTTAATAATTTTCTTTAGTAGTATGCTTGTGTTTTCTAGCTCTAGTTTTTGTATATCTATTGCGGGTTCTTGATTTGTAGCTACCATAGGGTTTGTATATGTTGATCTATTACTATGTCTACATATGTTGAACTGGTAGTCACTTAAGTTCAAACACATTCTAAAATATCTACATTTTGGTTTTTTACTCTCCTCCCTGTTTTGTGTTTTTGATATTACATTTTACATCTTCATGTTTATCCCTTAGCTGTTTATTGTAGTTATAATTGATTTTACAATTTCATGTCTTTTAATCTTCCTGCCAGCTTATTTAAGTGTTGATCCACAGTCTTTACTATATATTTGCCTTTCCTAGTGTGCTTTTTAATTTCCTACAGGTATTTCCTTCTTTTTGTACATTAAAAATTATTTTTTATCAAAATTAATGATTCCTATGCAACAATGGTCATCATAGACAAGCAACATATATGAAGAGAGATTAGAAAACCTATTTCTTTCTTTTTTTTTCAAGCTACTAATGGGTTTTTCTTTGTTTGTTTTTTGCTGTTTTTTTTAAATGGCAGGTTCTCATTAGTTATCTGGTTTATACATAGTAGTGTATATATGTCAATCCCAATCTCCCAATTCATCCAACCCCCCCTTTCCCGTCTTGGTGTCCACACATTTTTTCCCTACATCTGTGTCTTTATTTCTGCTTTGCAAATAGTTTCATCTGTACCATTTTTCTAGATTTCACATATATGCATTAATATACAATATTTACTTTTCTCTTTCTGACTTACTTCACTCTGTATGACAGTCTCTAGGTCCATCTACATCTCTACAAATGACTCAATTTCATTCCTTTTAATGGCTGAGTAATATTCCATTGTATATATGTATCACATCTTCTTTATCCATTCATCTGTTGATGGACATTTAGGCTGCTTCCATGTCCTGGCTATTGTAAATAGTGCTGCAGTGAACATTGGTGTGCATGTATCTTTTTGAATTATGACTTTCTCAGAGTATATGGCCAGTAGTTGGATTGCTGGGTCATATGATAGTTCTATTTTTAGTTTTTTTAAGAAATCTCCATAGTGTTCTCCATAGTGGCTGTATCAATTTACATTCCCACCAACAGTACAAGAGGGTTCCCTTTTCTCCACACCCTCTCCAGCATTTATTTGTTTATAGATTTTTTGATGGTGGCCATTCTGATGGATGTGAGGTGATACCTCATTGTAGTTTTGATTTGCATTTCTCTGATAATTAGTGATGTTTAGCATCTTTTCATGTGCCTCTTGGCCATCTGTATGTTTTTCTTGGAGAAACGTGTATTCAGGTCTTCTGCCCATTTTTTGACTGGGTCTTTTTTTTTTTTTTTTTTGATATTGAGCTGCATGAGCTGTTTCCACTTAGAGAAGACACTTTAACTTTTATTTTAGGGTCAGTTTAGTATTGATTAACTCTTATTTTTACTTGTCTGAGAAGTTCTTTATCTCTCCTATTCAAAATGACAGTCTTGCTGGGTAGAGTATCCTAGGTTTTAGGTTTTCCCCTTTTAGCTTTTTAAGTATATCATTCTACTCCCTTTTGGCCTACAAAGTTTCTGCAGAAAAATCAGCTGATAGTCTTATGAGGGTTCCTTTGTATATAACACTTTTTCTATTACTGCCTTTAGAATTCTCTCTTTAAATTTTTCCATTTTAATTATGATATATCTTCGAGTTCATCTTGTTTGGGACCTTCTTTGTTTCCTGTACCTGAATATCTGTTTCCTTCTTCAAATTCAGGAAGTTTTCACCATAATTTCATCAGATACATATTTTTTATCCCTTTACCCCTTTCTCTCTTTCTTCTCCTTCTGGGACCCCAGTATTGTGAATGTTGGTATGCATGTAAATAGTTGCTTGAGAGGTTCCTTAAACTGTTGTCATTTTTTAAATTAGCTTCTCTTTTTGCTGTTCTGATTGGGTGATTTGAATTTTTCTATCGTGCAGACCATGTATATGTTCTTCTGTATCACATAGTCTGCTCTTAATTCCTTCTAGTGTGTTTTTTATTTTACTTATTGTGCTCTTCAGCTCTGATTTTTTTTTTTTATATTTTCTAGAACCCTGTTGAAATTCTCACTGTATTCTTCTATTCTTTTCCCTAATTCAGTTAACAGTTTTATTGCTAATGCTCTCAAGTCAATCTGGTAAATTATCTCTGTTTCACTAATTGATTTTTTCAGTGTTTTTTTTTCTTGTTCTTTCATTTGAAATAACTTTGTCTGTCTTCTCATTTTGCTTAACTTTCTGTCTCTGTGAAATTAGGTGAAATAATTACCTATCCAGGTCTTGATGTTGTGTCCTTATGTGCAAGTGTCCTTATGTGAAAGTGTCCCTACACAATCTGTGTCTGCCCAGTGACTTTGGTGGGAGAGCTGTGTCTGATGTGAGCATGACTCATGTCTTCCCCTAGGATGTGCTGGTAGCTAACACCTTGGTAGGAGGTGGAGCTGTAGGTGGATGTGGCTACAGCCAGAGCCAGGTGTGAGCCGCAGAGCAAGAGGGGCTGGATCAGTGCTCAGCATGGGGTGGGTCATGTGTTGGGTGGTCTCAGCTCCAGAGTTCTGGACTGCTTCTGATTTGCTGTCCCCATGACTGCCAAAAATCACTGACCTTACCTTGTTCAGATGCTGTGCTGGGTCTGAGCCAGCTCTATCCACCACAATCATGCATTTTCCTCAGTTTTGGCAGCCTTCACCCTAGTGTGGAGCTGTGCCATGGAGCAAGTGGGCCTAAGTGGGTAGTCAGCTTGGGCAGGGGAGCACACTGGAGCAGTCACAGGGAACTAGCTGGAGTCCCAGGCACTTTCAATCTGCTCCCTTCCCTTTTCTAAAGTAAGTAAGAGTGTGTGTGTTCTTCATGAGTGGAGTCTAGGTTTCTTACAGCTCTGCTGTCAGTCCCATTGGTTTTGAAACCAGCTAAGGGGATTCATCCTCCCAGTGTCAGACCCCAGGCTGGGATATCCAATATGTGGTTTGAACAACCAACCCTTCAGGGAGGATCTCCAGGCCCATATGATCCCCTCTTATTCTGTATCCCTTCCAAAGACACAGGGCCCGACCTAATTCTTTTCCCTTCCTACCCAATCCTGTGTGGATCTTTACTATAGTCTTAATTATATAAGAGTATTTTTTCCAGTCTCAGGTTTATTTTCAGTGAGAATTTCTCCACAGGTAGATGTATTTTTGATGTGTTTGTAAGGGGAGGTCATCTCTGTGTTCTCCTACTCCACCATCTTGATCTTGAGCTATCTACTGCAGCTTTATAGAGATAAGTGACTTCTCTCCTATTTAATTATCAGTCCTTTGGAAATTTATATATATTTAAAATGTATTATAAATATAAATATATAAAACACATATATATTATATATCTTCTGGACTTCGAATTTTGAGAGTTTAGGTTTGAGTCTTAGTTCTTGCAGTTACTACTAATGAACATTATTGAACTGTTGCAAGATTTAATGAAATCACACTGGTAAAATGCAAATATTAATATAATGCTTGGAAGATGATCAATAAACATAAATAATGATTATAAGTGTCATTAGTAATATAAATATGATACAAGGTATAAACATATCTCATCAACATAAAGAAAGTGAAATATACATTATATATATTTAGATGTCATAATAGTCTAGTCCCCAAATTAAAAAAAAACAAAAACAAATAACTCCCATAATGAACCCATTATCCTTTGAATACACATTTGTTTAAATATGTAGATTTCACTTTTTATATCTGAAATATAATTTGAAACATTGACTCAAAGTGCAATAGTTCATTTCATTATAATCCTTCTACTTATTATATTTTTATTTTAATATAATCTCAGTACTATAAAATGCTCTTCTCACAATCTCCCAAGCTAATCAGTGTTCAGAAAGATGCACCCACCATTATTAATCAACAAAAGATTCTGTCAATCTCAGCTCTCAAATGTTAAATTATATTCTCTCCATCAAGCCACAAAGTCCGTTTTGGTATTAAAACATCTTTAATCTCATCATGGTATATTGCATAGTCCACTCCTTTAAGTTATTAATCTCATTATATAACCTCCCTGCCCAAGTCACTACTTCAAAAGGACTTCCCTATTGCTATCATTGTAAAGACCAAAGGAAAAGAAGATAGCTCTTTCCAAAGCTCAAAAGGGAAGGAAGTGATCTATTCTTTATTATACTTTATTATGTCCTTTTAAAAATCTTATCATATATTAGCAGTAATATTCATGACACTGGAGTACACTTACAATAGTCAGCTCTTATGGTTATCAAAAAGCTTCACTTTAGCATTTAATCAACTTTAAAAGCCATTTATTGCTTTGGATATTCCCAGCACAATGAACATTATCCATAAGCATTTGTTTTTTCATAGGGAAGCAAGATGGCATAGAAATGGAACATAACTCTGGGAGGGACTTATTTGATTTTTAAAAGGGCATTTTAATTTCCATAATAGCTTCTCCAAAGAGGCCTGCTGAGCAGCCTTTAATCTATCAAGTTTAGGAAAATCTTAAAAGCATTGTCTTGCTTTCTGTAGTTAGGGCTCCTTTCAGGAAATGAGCAGATACCTTGGTGTAGACTCAAGTAAAAAAGCATGTGAAAGGCTGAGTTATGTAGTTGTAGTAGAATTTTCTTCCTTGTATGGTGGATATTGGGACACAGAAAGGTCTCCAAAATCTAAAGTATCCCTTTCTGGGGTGATAATACCACTGTTCTTTCTAATGGAATAGCTTCTTAGAAGCATTTTCATTGAACCTGGATTAAGAGATTTGAATTTCTGAAAGAAAAGGAAGCCCTTCTTCCATCTCATCCCACAAAACATTATCTCTGAGGGCCTTGAAGAGCGATTAAGTTTTTGTTATCTTCTCATTACTGTTACTATACTATTATTAGCCTGGCATAAGTAGGGGTTCAGTCAATGTTTCTGATAAAATAAAACCTATTCGTCAGCCTGGTGCTAATAGCACTGAAGGAAAATGATTCTCTGCTCTGCTCTCTAAGCAACTCAACCAAAAATCCAAAGGATATTTTTGTTTTGTTTTGTTTTTTCTTTGCTTTGCTTTTTGTTTTGTTTTTGTATTTGTCATATGTGACATATAGAAGGCATTTGACACTTGATTAAATCTGTAATCTCTTATTTTCTCTGTTCTCCTACATTTGTGATCACTAATTACCTACTTAACTCATTATTTTTTGTCCTTCTGAAATCTGTTTTGTGGATGTACCATGCTCAGACTCTCAAAACCAAAAACAAATCAAGAAAAAATTCTGTTTTGTGGATGTACCATGTTTTGTGGATGTACCATGCTCAGACCCTGTTTTGTGGATGTACCATGCTCAGACCCTCACGAGCAAAAACAAATCAAGAAAAAAATTCTTTTCTTTCTCTATATTCTTCAACTAAGGCTTCTATGACTGAGCTTCCATCTGACATCTTACCATTTTTTGAACTTTATGCTGGAAATTCCTACAAAAGTACCCCATTAGCACTTCACACACAACATTAAACATGCTCATACACAGGCACTTTTTTGTATGTATGTTTGTCTCTTTGGTTATATCATATAGTCCTTGAGAGAAGGGACAATATCTCTTATTCCTACAATTGCTCATTATTTTAACATTATGGATGCTGTATAAAGACTTGTGATGAGCTAACTCACTCATACCACTTCTGTGATTTGCTTTTTGTTTCTTTTTTTGTTTTGTTTTTTATTTACATCTTTATTGGAGTATAATTGCTTTACAATTGTGTGTTACTTTCTGCTTTATAACAAAGTGAATCAGTTATACGTATACATATATTCCCATATCTCTTTCCTCTTGCATCTCCCTCCCTCCCACCCTCCCTATCCTACCCCTCTAGGTGGTCACAAAGCACCGAGCTGATCTCCCAGTGCTATGTGGCTGCTTCCTACTAGCTATCTATTTTACGTTTGGTAGTGTATATATGTCCATGCCACTCTTTCACTTTGTCACAGCTTACCCTTCCCCCACCCCATATCCTCAAGTCCATTCTCTAGGAGGTCTGTGTCTTTATTCCTGTCTTATCTCTAGGTTCTTCATGACATTCTATTTTCCCTTAAATCCCATATATATGTGTTAGCATATGGTATTTGTCTTTCTCTTTCTGACTTACTTCTCTCTGTATGACAGACTCTAGGTCCATCCACCTCATTACAAATAGCTCAATTTTGTTTCTTTTTATGGCTGAGTAATATTCCATTGTATATATGTGCCACATCTTCTTTATCCATTCATCTGATGATAGACACTTAGGTTGTCTCCATCTCCTGGCTATTGTAAATAGAGCTGCAATGAACATTTTGGTACATGACTCTTTTTGAATTATGGTTTTCTCAGGGTATATGCCCAGTAGTGGGATTGCTGGGTCATATGGTAGTTCTACTTGTAGTTTTTTAAGGGACCTTCATACTGTTCTCCATAAAGGCGGTACCAATTCACATTCCCACCAGCAGTGCAAGAGTGTTCCCTTTCCTCCACACCCTCTCCAGCATTTATTGTTTCTAAATTTTTTGATGATGGCCATTCTGACTGGTGTGAGATGATATCTCATTGTAGTTTTGATTTACATTTCTCTAATGATTAATGATGTTGAGCATTCTTTCATGTGTTTGTTGGCAGTCTGCGTTTCTTCTTTGGAGAAATGTCTATTTAGGTCTTCGGCTCATTTTTGGATTGGGTTGTTTGCTTTTTGTTATTGAGCTGCATGAGCTGCTTGTAAATTCTGGAGATTAATCCTTTGTCAGTTGCTTCATTTGCAAATATTTTCTCCCATTCTGAGGGTTGTCTTTTGGTCTTGTTTATGGTTTTCTTTGCTATGCAAAAGCTTTGAAGTTTCATTAGGTCCCATTTGTTTATTTTTGTTTTTATTTCCATTTCTCTAGTAAGTGGGTCAAAAAGGATCTTGCTGTGATTTATGTCATAGAGTGTTCTGCCAATGTTTTCCTCTAAGAGTTTGACAGTTTCTGGCCTTACATTTAGGTCTTTAATCCATTTTGAGCTTATTTTCATGTATGGTGTTAGGAAGTGGTCTAATCTCATACTTTTACATGTACCTGTCCAGTTTTCCCAGCACCACTTATTGAAGAGGCTGTCATTTCTCCACTGTACATTCCTGCCTCTTTTATCAAAGATAAGGTGACTATATGCTCATGGGTTTATCTCTGGGCTTTCTATCCTGTTCCATTGATATATCTTTCAGTTTTTTGCCAGTACCATACTGTCTTGATTGCTGTAGCTTTATAGTATAGTCTGAAGTCAGGGAGCCTGATTCCTCCAGCTCCATTTTTCGTTCTCAGTATTGCTTTGTCTATTCGGGGTCTTTTGTGTTTCCATACAAATTGTGAATTTTTTTGTTCCAGTTCTGTGAAAAATGCCAGTGGTAGTTTGATAGGGATTGCATTGAATCTGTAGATCGCTTTGTGTAGTAGAGTCATTTTCACAATGTTGGTTCTTCCAATCCAAGAACATGGTATATCTCTCCATCTTTTTGTGTCATCTTTAATTTTTTTCATCAGTTTCTTATAACTTTCTTCATAGAGGTTTTTAGTTTCCTTAGGTAGGTTTATTCCTAGATATTTTATTCTTTTTGTTGCAGTGGTAAATGGGAGTGTTTTCTTGATTTCACTTTCAGATTTTTCATCATTAGTGTATAGGAATGCCAGAGACTTTTGTGCATTAATTTTGTATCCTGCTACTTTACCAAATTTATTGATTAGCTCTAGTAGTTTTCTGGTAGCAGCTTTAGGATTCTCTGTGTATAGTACCATGTAATCTGCAAACAGTGACACCTTTACTTCTTCTTTTCCTATTTGGATTCTTTATTTTTTTTCTTTTCTTCTCTGATTGCTGTGGCTAAAACTTCCAAAACTATGTTAAATAAGAGTGGTAGGGCTTCCTGGGTGGCATAGTGGTTGAGAGTCTGCCTGCCGATGCAGGGGACACGGGTTTGTGCCCTGGTCCGGGAGGATCCCGCATGCTGCAGAGCAGCTGGGCCCGTGAGCACATGGCCGCTGAGCCTGCGCGTCTGGAGCCTGTGCTCCACAATGGCAGAGGCCACAGCAGTGAGAGGCCCACATGACGCAAAAAAAAAAAAAAAAAAAAAAGAGAGTGGTGAGAGTGGGCAGCCTTGTCTTGTTCCTGATCTTAGTGGAAATGGTTTCAGTTTTTCACCATTGAGGACGAAGCTGGCTGTGAGTTTCTCATATATGGCCTTTATTATGTTGAGGAAATTTCCCTCTATGCCTACTTTCTGCAGAGTTTTTATCATAAATGGGTGTTGAATTTTGTCAAAAGCTTTCTCTGCATCTATTGAGATGACCGTATGGTTTTTCTCCTTCAATTTGTTAATATGGTGTATCACATTGATTGATTTGCATATATTGAAGAATACTTGCATTCCTGGAATAAACCCCCCTTGATCATGATGTATGATTCTTTTAATGTGCTGTCAGATTCTGTTTGCTAGTATTTTGTTGAGGATTTTTGCATCTATGTTCATCAGTGATATTAACCTGTAGTTTTCTTTCTTTGTGACATCCTTGTCTGGTTTTGCTATCAGGGTGATGGTGGTCTCGTAGAATGAGTTTGGGAGTGTTCCTCCCTGTGCTATGTTTTGGAAGAGTTTGAGAAAGATAGGTGTTAGCTCTTCTCTAAATGTTTGATAGAATTCGCCTGTGAAGCCATCTGGTCCTGGGCTTTTGTTTGCTGGAAGATTTTTAATCACAGTTTGAATTTCAGTGCTTGTGATTGGTCTGTTCATATTTTCTATTTCTTCCTGATTCAGTCTTCGCAGATTGTGCATTTCTAAGAATTTGTCCATTTCTTCCAGGTTGTCCATTTTATTGGCATAGAGTTGCTTGTAGTAATCTCTCATGATCCTTTGTATTTCTGCAGTGTCAGGTGTTACTTCCCCTTTTTCATTTCTAATTCTATTGATTTGAGTCTCCTCCTTTTTTTTCTTGATGAGTCTGGCTAATGTTTTATCAATTTTGTTTATCTTCTCAAAGAACCAGCTTTTAGTTTTATTGATCTTTGCTATCATTTCCTTCATTTCTTTTTCATTTATTTCTGACCTGATTTTTATGATTTCTTTCCTTCTGTTAACTTTGGCATTTTTTTGTTCTTCTTTCTCTAATTGCTTTAGGTGCAAGGTTAGGTTGTTTATTCGAGATGTTTCCTGTTTCTTAAAGTAGGATTGTACTGCTATAAACTTCCCTCTTAGAACTGCTTTTGCTACATCCCATAGGTTTTGGGTCATCATGTCTCCATTGTCTTTTGTTTCTAGGTATTTTTTAATTTCCTCTTTGATTTCTTCAGTGATCACTACGTTATTAAGTAGTGTATTGTTTAGCCTCCATGTGTTTGTATTTTTTACAAATCTTTTCCTGTAATTGATATCTAGTCTCATAGCCTTGTGATCAAAAAAGATACTTTATACAATTTCAGTTTTCTTAAATTTACCAAGGCTTGATTTGTGATCCAAGATATGATCTATCCTGAAGAATGTTCCATGAGCTCTTGAGGAAAATGTGTATTCCGTTGTTTTTGGTTGGAATGTACTATAAATATCAATTAAGTCCATCTTGTTTAATGTATCATTTAAAGCTTGTGTTTCCTTACTTATTTTCATTTAGGATGATCTGTCCAGTGGTGAAAGTGGGGTATTAAAGTCCCATACTATCAATGTGTTACTGTTGATTTCCCCTTTTATGGCTGTTAGTATTTGCCTTATGTTTTGAGGTGCTCCTATGTTGTGTCCATAAATATTTACAATTGCTATATCTTCTTGGATTGATCCCTTGCTCATTATGCAGTGTCCTCCTTTGTCTCTTTTAATAGTCTTTATTTTAAAGTCTATTTTGTCTGATATGAGAATTGCTACTCCAGATTTCTTCTGGTTTCCATTTGCAAGGAATATCTTTTTCCATCCCCTTACTTTCAGTCTGTACGTGTCTCTAGGTCTGAAGTGGGTCTCTTGTAGGCAGCATATATATGCGTCTTGTTTTTGTATCCATTCTGCCAGTCTGTATCTTTTGGTGGGAGCATTTAAACCATTTACATTTAAGGTAATTATTGATATGTATGTTCCTATTCCCATTTTCTTAATTATTTTGGGTTTGTTATTGTAAGTCTTTTCCTTCTCTTGTGTTTCTTGCCTAGAGAAGATCCTTTAGTATTTGTTGTAAAGCTGGTTTGGTGGTGCTGAACTCTCTCAGCTTTTGCTTGTCCATAAAGGTTTTAATTTCTCCATCAAATCTGAATGAGATCCTTGCTGGGTAGAGTAATCATGGTTGTAGGTTTTTCTCCTTCATCATTTTAAATATGTCCTGCCAGTCCCTACTGGCTTGCAGAGTTTCTGCTGAAAGATCAGTGGTTAACCTTATGGGGATTCCCTTGCGTGTTATTTGTTGTTTTTCCCTTGCTGCTTTTAATATGTTTTCTTTGTATTTAATTTTTGACAGTTTGATTAATATGTGTCTTGGCATGTTTCTCCTTGGATTTTTCCTGTATGGGACTCTCTGTGCTTCCTGGACTTGATTAACTATTTCCTTTCCCTTATTAGGGAAGTTTTCAACTATAATCTTTTCAAATATTTTCTTAGTTCCTTTCTTTTTCTCTTCTTCTTCTGGAACCCCTATAATTCGAATGTTGGTGCATTTAATTTTGTCCCAGCGGTCTCTGAGACTGTCCTCAGTTCTTTTCACTCTTTTTTCTTTATTCTGCTGTGCAGTAGTTATTTCCACTATTTTATCTTCCAGGTTACTTATCCGTTCTTCTGCCTCAGTTATTCTGCTATTGATCCCTTCTAGAGTAATTTTAATTTCATTTATTTTGTTGTTCATCGTTGCTTGTTTCATCTTTAGTTCTTCTATGTCCTTGTTAAATGTTTCTTGCATTTTCTCTATTCTATTTCCAAGATTTTGGATCATCTTTACTATCATTATTTGGAATTCTTTTTCAGGTAGACTGCCTCTTTGCTCTTCATTTGTTAGGTCTGGTGGGTTTTTATCTTGCTCCTTCATCTGCTGTGTTTTTTTTGGTCTTCTCATTTTGCTTATCTTACTGTGTTTGGGGTCTCCTTTTTGCAGGCTGCAGGTTCGTAGTTCCCGTTGTTTTTGGTGTCTGTCCCAGTGGCTAAAATTTGTTTAGTGGGTTGTGTAGGCTTCCTGGTGGAGGGGAGTAGTGCCTGTGTTCTGGTGGATGAGGCTGGATCTTGTCTTTCTTGTGGGCAGGTCCACATCTGGTGGTGTGTTTTGGGGTGTCTGTGGACTTATTATGATTTTAGGCAGCCTCTCTTCTAATGGGTGGGGTTGTGTTCCTGTCTTGCTAGTTGTTTGGCATAGGGTGACCAGCATTGTAGCTTGCTGGTTGTTGAGTGAAGCTGGGTGTTGGTGTTGAGATGGAGATCTCTGAGAGATTACCACCATTTGATATTACACGGAGCTGGGAGGTCTCTTGTGGACCACTGTCCTGAAGTAGGCTCTCCCACCTCAGAAGCACAGCACTGACTCCTGGCTGTAGCACCAAGAGCCTTTCATCCACATGGCTCAGAATAAAAGGGAGAAAAAGTAGAAAGAAAGAAAGAGGATAAAAGAAAATAAAATAAAGTTATTAAAATAAAAAAATAATAATTATTAAGAAAAAAAATTTAAACAAAACAAAACAAAAAAAAAACAAAAAAACAAAAAGAAAATGGACAGATAGAACCCTAGGACATGTGGTGAAAGCAAAGCTATACAGCAAAATCTCACACAGAAGCAAACACATACACACTCACAAAAAGAGGAAAAGGGGAAAAAATAATAAATCTTGCTCTCAAAGTCCACCTCCTCAATTTGGGAAGATTCGTTGTCTATTCAGGTATTCCACAGATGCAGGGTACATCAAGTTGATTGTGGAGCTTTAATCCTCTGCTCAGAGAGATTTCCCTTTCTCTTTGTTCTCACAGCTCCCAGGGGCTCAGCTTTTGAT
This sequence comes from Phocoena phocoena, assembly GCF_963924675.1. Taxonomy (NCBI): domain Eukaryota; kingdom Metazoa; phylum Chordata; class Mammalia; order Artiodactyla; family Phocoenidae; genus Phocoena; species Phocoena phocoena. The sequence continues at coordinate 70,799,765 of NC_089219.1, read as the reverse complement.
TTGGCCCCACCTCTGCGTGTAGGTCACCAGAGGGTGTCTGTTTTTCGCTCAGAGAGGACGAGGTTAAAGGAGTCGCTGATTCGGGGGCTCTGGCTCACTCAGGCCGTGGGGAGGGAGGGGTATGGATTGCAGGGTGAGCCTGCAGCAGCAGAGGCCGGAATGATGTTGCACCAGCCTGAGGTGTGCCGTGCGTTCTCCCGGGGAAGTTGTCCCTGGATCCCGGGACCCTGGCTGTGACGGGCTGCACAGGCTCCCCGGAAGGGAGGTGTGGAGAGTGACCTGTGCTCACACAGGCTTCTTGGTGGCGGCAGCAGCAGCCTTAGCGTCTCATGCCCATCTCTGGGGTCCGGGTTTTAACTGCGGCTCGCGCCCGTCTCTGGAGCTCCTTTAAGCAGCGCTCTTAATCCCCTCTCCTCCTGCACCAGGAAACAAAGAGGGAAGAAAAAGTCTCTTGCCTCATCGGCAGGTCCAGACTTTTCCCTGGACTCCCTCCTGGCTAGCCCTGGTGCACTAACCCATTCAGGCTGTGTTCACGCCACCAGTCTTCTCCTTGCGCTCAGACCGAAGCCTGAGCCTCAGCACCTAGCTCCACCAGCCCCGGCGGGTGAGCAGAGAAGCCTCTCGGGCTGGTGAGTGCTGGTCAGCACAGATCCTCTGTGCGGGAATCTCCCCGCTTTGCCCTCTACACCCCTGTTGCTGTGCTCTCCTCTACGGCTCCGAAGATTTCCCCCTCCACCACCTGCAGTCTCCACCTGCGAAGGGGCTCCTAGTGTGTGGAAACCTTTCCTCCTTCACGGCTCCCTCCCACTGGTGCAGGTCGCATCCCTATTCTTTTGTCTCTGTGTATTCTTTTTTCTTTTACCCTACCCAGGTACGTGGGGAGTTTCTTGCTTTTTGGGAGGTCTGAGGTCTTCTGCCAGCGTTCAGTAGGTGTTCTGTAAGAGTTGTTCCATGTGTAGATGTATTTCTGATGTATCTGTGGGGAGGAAGGTGATCTCCGCATCTTACTCTTCCACCATCTTCCCCTAGATCTTTTGTTTTTTATTTATTTTGTTTTACAGTGATCTGTGTCAATATCTTCTAAGAAGAACTAATGCTGAGAAATATACACATAGCTACCAAATAACCAAACTTCATTACAATATGCTTGGCAGCATGCTAAGTGATTTACATATATTATCTTATTAAGTATCACAACAGGGTGACAGCACAGTCACTCTGGTAATTTTTTATTGCCTGTAGTAGAGCTGAAGAAGCGGAGACTTGGAACGATTAAGCAACTTGTTCAAGGTCACACAGCAAATGAGCAGTAGAGTCAAGGGTGAAATCCAGGTCTGGCTGACTCCAGAATTTTATGTCCTGGCAACGTCTCAAACAGAAAGCAAGGCTTCAGAGGAAAGAGAGTCAGTATCAAGGCCTGGTAAATGCATTGGTATCAGACCTGAAGGGAACATGTCAAATGGGATAATAATCTTCAGGGAACATGGACAATGTATTTATGAGAACTGATAAAAGATGAAGAGAGGGTTTTCCCCATATGTTAGCATTGATATGATCCAAGTGTCTTGCCTTCACTGGAAGATAGGTGCATCAGAAATGACCAAGGCTAAATTTCTCCAGCACCGTGGAGAGGATATTCAGAGTCAAAGTTAATATAATTTAGAAAAAATACAGACATGCATTATTTTTACATATACAGTTAAATTTGGAAGGATGAAGTTTTTATATTTTCCCCTTATGTATTTAAGCTTTATATTATAAAAAATGTTAATTTCATGTAGTCTCTAAATTTATAGAAAAGTAATGCAAAATTGGCATTTGTGTTAAAATTTTCAATTTAAAATAAAAAAAAATAATACTTTCTTCTTCATGTCTTATCATTTTGTTGTTCTGGCACAGAGAGTGACAAGCAAAGGTCAGAAGCTGTGATCTACAAAGTAGGTAGACATGCAAGCATTAACCTCATTTAAATTTCTGAGTGATTTGGTGGTTGGATTTCCCAACAGTAAAGTTGCACCTAAAATTGATCAACTTCAGTGTCATCAACAGATGTCCCTAAACCATTAGCAACTAATGGATTGTTTAAAGGACCTTAATAGCTCATTTGTCTAGTCAAAACCCCATCAATTCAACCTTTGCAAACCATACTTACCTGTCATTAGAAAATTGAGTCCATTGTCCTTTAGTTTTGAAATGACATGTAATTCAAATCAATTAAGGCAAAAAGACCAATTATTTGGTGAATTTGTGACAACCAAAATGTTTTGAATAGATGATAAAAATGATAGCTACAGAACTGCAGGCTATTTACTGATGAATCAGGTAGAGGAAATAAAGAAGGAGATGTATGTAATCAACATAAATGTTAGCTCCCAAAAGGTTTTTAAGTAAGACATGTAATTTTGTAAGACATGGCCCAACTGTTTCCAAGGTAGTTGTAAAGCCATTCTTTCAATGGCTCCCAGTGGTTTTTAATAATGAAATCTATATTTAAAGTCTTCTATCTTTTCTATACCTCTTGAAAGTGTTCTTGGCTTAAAAGTTCTCTGTTGTGTCTTACTGTTAAACACTTTTATTTCTCCTTTTTCTTATCTTCCAATAGTCTTGGTTATAAACTGCAATTTGTTCTATAACTGAAACATAACAACTTTTATTTATAAAATTTGTTCTTAGAAAAAATGAGAGGCATTTTCCCTTCATGTGTCTATATTGTCTATAGTGATACATCTGATCCAAATGATGGTTAGATAAATGCACACAGCTATGCAAAATTTCAGTGTGAAAATTTTTAAAAGGCTACAGTCATGGTATGTTAATGCACTTTTCATTGTCATATTGTCACTGAAAATGTAGTTATATACAGTCAGTTACTAATAATGGCTTTACCATCACTCAAAAAACAGTCACATGAATGCAACTATGTGGTGAGGAAGCATATTTGGACATGTAAAATACTGCAACTACATATTATATTCTTGCAGTTTTTACTCTATAATAAATATTCTTAATTTTATTCATACTGACTTCATTTAACATGTTTTGTTGGGAAAAAAAAAACACAAGCTTTTTACTTGGAAATAAATTTCCTTTCATAAAATAGAGGTAAGTGAACGATGTTCTATATTTGATTTAATACAGCCAAATTATTGAAATTTTAATTTAATTGCACTATTTTTTAGAGGACACTAATTTAAATTGGGGTGTGTCTGAAAATGCCTTGTTAAATGAAAGGTTCTTCTCCCCATTTAAAAAAAAAAATTAAAGGGCAATTTAGACACAGTAAAAGTAACCTTTTTGGTGTGCAATTATACAAGTTTTGGCAAATGCATATGGTTATGCAACATCATTAAGATAAAGATAGAGAACACCTTCATTAAATCAGAAATATTTTTCTGGAGGCACGTTGTAAGTAACCCCTACCTTCATCCTCATCCTCTAGCAACACTGATCTGTTATCTTTTTCTACAGTGTAGACTTTTTCAGATGGCATTATTAATGGAATTATTCAGTATGTAGCATTTGGAGTTTGACACTGCAGAATGCACTATGGAATCATCCGTGTTGTGTATGCCAGCAGTTTTCTCCTCTTTATTGCCAAGTAGAATTTCATTTTATAGATATACCATGGGTCATTCAACCATTCCTCAGAAGAGGGACATTTGGGTTTCCAGGTTGGGGCAGTTATGAATAAAGCTGCTCTAAATATTTGCATAAAGATTTTACTAGGGTAAATACCCACGTGTAGGATTATTGGGTTATGTGGTAAACATATGTTTAATTTTGTAAGACATGGCCCAACTGTTTCCAAGGTAGTTGTAAAATTTGTCATTTTATACAAGTACTGTTTGAGAGCTCCAGTAGCTTTGCCTCTTTGCCAGCTCTTGGTATTGTCAGACTGGTCTGTTGTGGTATCTAGTTGTAGTTTTAATTTACATTTCTCCAATGGGTAGTGATGTTGGACATCTTTTCACATGCTGATTTACAGTTTTTTAATGGAATAGTGTTTAAATATTTATCTATTTATGTTTTAGTTGTTAATTTTTATATTGAGCTTTGGAAGTTTTTAAATATATTCTAGATATACATATTTTATGTGATATGTGCTTGAAATTATTTCCTCTCAGTCTGTCACATTTAATTCTCTTAGTAGTGTCTTTCAAGGAGTAAATTCCTTAATTTTGATGAAATTCAATTTATTAGTTTGTTTTCTTTTATGATTCAACCTTTTGGTGTTGTGTCTATATAATTTCACCTAACCCAATCTCATAAAGATTTTCTTCCAGATGCTTTGTAGTTTTAATTATTACATTTAGGTCTGTGATTGATTCTGAATTAATTTTTTATATGGTATGAAGTAGGAATACAATTCACTTTATTGTCTATGAATGTAAACTTATTTCATCATCATTTATTGAAAATACCATTCTTTTTCATTGAATTGTCATTATACTTTTGTCAAACATCAACTCACCATGTATGTGTGGACTTATTTCTAAATTCTCAATTCTGTTCCATTGATCTATGTGTCCGTCCTTTCTCCAATAACATACTACCTTGATTTCTGCAGCTTTATAATGAGTCCTGAATTCACGTAGTGTGTATCCTCCAACTTTACTCTTCTTTTTGAGTTATTCTAGCTCCTATGAATTTTCATAAATATTTTAGAATCAACTTGTTAATTTCTATACACACACACACACACACACAACTCTGCTTGAATTTGGATTGGAATTTGAATTGGATTGAAATTTAATCTTTAGAAGAGTTTAAGGAGAATTATGTAATTTGAAGCTCTGTTTTTAGATGCATATCCATTTAACATTGTTATCATGTCCTTGTAGAATGACATATTTATAATTATTCAATTTTCCTAAGTATAATTTGCAATATCCCTTATTCTGAAATCTACATTGTCTGATATCAATATAGCTACCCCAGATATTTTGGAAAGTGTTTGTGTCTTTCTACTTTAAGTGTTTTGTTTTAATTTTTAGAGAGCTTAGAGTTGGCTTAGAGTTGGCTCTTGCCTTATTTTGTTATTCAGTTGAACAATCTGTCTTTTAAAATAAGTGTGTGTTTAGACCATTTACATTTACTTTTGCTAATATGATTAAAGTCTATATTTTGATTTTTTTTCTAATTTTTTCATATGCTTTTGCTTCTCTTTCACTCTTTTATTGCCATTTTTTGGATTAATTATTATTTTTTACAAATCCATCTTATCTCACTTGTGACTTATTATATATACATATTTTTTAAAATGTGGTTGTTATCCTAGACTTCCCAATATGCCTCTCTAATCCCAGTTTATCTTCAAATAATACTGTACCACTTCATGTATAGTGAAAGTATCTTACAACAGTTTCTCTCCCTCATCCATTGTGCTATTTTATCACATATTTTACTCCTACATATGCTATAAACACATAGTACATTGCTACTATTTTTGTTTAAATCAGTCATTTTTCTATTAGAGCAATTATAAGAAGAAAAAAATAAAGTATATATTCATCTTTATTATTCCACTCTCAACATTATCAATTTCTTTGTGTAGATAAGTTTTTTAATAAAGTTTATTATATTTTTTATGACTGAACAACTTCCTTTAAAATTTATTGTATTTAAGTCTTCAAGTAAAGAGCTCTGCTTTTCTGTGTCTGAAGAAAAAAAGAAGTCTTTATTGCTCCTTCATTTATGATAGGTATCTTCTCTGAGTACAGAATTCTGGGTTGACTTTCTTAAGCATAATCAAGATTGTACTTTGTTGTATTCACTGACAGAAATTCTGGTGCAAATTTTACCTTTGTTTACCTGTATGCAATATGTTATATTATCTGGCTGCGTTCAAAATGTTCTCTTTGTCTTAGATTTTCAACTGCTTGAGTAACTTATAACTAGTTTGTTTTTGTTTTAATTGCCTTGCTTGATGTTATGCAAGCTTCTTGAAACTGCCTTTTTAATTTTTCATTAACTTTAGAAACTTCTTATGCACTGTCATCTTTGAATACTTCTTCTGCCCCATTTTTTCACTTTTCTCCTCTTATAGATCTACTAGCATGTATGTTAGATTTATATTTTCCCACAGTCTTTGGCTTCACTATGCTCTGTTCTGTTTTAAATTTAATCTTTTATTTTTTCATCTTTGCATTTCAGTTTGGGCAGTTTCTATTGATCTATCTTCAAGTCACTGATTCTTTCTTTATATGTATCATCTACTGATGGGACCACTGAAAACATTCTTTACCAGTGTTAATGTGTATTTCATTTCTAGCATTTCCATTATGTTCTTTTTTTATATAGTTTACCATATGATCATGCATGTTGTCTGCCATTTCCACTACAGCCTTTGATTTATTAACCAAATTTGTTTTAAACTCCCTGTCTGATAGTTCCAACAGCTCTCTCATTTCTGAATCTGGTTTTGTTGATTGCTTTGTCTCTTCACCCTGTGTTGTTTTTTTTGGTTCCTTGTGTGTCTTGTAATTTGGGGATGAAATCCAGATATCTTATATAGAATAGCAGAAAATTAGGTAAGTAATATTCATGCTCGGAAATGTGCATACCCTCTTTTTTCTGTTTTTAATTTTAAAGTTTGAGTCAGTTTAGTTAAGGGTTTAGCTAGATTTGATTTGTTGCTATGCCTGCCTTCAGTGTACCACAGGTTACAAATGCCTCTGAGTTACCTGTGTTTAGGTTGGGGTTGATCTTCCAGAGAGTTTTCCTATTGTTTGTTCCACCCTTAGTTTTAGGTCTTCCCATTACACCTATCTTTAGAGAAGATTTCTCTCTCTTGATTTTCCCCAAGGATTAGACTGCTGTTACTCTTTACATAACCCTTCCTATGTTGGTAGTGGATGGTGGAATGGATAATCTCTTCTGCTATGGTCCTATCTCAGTCTTAGGCAGGAATTATATCCCTGGTTCTCAAGGATGGGAGACTTCTCAGTGATCCTATCTCTCTTCCAGCAGTAGAGGGACTCCTATGGTCTCAGCTCAGAATATATTCCTACCCTTACCTCAGAAGTAGGGGTTGCTTTTTGTTGCTGTTCTTCCTCCATTAGCTGTAATGGGTTTTGGTCTATGGCCTGAGGGTGATGGTGTTTGTTATGCTTTAGACTTTTGTTCTGTGGGACATATAAGTAAGAAGAATCCCAGTGAGGATTTGTGTCTTTTCCACAGTAACTATTTTTTCTCGTCCTCTAGGCTTGCATCATAAATAAGGCTTTGTCTAGACTCTTGTCCTCTATTAGTCTTTCTTGAGAACATATAGTGAATCCTGTGGAAAAGAGCCTTTAAGTAGATGTCAGTTCCTCTTGTGATTTTAACATCCCAAGTTTCTATACATGTGAGATATCACACTCAACTTTTAGCCATTTATTTAAAATTTCAGCTGAATGTTTCCTCTAGCTTGTATGGCATTTGGGCCTGTTACAGGAAAGCCAGTAATCCCATTCACTTTTCCTTTGGAGATTCCTGTTTTTCAAAATTTAAGTTATTTGATCGTCAGGAAGTATCATGTACCTGATGTAGTCAATAAAATACATGATCTTAAAAATAATTAACCAGTTGTTGGTGGTATTTTGGTTAGTGTTATAGTGGGAATCCCTAAACCAAAGCCAATAGCGACAATTTAATGAATCTGGTAATTACAAGTAATATCTGAGTTAGAAATATGAATGAAGTAACGTAAGTATGTCAAGACAGTTAGAAAGATTGTGTAATTTTATTTGATTTGTTTATTTGGTGTTATGTTTTTAGTGTATGTGTTTCTGTGTGCACATGTGAAAGAGTACATGAGTATCTATGTGTGAAATACTGTGTATAATGTGGAAAGTATTTGATGGACTTATGAAATCAGAAAATGATGATATGCTTCTATTATAAAAGAGAGGCACCCCAATGACTCCCTTTCATCTGACCTAACAAGGCTTCTAGTTTACATACCAGGACAGTAATTTTTTATAGATATAAAAAAATGTGGTTTCAGTATATCAAACATTGAATATTTGTGGTTGGTGGAGTGGGAAATCTCTGCTGTTGTGGTCCTGAGACCATAAGAGTCCCTCTACTGCTAGAGGAGAGATAGATTATTGAGAAGTCTCCCATCCCTGAGAACCAGGGACATAACACCTGCCTAAGACTGAGGTAGGTAGTCCATAGGAACATGAAATTATGTGAATTTTAAATAAAAATCATTATGAAAATTCTAATCTCATTATTCATAATGCAGTATATACTGATATGTTTATGGTCTCTGTGTTTTGAATATTGTGGGTTTTTTCCCCTCCTTCTTTCAAAAGAAAGTTAATTTGCTTGTTCAGAGAAATTCAGTATAAAATTTCTATTAGAGAAATATGCATAACATTTTCTAAGATGGGTCTTTGCTTTAAATATTTAATAATATTTTTAAAGCTTGCAAAATTGAATAAGTTAATGCATTTCTGTCATAAAAGTGAAAGATTATGTATTCTGAGTATGTTGAAAAGACTGATGACAGGAATAATTTGGGGCACACATGTTGGGCCTGCTTTTTTGCCATGGGTGGTTCTAATAAAAATTACTTAAATCTGAAACTTCTGGTTTTTATTCCAGAAATGGAAATATCAGAATTAAATAGCTTGTACTCTCTCTCTCTCTCATGTTATATAATACAAGATGTGTATAATGGGGCACAGCTTGGATTGGAATTTTGTCTATTAATAAAAACAAAACCTTATTATTCAAAGAAAAACTATGTACAATAGCATAAAAGAGAAATATATTACACAATGAAAATTCGGGACCCTGCGATGAAATAAAATAAAATAAAATAAAACCTCTCCTTTTAGATTTGGAAAAAATTAAAAAAATTTTTGTTGAAGTTTAATCCACATCCAAAAAAGATCACGTATCATGAACATACAGCTTGATGAAATTTCTAGCTAAATAGCCTTGCCTAATTGCTCTGAGATAAAATCCTAAAACAAAACAAACAAAAAAATAACCCAGATCATTACCAATAATACTACAGAGGCTTCTGTTTCCTTCCAGTCACTATACCTATGGGAGTAGCCTCTACCCTGACTTCTAACAGCATAGATTAATTTTGTATGTCTTTGTACTATATCTGAATGTCATCTTGTGTATATTTTTCTTCCTGACTTATTTTGCTCAATATTATATGTTTGAAATTTATCCATGTTGTTCTATGTAGTTGAGAATTATCCATTCTCATTGTAGAAGTATGGCACTTCATTTTGTGAATATAGCACACTTTATCCAATGACAGAAATCTGGGTAATTGTCAGTTTGGTGGTTTATGATAAGTGCTGCAATGAACATTCTCATACATATCTTTGGCAAACATATGCACATTATATTAGGTATAAATCTAGGAGTAGAATTGTTGGGTCATCAGGTATGCAAATTTTTAGCTTTGGTAGATTCTGCCTTGCAGACTTACAAAGTGGTTTTACTAATTGCTACTCCCACCACCAGGTTATGAGAGTTTCAGGTACCCCAAACACTTGCTAATACTTTATATTTTCCATCATTTTACTTTAATTATTATGGTGTGTGTTTTATGGTATCACGATGTGATTTTAATCTGCATTTTCTGATACACAATCACAATGCAGATGAATATATTTACTTATATTTATTGGTAATTTGGATATCCTCTTTTGTGAAATGTCCCCATAAATCTTTTGTCCATCTATTGGATAAATCCTGTTTTTCTTAATAATTTGTTAGAGAACTTGATATGTTCTAGAAACTAGTCCTTTGCCAGTAATATTTATAGTGAAGATCTTCTCTTATTCTGTGACATTTTTCCATGTTATAAAGGTGACTTCTGATAAACAGAAGTTCTTAAATTTAAGATCAGTTATCATTTTTCTTTTCTTTAATGATTAGCACTTTTTGAGTTTCATTTGAGAATCTTGTCTATTAACCTCATAAAAATTTTATTCTGTTGATCTCCTTAAAAGCTTTATTAATCTACTTTTCATATTTATATCTGCTATTGATCTTTTACTAATTTTTCATTATGTAAGAGATAGAAATCCAGATACATTTTTCTCATATAATGTACCCAGCACCATTTATTGAAAAGATCATTCATATCTTAAAGCACCAGTGCCACCTTTGTTGTAAATCAGTTGAGCATTTATGTGTGGGTTTATTTTTTAACTCTCTATTCTATTTAAATGATAAACTTGTCTATTGTTGCATCAGTATCACATTGTCTAAATCACAGTAATTTTATCTTAGATATTGATAAATGGAGTAAGTTTTTCAGTTTTTCTTACTTCTTCAAGATTGCTTTGACTATTTTTAGCTCTTTTCATTACCATATGAGTTTGAGAACCTGGTTATCTATTTACACACACACACATGCATATGCACCCTTGCTGGCATTTTAATTGGAACTACACTAAATCTATAGATTAATTTGGGAAGAATTGACATTTTTATACTTTGAATTTCCAATCCACGTACAAGTATACCTACTCATTTATTTATTGCTTTTTAAAATTTCTCTCATACTCTTTTGGAGTTTTTAGTCTAGAAGTATTGCACATCATTTGTCAGATTTATTTAAGCATTTGACATATTTTACTGTTTCTGTAGTTAACTTTATTTTTAAATTTCAATGTTACTTATATTGCTAATATGTAGAAATACAATTTATTTGTCTGTTGACTCTGCATACGGTCTCCTTGCTAAAGCATTTATTAATTCTAAAAGTTTTTTGGTAGATTCTTCTGAATTTTCGATGTAAACAATCATGCTTTCAGATAATACTAGTTTCATTCATTTTATCTAACCATTATACTGTTTCTGTCTCCTTTGTTCCTAGGCTTTATTGTACTGGATAGTTAGATAATGAATAAAATTTTGAATAGAAGTGAGGATACTTGCGTCCTTGTCTCATTCCCAATTCTAGGGAGAAAGTTCACAATAATAATTTGATTATTGCATTTGTGTTTTCTGTAATCTCCCTTTTTCTTAATATTTTTACTCAATCAGGGCACATTTAAATGTTTAGTGGATTTATTAGTTCAAAGGTGAAAAGAGGGAAGGAAGAGCAAATCAGGAGAAAATTGACAAAGGAATTATAGTGCTTTCTTTCACTAGTTCTTATTCTGCCTGTCTAGATAATATAAATGTTTAAGGAAAACAAGGAAGCAGAAAAAAAGATTCAAAGATGAGAAGAATTCTGAGGCGTTACTGACATCCTCTCAGAACTGTGGTTGTAGGGAGTGTAAAAAAAGACTTGATTCTGTGACTTCCCCACAGCTAAAACACTTTATTTTTGAAATGACATCAATGATTGTTATTAAAAATAACAATGAAGAAGTTTAAGGTACCGCAAAGAGATGCCATCCTTTAATTAGTCTGTTATAGGGCGGGATCATTCTCTCAAACCAATATGAGGTTGCTTCAGTACATCATTAAGTTTAGGGAGTAGCAAAAAGCCACAGGTGAGGATCAAGCACTAACTTAGGGTAAGATCTAAGAATAATACACAAATTTTGTCCCTGGGCACAGTTGCAAATTGTATTTTAGAAAACTCATCTCATGTAGTAGGAGGTAGTGTGGCAGATCTTACAGAAAATGTTATATTAGATTTTAAGTAGTTAATATATTCTTGCCCATCTAGTCTTTATGGACTAGATGATATTAAGGATATTTGGGATATAGAGTTTAGACCAATTTTCCCATTTTCATTATATTGACTTTATTTCATTTATTAATAAAACTCCTTTTGGCAGAATTTGGATACTGACTCTAGCCTTTTAAACTGTAACAACTCTGAAGTATAACCTGGCCAAAGATTCTCCTGAAAACAGGTTTATAGTAAGAAATATTTGCTGGCATAAGAGGGAAATGTTGAAAGAAACAACAACTACAGCTCTAGGTATATTATGTGTCAAACAATATTACAGGCTCCACCAAAAACATAGAGAGGAAATCAGTTATGTTTTCTTCCTTCATGTTGTCCTTTGTGTGTGTGTGTGTGTGTGTGTGTGTATACACATATGCAGTTGTCATAAAGTGCAATGCCAACTAGTGGAAAAATAGAGTAATAATGGAGATCGTAACAGGGACAACTAACACAGTCAAGAGCTGGGGTATAGGAAACAGTTATCTAGTTAATAACTTGATTCATTTTTCTTCTAATATGTATATTGTGGGACTAGTATATGCTAGGCAAAATGAAAACAGTGATGAAAAAATTAAACATGGTTCTTGTGGTTACAAAACCTAGAATCTGGTCTTTTGGGTGAGGGGAAACTAGACAAGCAATCACAAAAATAAATACATACTTTCAAAATGTATAAAATTATAAAGTGAAGGTGGAAGGTGCTTTACGAAAATGTAATAGGGGACCTTACCTAATCTTTGGGTCAGAAAAGGCTTTCCTAAGAAACTTTAAAGTTGAGATCAGAAAGATGTGTAAGAGTTAACTAAATAAAGAATAGTGGCAAGAATATCCTCAGCATAGACATAGCACCTGAAGGTGCTAAAGGCAAAGAAGGACATGTTATTCAGAAGGTCATTGTGGTTGGAGCTAAGGAGGAGGGAAGCAGGAGATGAGGCTGCAAACTGGGAAAGGACAAGGTTAAGGTTATGTAAGACATGTCAATAAACTTGAACTTTACACTAAGAAATATGATAAGGTCTTTAAGCGTTTGGCAAAGAAATAATCAGAAAAAAATATTAATATATGTACCAGATTCCCAACACAACCTACTGATAACTGTAGGAAACTAAAGTTTTTCAAATTAGTTCATGGGTGAATCTGCTTCATTGGAATTTTGCAGCTTGATCTTAAAGAAAAGCAGTGTACCCAGTTCTTCCATTTAGAATTTTTATGCTACTATTTGTGGTAAACAAAACAAAACAAAACAAAAAAAAAACAGCAAAAATGAGGTATTTACCAGAAGTTCAATTATGCCTTCAAGGCCATATTGTAAGGACATTTTCTATCCTCCTCAATTTTTGTCCCTTGTGCTGGTTTTTCTCTCTATAAAAGTGCATGGCTGAGTAAAATAAGAATTAAGGCTGAAAATTTAATCACAACATATTTGAGTCAAAATGAAAGTCTTAAGAGGAATTTGAATTTCGAGAAATTTCTTTGGCTCTATTAGGTGCTTCCTGTAAGCAGATGCAATCTGCCAGACAAATGAGGTGTACCGTAGCATGAAAAGGGAGGAAAGAACCTAAGTCTAATACTGATATTTATTGTTACTCACACTGGTATTGCTTGAATTCTTGAGCTTTAGACTTTATAAAGTAGTTATTCATTCATTTGGTTATTCATTCAATATTTATTTAGTGCCTACTGTGTGAAGATGTTTGGGACACATCAGTAAACAAATCAGACAAATATCTCAGTCCTCATGCAATTTACATATAAGAAGAGGGAGATGGGTAATAAACAATAAACATTATAAGTAAATGCAAGAACATTAAAGAATGTTAAATAACATACAGTATATAGTATAATGGAAAATGGTAAGTGCTATGGAATAAAGAGGAAAAAAAACAGTAAAGTGAACTGAGAGTATTAAGTGAGAAGGGTGGGGAAGGTAGACTAAAATAAGATAAAGTCAAAAGGTAATGAGGATCCATCTTATGCAGGGCCCTCTAAGCAATTATAAGGACTTTGGGTTTTACTCTCAGTGAAATGAGAAGCCATTGGAGAGATGTGTATACAAAATACTGGCTGCAGTGTTGATAAAAGCCTTTAGAAGACTAAGGGTAAAGACAAGGAGAACTCTACAGTCACCCAGGTAAGAGCTGATGATGTACTGCTCTCCCTCCCCCAACTAGCTACTACCACATTTATTTTCTCCTTGTTACAGGAAAACACTATATGATTTTAATACTGTTCCCAGAAACTCTTCTACTGTTATCTCCATCTCCACTTAAGTCTGGTTTTTACCCTGAAGCCGCTCTTGTTAACGTCAATAATGACACAACCTGTTAAATCCAAAGGTTAAATTTCAGTCATTTTCATTTTCCCATCAGCAATAGCTGACATAGTTGGTTACTCAATCCTTCTGAAATAGTTTATTTTAACTTTGATGGAGGAATACTGTGCACTGTTGGTTTTCTAACTTCCTCTGTGGTCATTCTTAGAATGCCAACAAAGGAAAAAAAAAAAAAACACTGATTGTCTTGGATACCAATTGCAATGTTCAGGTAGAACTTTTAAAAAGGCAGTTTGGAGAGTGTCTTATCTCCTAAAGACATAGGATCAAGCTCAGGGCCTAATCGCAACCTAAGTAGAATTACAGAGCAAATTAAGTGTGCAATTCTACCATATCTCTATGCTAAGAAATGGTTATGGTTGTAAAAGAGTGGGAGGTTGGGATATGGGATGGGCATATTAGGGAAGAAAACAGGTAAAGGTGAGAAATTTGAATTCCCTAATACAGCTGGAATTTCTTGTTAATAAAAGAAACTGCTCTCTACATAAGCTGGAGCAAGTTGTGTTTCAATGGAATGCCAATTTTCTCAGGCCTAACTCCCAATTCTTTTATTGCACTTCTTTTATGGAGAAGTGCAAATACTAATCTAGAAGGAAAGAGCTGTAGAATCCTGGCAAGTAGTATCAGTAAAAGTCTGGAGAGCATGAATGAGAGGGACTTTAAGGTTGTTAGGCCAAGCAGCATGAAATGTAAAATCAGTATGGGTTGAATTTACTGAAATGAATGTATTCACTCAGCGTTTATGATTTGTGTTGATTTAAGTGCTGTAAGTGAATATGAGTAGTATTCTAAGATGATGATTTAAAGGCAGGCCTATGGTCAATGAAATTGAGATTTGGAATTTGTAAGTCCTACTGAATAGGAAAGGTGCCCAAAGGTTCAGAGAATGTTGGAATGAATGTGCTATGTGGAATCTACTTAATCGACTCCTAGTTTCTACTCTAGGGTCTCAGGGGGAACATACTTTTCCCCAAGCCCTCTTCAAAACTCTGTAAATATCCTTTAGGAAGCTGGAGATAATGATGGGAGGTACTGTTATGAAACTGGACTCCTCAGTTTCCATGGCAGTAGTGGAATACTGATATGCTGAAGTAGTAGAGAGGCTTACCTGTTAGCAAAAATTAGGGACAATTACTATAATAAACTTCAGAGAGAGGTCATAATCAGAGCACTGTCCCAAGTAGAAATATAGATGGTTGATCATAGGATCTCTAGGACTAATTTAGGTGGAGAAGCTATTAAGATACCTTTTGAAAATTATAATGGGAAAATTCTAGGTTTAGTGAGCAGAAACCTTATTCAAATCGCTGTAGTGGGTTTATATTCTCTTACTCAAGTTCTAGATCTAAGACATTTCACAGAATTCAAGATATAGGTATCTCCCACTGTCTGAAAGTTTGCATTAGACCACTTCACTTTTACAATAGACCTACATTGGAAAAGTAACAGATTTTTTATTAAAAACAAAAATCTTCTTTGGATTTATTTCAGTTAGCAAAAACAGATACAAATGTAGGTCTTTTAAAAAGTGAAGTGGCATCATGCAAACTTTCAGAAAGTGGGAAATACTTTTCCCTTTGTGCCATTTCAGCTCACAAAATGTTTCACAAAAATGCTCTACTTCAGGATAGCTGGGGAAACCAGTTTGTGTTTATGGAGAAAGCCATCTCTCTTCGAGGAAACATTCTTCAATGCAGCCACATGGTAATCATCCCCACATTTTCTCCCAGAGACATGCAGCAATTCATGAAAGTGACTGTGCACAGGACAAAGAATAAAACTCTGTCTTTAAGTTTTGTGGACACTGACACCAGATTGATACTAACCTCTAATGACTTGAAACACACTGGACAGATTTGGGGTTTATAGAGGTCAGAAGACAAACAGAATCTTGGTTGAAGTAAAACTCATTGTGATTATTTTCCAAGTTCCAGAATAAATAGTGAAAATAGCTATATTTAATACATACCAAAATACCCACATTAGTTCCTCTGTTGGTGAAGTGTGCATTATCTTGGTGGAAATGACCCAGTGGAAGCTACTGGAATATCTCACTTCCCCCAAATATACTAAAAGCAATACTGCTTTCCTAGGGAAATTTTGGAGATTAGTGCCATCATCAAAATTTGAAAAAAAAAACAGGAGTAATAATTCCTACTTCATTCACATCTATCTCTCCTGTCTGGCGAACACAAAAGTCAGATAGATGGGTCTTGGAGTATGACTGGGTTTTTCAAATTTAAGAAGGAGTCATGCCAAAAGAGCTACAGTTCAGATGTTTTATCCAATTACTGGCGCTAAAATACCGCTTTAGGTATAGAATTTTTTTTTTTTCTTATTTTTACCAGCAAATGTAATCAGAAGCCATTTACACCTACCTGGCAAGGAAAGCAATATATTTTTACTGTCCAACCTGAGGATTATTTCTGATCTGTTCTCTATCATAATAGACCAGAGGGACCTTGATTTTCTGGCCATCCTATAGACCATTACATTTGGCTATTATATTGAGGATGCTATACTAACTGGACATATCAGGTAGGAAGTAGCATGAACCCTAATTACCTTAGTAAAACATGTAATTGCTAGAGGATGGGAGATAAACTCCAAAAACTATCTGTCAAATCAGGTGTCAATTCTATCTCAGTGAAGCTGGGGAAAACAGTAAGGTGCCAATTGACATTCTCAAAAAAAAAAAAAAGGCCTCTGAAAAGTGAGAGAAAAGTTGCAGAGCCATTTACAGTCCACAAGGAAAGTGACACATGATGAAACTCTAGGTGTTGGAGATAATACACATCACATCTATTTGTGCAGCTTCAACTTTTTAGCTAAATAATTCAGAAGACAGTTTTAAATTGGGAACAAAGAAATAAAGGTTCTGTACTACCTCAAGGCTGTAGTACAAGCATCCCTGCACTTAGACCTCCTACCCAGAAAACTTAATAATACAGAAAATGTCTGTGGCAGTTGAAAATGCTGAGTGGAACTCCTGGCAAACTCCAATGGTAGATTCTATTATGGCAAAAAGTATTCTCCATTAGGAAAATAGATTTTAGATTTCTACTAGGATCTGATAGTGTCTAAACACTTGACCATGGGCACCATAAAACTATCTGATTTGAAATCATAACTATTTCAAATCACAACTATATGATTTGAAATTCCCATTTTGAAATGGTTGCTATTTAATCAAAAGAATCCAAAAAATGGATGTGCACTACAGCATCCCATGCTAAGTCAAGAACGTCTGAATAGTATAATTGCATGACTGACTGCTCAGATTCCCATGAGCCCATGAGCAGTGGGAGTCTATCAAGTGCCACAGCCTTTCTCTGGAGGGAGCCTACCTAAAAACAATACTGAAGAAAAATTATTCCTCCTGATAAGTGACAGAATATTGGTTGTCCAAGCCAAACTGAAGGAGACAAGTCCAAGGTACACTGAGTTATGTGCAATGACTAATGTATTGGCTAGAAAAATGGAAGAATGATGACAAGGAGGTCTGAATCATGGATATGTGAATGAGCTTTTCTGAATGGGTGGAGTGTGAAGATATTCTCATGGAAATATCCTCACTGAATGTCTACTGCAAAGCATCTTTTCAGTAATTTGATAGACAATATGATCCTTCCTCTAGATGTCAGTCAGCTTTCTCCCCTTGCCATCTGGTGGAAGTGTGGAGACTTTCTCTCATGAAGGAGACAACCATTTGTCCTTGTATAAATAGATATATTTTCACATGTCATACACTTTACCTTAACAAATTTTTTTCAATGCCACCGTATATAGTCTTAGAAAATGATTTTGGTATTGTCATGGTATTTACACATTGGAGATATGGGGATGTATGTATATGTATAGCTGATTCACTTTGTTATGAAGCAGAAACTAACACACCATTGTAAAGCAATTATACTCCAATAAGGAAGTTAAAAAAAAAAGTCATTTTGTAGCAAACTGCAGTACAGCAATGGCTCATGCCCACAAAATTTATGGGTTCTACCACATGTCTTACTCCATATAGCATTTAGCTATGTAGAACATTGGAATGGCCTGCTGAGGTGTGGGTTAGAATAGCAGTTGGGAGATAATGCCCTGCAAAGCTAGGGAGCTTTCTTATAGTGTGTAGCATACATATGAAACAGGAGGCCAAGAGGTGGTGCCTTCTTTCTCAGAGTCAGAATTCACTAGTCTAGGAATCAATGGATAGAGGCAAAATGGGACTCATCTTGCTATTATACCTACTAACTATATTAAGGAGTGCTATGTACTGAATTGTGTGCCACTCTTTCTCTCAAATTCATATACTGAAGTCCAAACCTTCAATATGACTGAATTTAGAGATAGGGCTTTTAGGAGGTAATTAAGGCTAAGTGAAGTCATAATGGTGAGGTGCAAATATGTTAGGATTGGTGGTCTTGTAAGAAGAGGAAGAAATCTTTCTCTCTCCTCCCTCCCTGTGCATGTACCATGGAAAGGCCATGCAAGCACACAGCTAGAAGGCAGTCTTCTGCAAGCCAGGATGAGAGCCCTCACTAGAACATGAGTATGCTGGCAGCCTATGCTATGCAATCTCTGTGCCTATTTATGTTGTATATTCTGAAATTTCCTTTTCTCTTTTTTCTTGAAGAAAGCTTGTCATTTGGAATAGATTCAAGTATAGCCTTTTCTAGGAAACCTTCCCTGACTCTCTAGGTCACTCTTGCTACTCCTCTTTTGTATTTTAATTTTATTTGGTATATATCATTGTCATTGTCCTAAATATATTATATTGTAACCACCAGTCTATGAAGCTCTCTCTTTCCTGAGGCTGGTGACCAAGTTTTATTCATACTTATATCCTAAGCCACAAACACAGTAGCTGACATTTGGTAGGTTCTCAATAATACTTGGGAAATCAAAGTGTCAATAAGTGAACAGAAGGGAAAGGATGAAGTATGATTTTAGGAAGTACAGCTGTTGGAAGGCATGAGAAATTGAGACTCCTGGTTTCAGGGACTCTCAGTATATTGGGATGAGAGGTCTCAGGGTACTGATAAGTGCAAAGGCAGCTGTTCAAAAAAGATGTTGAAAACAAATCTCTCAAATTCTGTTTTGTCTATACATACGTTCTAATGCAAAGGCTTTGCTGCAATGGACGATTCAATATATTCATTAGTAGAAAGTTAGCAGAACTAAGAGAATGGGACTATATCTTTAAGAAATAATATCCTAGAAATGCCAGTATAGACTCAACACACATTCCTCAGCTGTACCTCTTCCAGGTATTTCTGAGCCAAGAGCAAAACTGTTTTTCAAGGCCTACTCACAGATTTATGTGCCCTAGCTAAATGTTGAAGGAAGTTTAAAACTGAGCAATTAAGTACTCAAGAGAAATTCTTATAAACATTTTAAAGACACTTACTGGCTGAGTTGTCCCTGTTTCTGTTAAACTCCTGATCTGATCTCTTTCCATGCAAAGTGGAGGGTAACTCTGACAGTTAACTACTTATTTTTTGGAAGGTAGATACAGTGAGTTATCTTGATTTATATTTAAGGAACAAGTCAAATTCTGTCCTATAGACTTGTCTTCTGAAAAATTAAGAGAAATAAATTTATAGCAAAGGTGTTTTTCCTCAAAAATGGTTTGACAATGATGATCTAATTCAAGAAAAACATAAAATAATAGAATTTAGAAAAAAAATCTGAAATAGAACATATGCATTCTAAAAAAATGCATATCTTAAAACCTAGCATATAGGTGACATTTAATAAGTATTTGTTGACTGAGTAAATCTTGGATTAAATGAAGTGAAATTGAAAACTAATGGAAATATTGCTATTAACAGAAACCAGAGGCTTTCCTCTTACCCTGCTTTCTCAGCTATCCATAGCACACATGATGATACTACTGTGCTACAGGTAAACAGGCTGACAAGCCATTACTGTAATCAGCTATGAAAAGGTCATTTGCATATACCTCCCGTATTTTTAGGCACTTCCTCTGGGTACTGTATTCAGGCCTGGCATCTCTTTCATCTGATGTGCTGAATTAACTTTGTTTTTGGATTGGCATCTTCTCGAGAATTTTTCCTACACTTTGCTTTGAAGTAAACATACTGTTGTGAGAAATACGGTGAGAAATATTCCTTGGGAAGCATTAATTTTCTACTTACCGTATTCCCAAGGATGATGAATCATTATTTGTCTTCAATTTTGGCAACCATCTATAATCGGGTAAGCAATATTATACCTGCAGACACCTCAGCATGCATGTATAACATTTCTTTGAAAACAAACAGACCACCACAACAAAATTCCAACAGGTCAACCAAATTCTTACATTGGAAAAGTAACTGATCTGTTGTCAGCACTATACATGGGCTATTCCAGCCTTACAACTATTGGTGACTTACAATTAAGAAAAAAGTTGTGCAGTATGCAGATGCTTGAGATACCAGTTTACCTCCTTTTTTGGGGTTGGATGTTGGTTGTTTAATCCTCTGGGTTCTTTTTTTTTTTTTTGCCTTCCTGAGAATTTCTGTTGTTACTTCACATTTGCAAAATTAAGAACTAGGGTAGCAGATTTTTTTTTTTTGAAAGGTAGTAAAAACACACTTTGATTTTTATGTTAGACAAAGCTGTTTAAAATATGTAATTGACATATGGGTCAGCAAAGGAAGATGTGCATTTTATTCACATTTTCACTGAATTCTTGAAAATCAGGATGCCAGGTAAAATGTTTTATTTCCATGTAAATAAGGTAGTTGTTACTCCTTTCTAACTTTTCCTCCATCAAAATCAGGCCTCAACAGGTCTGATGATGAAACGGAATGAACCAGCTGACAAGTGAAGTAGAATTTTAAACATGTCCCACATTTGTCTCTTTAACCTTCTCTTCTCTACAGTCTACTTCATTGCAAATTTCAAAATAGCCATTTGAAACACTTTTTGAACTTTCAATTTCAAAAGTGTTTGTAAAATGCCTTGTAAATAAATATATTTACTCTATATACTTTTGTATATGTACAGGGAGCAAAAAGAATACAGAGGAAATAAATGGAATAAGGAAAAATATATTTGCTAACTATATGGAATGTTCAATTTTTGAATAGGAAAATGGCATTTTTAAAAACTTTTGTCAATAAGAAGAGGTGTGGACAATCCCTTAAATGTTCTGATCAAAATGTCATAATTGTTGAGTCTAAAATTATTTTATGTGCTATTAAAAGCACTGCTGATTAAACTATGCTTTCTCATAGCTTATAATTTTTTTTTTTTTTTTTTTGCGGTACATGGGCCTCTCACTGTTGTGGCCTCTCCCATTGCGGAGCACAGGCTCCGGACGCGCAGGCTCAGCGGCCATGGCTCACGGGTCCAGCCGCTCTGCGGCATGTGGGATCCTCCTGGACCGGGTCACGAACCCGTGTCCCCTGCATCGGCAGGCGGACTCTCAACCACTATGCCACGAGGGAAGCCCTATAACTTTTATTATTATTCTGAAAGAGCTCTTTTAGACTTATGTAGACAGAGATTTTTATCTTATGTCAAAATAGTGTATACAGGTTAAAAAAATAAACAAAATAAATTGGTTAAGCTATTCCTAAAATTTCCTCATATTTAGAATCCGTCATTCCCAAATCACTTTTAGGCTCATAGTCACAAGTTTTTGTGTTTCCACATAATACAGTCTTTTGTGTGTTTCTTAAAAAATGTCTCCAGTATTCTTAGGATTTTCTCCTAACCTACTGATGACCATTCTGTAAGTTTTGAGGCACATGCATAAGTAAGGACAGCTACGTCATGCCAGTCACCTGCTTTACAGCACTTGTTAGATACATATTGATTTTAGAGATGTTGAAAGGTGAAGAAAAGGAACTCATAATCAACTAGATTATAGTAGAAACAAAAGAGTATTTGATCTGTCCTGCAATATAAAATAACCAGTTATAGCAAGGTCAACTCCATTATCCCAGCCATTCTAGAAATATATTCTCAAAATTTAGAGAAAGAGAAAAGCAATTCAAAGTAGAAAATGAAACATTGTGTGACTGAAGGTAATTAATATCTGATGGTGGAAGTTTGGGAAAATAAAGTGAAATACTCAACTCTTCTTTTAGCAGTCATGGGTTGGACTTTTAAGAATACTTTCCCATTGATTATTTCATGATCCTATGCATCCAATTTGTAATTCTATAGATGTCACTCTAAAAATCTCTACTTATCTTAATCAAAATACTAAATTGATCATGTTACAGCTAATTCATTACAGTTGCTTAATTAAATCCCAACTCATAAATAATAATGTTTAAGAAAAGAATAAATTGTATAAAATATTGTCATTGAATATTCTTTATAATGATCTGAAATCATGTTAAAGATCTTTTAACTTTTATTTTTTAATCCTAAAACTTGGCTGCAACATTTTTTCTAATAATCCAAAGCATATTCAATTGGATTTGGTTTTTTCTTACACCAAGAATTGCATATACTCTCATAAAGATAAGACATGACATGACCATTCATCTTATTAAATGGTTTGTGAGGATCTGAAAGAACATCTCTCCACAAAAAAAGTTCCTATTATCATGCTTAATGTTTAATACTTATATCTAAATTGTGAGCAAGTGTTCAGTTTTTCAAAATTTAAAAGTCAATTTAATTGTATTAGAAGACATACATCATACTGTGACACTATTATGCCTTCATTTGTGTTGTTTCCAAATGTTTATTTAAAAACACAATCTGTATCACTCTGAATTAAATTACGATAGTTATACCATCGGTTTTAATTTTGCAGAGAAAATGCAAATATAAAACATTTCTCTTTGCTGTAGTCTAGATTACATAAAATGTTATCATGCTTCAGACTTTGTTCAGGAAATAGCCTTCAGATGCATAAAACTAAATAAGCAACAAGAAATTGCACAAAGAAAAGAGAGGCATTGTTCACATAGATCTGAAGAAAGAGAGAAGAGAATAGGCAGATTCTGATTGATGTTCTAGAAACACCAGAAAGTTTCATGCTTGAAAATTGGTTTTTAAAATGCCATGTGTCTGCCAACAATATGTGAAAACTAATGATACCTCTGCTGAGCATTTCTTGATCAGATATGGGGTTTCAGACTTGAACTTAACTGTGGGCCAAGGTTAGCTACTCTGTCCAAATTCTTAGTTTTTTCTTGAAGGAAGTGGCTTAAAGTCTCTTAGATAAAATGAAAATCATGAAACCATTTAAATTTAGAAATGTAAAAAATGTCTTTATTGAATTCTATTTCCTTTCGAGAGTAGATTTTATAATGAAAGGACAAACATTCCATACACAAAATTAATACCTAGCCGTCCTCATTTTCTTATGAAGAAAAACTGTGTTATTAAGGGAAGAAAAAGACTGTAATATTATGGAAAACACTCATCTGACAGCAAATTAACATCACAGTTATAGAGTTTTAAGATTGCAAATCACTCTGAATTACATTTAGGCAATACACTAAATAGAAAGTTTAAAATTAATTTTTCCAAAGAGGCAACTCTGTCGGTTGTTTAAAGGTAGTTTAAAAAGATCATTTATTCCTTCAGCAACACTCAAATTAAGAATCCCATGGGACATTCAAACACTGGTTTATTCTATGGCTTAAACTATTTTTTATTTGCTTCAGAAAAAACAGAAAACATTTGGTCACCCTTCTCGGTATAAAAGAGGAAGAGTGAAATTCTCATTTGACAGAGCGACTACTATAAACTAAATATGTTTGCTAACAGGATCTCATTTAAACTACTAAGTGATACATGTCACACACACAGACACACACACATATATACACAAACATATGTGAAGGGAATTAAGGTTGCAGATAGAATTAAGGTTGCTAATCAGTAGACCTTAAAATAGGGACATTATTCTGGAGTATCTAGTTGGACCCAGTGTAACTCCATGGACCCTTAAACATAAAAGAGGAAAGAAGAGTGGATCAGGGATGAAAGAACAAGGAGGAGCAAGTCAAAGCATGAGAGAAGGACTCAACCCACTATTGCTGGCTCTCATTAGAAAGGGAACCATAAGCCCAGAATTGCAGATGGCCTCTATAAGCCAATTAAGGCCCTCAGCTGTGAGCCAGCGAGGAAAGGGGGATCTCAGTCCTACCATGGCAAAGAACTGAATTTTGCTAACAACTTGAATGAGCAAAGAAATGGATCCTCCCCAGCGAGACCCTGGAAAGAAACGCTACCCTGCCCATATGGTAAATTAATATTAACATATTAATATAGGTTAATATCTATAAACATATTTTATATAATTATATTTAATGCTATTCTATATATATTTATTTCAGACGTTTAGAATTAAATTAAGCAAATGTTAAGAAAAATTTGGGCTTCCCTGGTGGCGCAGTGGTTGAGAGTCTGCCTGCCGATGCAGGGGACACGGGTTCGTGCCCTGGTCCGGGAAGATCCCACATGCCGTGGAGTGGCTGGGCCCGTGAACCATGACCACTAATCCTGCGCGTCCAGAGCCTGTGCTCCACAAAGGGAGAGGCCACAGCAGTGAGAGGCCCGTGTACCGCAAAAGAAAAAAAAAAAAAGAAAAAGAAAACCTTAATATGTTACCTTGGGGCTGAAATCAACATTTGAAATGTTTCACAGCAAAGTGGAGGTGGTGGTTGTGGACACTGACACTTACAGATAGCTACTGAGGATGAAATAAAATCAGTAAATATATAGGAGAAACCTGGAATATCATCACTATTTAAAAAATATTAGACTAAACTTATATTTAAGAACATTTAAATGCATGAGATTTAGTGTGCTGTTTTTGTTCTTCTGAAAAATAACATAGAAGTGACTTTTCTTTAAAAAAAGCATAGTTAAAGTAAACTAGGTATAAATCTAAATATGAGATGAATATATAGCTTACAGGACAAATAGCCAAAATGGAATTTATCAAACTGAAGCAAGAATCTGTATGTAGCAATTAGGGTTTTACAATCATATATTTAACCTTTACCAGCTTTATGGCTGTATAATTAACAGACGTATAATAGATTGTACATATACAAGTGTACAATTTGACAAGTTTTGGTGTAAGTACATACTCAGGAAACATTTAGAAAATTAGGAAAAGATCCAAAAGTCTCCTTGTACCTGTGTAATCCTTTCATTTCACTCTTCTCTCCATCCCACCCCATCCCACCCCATCCCACCCCATCCCATCCCATCCCATCCCATCCCATCCCATCCCATCCCATTCCCAGGCAGCCGCTTGTCTGCTTTCTGCCTCCATAGATTTGTCTGTACTTACTAAAACTTTATATATATGGAATCATAAAGTATGTACCCGTTTTGGGGGACTTCTTTCACTCAGTATAATTATAATTATTTTGACTCATCCATGTCCTAGTGTATATCATTCATTCATTTCTTTTTATTGCTGAGAGTACTCTATCGCATAAAAATAACACAATTATGTTATAGGCATATCAATAGGAATGACTTCTGTTGATGGAAATTTGGGTTGTTTCCCATCTTTGTCTATTACAGGTAAAGCCATGATCCTTCATGTTTGTTATGTACGTACACTTTCATCTCCCTTGGATAATTCCTGGAAGTGAAATGTCTGAATCATCTGATAGATGTAGGTTTACATGTTTAAGAAACTGCCAAACTCTTTTTCAAAGTGATTATACTTTACATTTGTACCAGCTTTCTGAGAGGTATAGTTCTTCCGTATCCTCACCAATGTTTGGTATGGCCAGTCTTTAATTTTAGTTATCTTTCTGTTTATCTTTAGCGAAGGGTCTGTTCATATCTTTTGCCCATTTATATCTGGCTATTTTCTTGTTGAGCATCAAAAGTTCTTTTTATATTCTGGAGATGAGTCCTGTGTCAAATACATGATTTTCAAATGTTTTCTCCCAGTCTGTGGCTTTTCTTTTCATTCTCTTTAATATTGATTCTTGATAAAGTAATGTTTTCAACTTTGATGAACTCCAATTTATTATCTGTTTTCTTTTGTGAAATGTTCTTTCAATATCATATCTAAGAAATATTTGCCTATGTCTCCTATGATTTATTTTAGAAGTTTTATGGTATTAAGTTTTGCATATAAGTCTATAATCCATTTTAAGTTTTTCATATGATGCAAGGTAGTGATCAAAGTTATTTTCTTTTTTTTAAACATTAGAACATCTACTTTTGAGAGCATTGTCATTTCTCTACTGAACTGTCTTTGCATTTGTGTTCAAAATAAGTTTTCTATATATGTGTGGTCTATTTTGCACACTCCATTATATTCCATTGGTCTAACGTAAGCTAATACAATGTTGTTTTTTGTTTTGTTTTTTACCTTTATAATGAGTCTTGAAATCAGGTTGTGTTAGTTTCCTCACTTTGTTCCTCTTTTCAAAGTTGTTTGGAGTTTTCTAGCTCATTTGAATTTACATATGAGCCCCAGCATCAGCTTGTCAAGTTTAACAAAACAAAACAAAAACTGCTATGCTTTTCATTGGTATCACATTCAGTTAACTTCAGGAGAATTGACACCTTAATAATAGTGAGTCTTCTGGCTCATAAAAACATTACTTATTTAGGCCTTCCTAATTTCTCTCAATAATGTTTGGAAAGTTTCAGATCTTGCACATATTTTGTCACATTTTTGCCTAAATATTTTACATATTTTTGATGCTAATGCAAATGGTCTTTTTAAAAATTAATTTTGATTATTTCTAACTTGTAGAAATACAACTGATTTTTATATGGATCTTGTATGCTGTAGCCCTGATAAACTCATTTATTATTTTTGTTAGCTTTTTGCAGATTCTGTTAAATTTGAGTATGTTATCTTTGGTTAAGAAAATCTTTACTTCTTTTTCAGTCTGGATGCATTTTTTTTCCTTGCCATATTGCACAGAGTAAAACATCATGAACAATACTGAATAGAGGTGGTGAGACTAGGAATCCTTGTTTTATTCCTGATCATAGGGGGAAAGCATTTTATCTTTCACCATTAAGTATAGTGTTAACTGTAGGTTTTCTGTAGATACTTTTTATCAGGTTTGGGCAATTATCCTATATTCCTAGTTTACTGTGAGTTTTTATCAGGAATATATGTTAGATTTTGTTAGATGCTTTCCCTGCATCTATTGAGATGAACATATTGTTTAAAATTTTAGTTTGTTAGTAGGTGAGTAGTATTGATTTTTTAATGTTAAATGCATCTCGTATACCTGGGATAAATTCTACTTAGTTATGATGGATTATCCCTTTTATGTGTCATATTTACTTTGCTAATATTTTGTTTAGAATTTTTCCATTTTTGTTTATGTAATACAGTGTTATAGACAGTTTTTTGAGAGGAAGTTTTTAAAATTTATATCTTTCAAGGAATTTGGTCATTTCATTTAAGTTTTAAAATTTACTGGCATAAAGATTTTTAAAATAATATTATTTTAGTGGCCTTTTACTATCTATATAATTTGTAGTGATAGCATCTCTCTCAATCTAGATCTTGGTAACTTGTGTCTTCCTTTTTTATTCTTGGTCAATCTCGTTGAAGATTTGTTTTTTGTTTTTTTTTTTAATCTTTTTAAAAACCAGTTTGGTTTCATTGAGTTTTCTCTCCTGTTTTATTTCTTTGATTTTTCTCTCTGATTTTTCTTTTTAATACTTTCTTCTGTTTACTTTTATTTTAATTTGCTCTTATTTTCCTAGTTTTTGTGATAGTAATTGAGGTAATTAACTTGACACATTTATTCTTTACTAATAGAACTGAATGCTGTAAATCCACTCCCCACAAGGTAGAGCTTTATCAGTACCTTTCAAATTCTGATATACACTATTTTCATTTTAATTCCATTTAAAATATTTTTTTTTTATTTTTTCCTTTAAATCCTTCTTTGACCCATGAGTTACATTCATTTATATAGATAAATGAATGTAAATTTTCTATCTGAGATAATTTTTCTTTTCCCTGAAGGACTTTATTCCATTTTTCTTGTAGTGTTAATTGGATGGCGATGAATTACTTCAGTCTTTGTATGTTGAAAAGTCATTATTTTGCCTTCATTTTTTTGAAACGTTTTTGCTTTGTATAAATTATAGGTTGAAATATTTTTCTTTTCATATTTTAAAGATATTTCTGTACTGTTCTGTCACATGAATTGTTTCAACAGGAAAATAAATCTGCTCTCATCCTTATCTTTGTTCTTCTGTAGGCAATATATTCCCTCTCCCTCTCCAATTTTTTAAGATTTTCTCCTTAACACTGGATTTGACCAGTTAGACTATTGTATACATTAGTGTGGTTTTCTTCATGTCCTCTGTGTGTGTGTGTGTGTGTGTGTGTGTGTGTGTGTGTGTGTGTGTGTGTACTTGAGATTCATTGGGCTTCTTGGATCTGTGGGTTGACAATTTTTAAATCAATTTTGGAATACATTTAACTAGTATTTCTTCATCTTCCTCCTTTCAGAGTTTCCAATTACACAAATATTAGGCTATTCAAGATCATTCCATAGTTGCTGACCCTCTTTTCATTTTTTTAATAATTTATTTTTTCTATGGGTTCCATTTTGGATAGTTTCTATTCTAATATCTTCAAGCTTACTAATCTTTTTCTATGCAATGTTTAATCTGTCATTAATTTCATTCAGTGTATTTTTCCATTCAGATATTAAATTTTTTACTTATAGAAGTTTAATTTAGTACTTTAAAAATATATTCCATTTCTCTACACTTATTTTCAACCTCTTCAACCTATATCTATGTATGAAATACAGTTAATCCTTGAAAACTATGGGGCTTAGTCTGTATATAATTTATAGTCTGACCACCATATCCACAGTTCCTCCACATCTTCAGATTCAACCAACCACCAACCCTGTGTATTTACTATTAAAAAGTATTGGCATATAAGTGCACCTGCACAGTTCAAACCCTCATTTTTCAAGGGTCAACTGTGTTTATAACGACTCTGTTCATTTCCTTGTCTACTAATTCTAAAAACTGTGTCTGTTCTGGATTATATTTGATTTTTTTCCCCCTCATTATAGGAGTGTCATATTTTCCTGTGTTGCATGACTGGTAATGTTTCATTGGATCTTAGTCATAGTAAATTGTATCTTTTTGGGTGCTGTATATTTTTGAATTTCTATATTCTTGAGTTTTGTTCTAGAATTTAGATAAATTAATTGGAAATTGATCCTTTTGGATCTTGCTACAAAGATTTCCTAGTTGGTATGAAACGTGCATTCCTAGAGCTAATTATGTCCACTACAGAATATTCTGTGCTCACATTACTGGGTACTCTGTACAATTCCCTATAAATTAGGTTTTCCAGTGTGCCTAGTGGAGACAGGCATGACTCTAGATGGCCAGTGTGAGCACTGGGCACTGTTCCATTTAATCCTTTTGGACTGTTTTTCTCCAAACCTGTATCATTTCCTCACATAGATGCGATGACCAGTACTCTGCTGAATTCACAAGGGGCACCTTCTGCTGTTCTCTGGCATTCTCCCTCTCTGAAACTCTCTCCCCTTGGTACACAGTCCTGTTGTTTTTAGCCACTTTTGGTATTTCCAGGCTCTCAGCTCCATTTATATAACTCAGGGAGCCTGCCAGACTCTTCCTGAGGTTTTCCTCCTTGTGCAATGACCTGGAAATTCTCTCAAGGCAATAAGCTGGGAAACTATAGGACTCATTTCACTTATCCCATTTCTCTGGGATCACTGTCTTGAATTGCCTGATAAACCGTAGTTTTATGTATTTTTTCTTGATTTGTGTTTGTTTCAGACAGGAGAATACCTAATATTCTATCTTGACTAGAAAGAGATATCTGAATTAATTTTACAACCTCTACTGTTTGGATGATTTAATTCTACTTCATCATAGAATTCACCTATGTGCTGAATTTTTCACAAGGGAGAGAAGTTTCATAGTTTTCACGTTTGTTTATATATAAGTCATCATACTGAAGATGGATTCCTTAAGGACCCATGACTTACTCTTTTGTTTTTTATCCCTGGAATCTAGCAAAATGCCTAGCATATAGTAGATTTTGATTGATGGGCCTATATGAATAGAGGACCAAATGAAAGAATGTAAAGGAGAAAATAAAGAGTTTGGTGTTGAATTTCCATCTCTTCTGTACTGAATTGCTTATGTCCCACCAAAATTCATATGTTGAAGCCCCAAAGCCCTAATGTGGCTGTATTTGGAGATGGAGTCCTTACGGAAGTAATGAAGGATAAATGAGGTCATTTTAGGGTGGTGTACTAATCCAGTAGGATTAGTGTCCTTATAAGAAGAAACACCAGACAGTTTGCTCTCTCTCCCTTTCCACATGCACACACAAAAAGGCATGTGACCACACAGTGAGAATGTGGTCATCTACAAGCCAGAAAAAAACCCCTCACCAGACGGTGACCATACTAGCACTTTGATCTCAGACTTCCAGCCTCCAGAAGTATGAGAAAATAAATTTCTGTTCTTTAAGCCACCCAATCTATGGTATTTTGTTATGGCAGCCTGAGCACACAAATATACCATCTAAACTTGGGAAATATTGAAAAAAAATGAAAAAAATATTGATAAAAATACCAATGGGAATCAGTTAAATGATTGAGTGTCTTCATAAGTCCTATTTAATAACTAAAATTTATGAAAACTCAATTCTCCAAAACAGAAGTTTTTTATATGTGCCTCTTTTAATAGTCACCTCTTCTTATTTTAATTAAATCACATTAGAGAAGAATATAGTCTAATTTTTATTTAAAAGGAACTTTCCATAAAATGACACAATCAGTCCCAGAATAGTAGCTTTTTACATTAAACTCACTTCCAGTTGGCATTCCTGAATTTCTGGAACCATGTATCAGAAATGATGTGAAAGAACCTAATGCTGGATGATAACCAACAGGTGGAAGTTTTTGCTGTTTTGACCCCAGGTGAAGATAGTTTGCTGTGTACTTCTTAATTATATTTAAAATTTTTTATTTGAACATTAACAAGGACACATATCTTAAGAAAAAAGTCAGTTATTAAATTGATAATGTTTGAACCTGACTCTTGTTTTGCTGCTTTATTATTTTTTTTAAGACCATCTAGTATCAGTTTTGTTTTAAATAGACCATAAGAAATGTGTGGACCCTCTGCTGGAGTTGCATTAGAGCCCTGGGACTGAAACAAACTTTAAGAAGTCCTCTGGCATATCCTACTATTAATATTTTAAAAATTAACTACTTTAAGAAAGAATTAGTATTAATACTACCCAACACCTTTGTGTGTATACTTCTTTTGAGTTTACAAAGCACTGAGAGTTTGTAAAGCTCCATAAAATCAATCTTCACTGTAATTCTCAGATATATATGGCAAGTAATGGCCTCATTTTACAAACGGGAGAACAGTAACTGGAAGAGGATAAATGATCTATCTCTGGCCTCCCCATTAAAAAGTGGTAAGGTCAGGTTATAACTCAGACCATGCTCAGATTTCTGCTCTGGTCTTAGGCCTATATCATGGACAGCCTAATTAATTAACAATTAATTACCAATTGTTGTACAGTTGTTCAGTACAGATAGGTTGTACAGTTGCAAATCCAGATTCATAGTCTACTCTGAAAGAAACCTATTTACTACTTTCCATCTGACGTTAACAACATCACCCAAATTAAGTTTGATAATATTTAAAATATTATTTTTGAATCAGAAAGGCAGAATTTTCTTCTTAGAATATTACAACTGTGGTCTCACATAGATAGAGGATTGCCAGGAATAGCTCCTCATGACTGATGTGGTAAAGTTTCAAAAAGCTTTAAAATACCTTTGATAGTAATAGAAATTATAGTATTGTAAAGGAACTTTATTTCAGGAAGTTTTCTAAAAGAAATACCATTAGAATGGACAAATATAACAAATGGTTAATGATCCAAATTGGAGACGATGGAAGGAGTAATGAGGTATCCTAGAGGAATCTTCTTTTACTTATTAGTTTAAGGAGGATACAGGCTTCAAATTGGGTTCTTGGCAGGGAGGAAGAGAGAGAAATCCTCTTTAATTCCCATGATGCTATTGTGACACTGAATACTGTTTCTCAATTACAACAAAATGCAATATATCAAAGCAATGTAGTATGTGGCTTAAAGTAGATGGAAGAATTGTCTAATTCAGAAAAAAATCTGCTTAAAATTTCTTGTCACTCTTTTCTCCCCTGTCCCATTATATCTTCACACAGTGAAGGTGCTGAGTTACATTATAATTTCATTTGAGTTCAGATTATCATTCTGGGACACTAGTTACAAATAAGAGCCATATTTTAGATGGCATGAGAAAAACACAGCGTGGCACCTTATAACTGTCAGCCCAAACGGAAGTTTCCCATTTTTCCCTTGATCAGTACTGGTTGGAACACCGTCTGGCACATGGCTAACACTGAACAATTGGTAGTGATTATTGTTATTACCCAGTCTTCCTAAATGAGATTTTGTCAGTTCAGCACTTCACAAAATTTCTTTAACTAATCTGCAGTTCCTTGATTTTGTGGAAGCTTCAACTTCATATACCCTGGAAAAGACTCTTTTCAGAACTCGATCAAGGCACATGGTTACTAGAAAAATGTCATTCTAGCAGCCAAGTAGAAAGATTTATAACACAGTTGACTCGTAAAGCTTAGGGACAATTTACAGAAGACTTGCTAGGCTAGAAAGGATTACTGGCCAAATCTTAAAGCTCTGTCCAACATTGTTTCTCTGAACACTTTAGAGATTTTATTATTCAAACTTATTTACTATTTAGCACATGACTACATATCACAAAATTATAAAATATCTGAGACTCTACATTTTCTGACAAAAACATAATATTGTTTAAAATAATTCCTCTAAAAATAAGTTCTCTCTAATTCACGTAGTGTGCATACAGGAAATGAGGTATCTAGGCTCTCGATACATTATGTTTGATGGGATCTTAATTCAGCGTTTCCCATATTGGCATGGATAGTATGAAAACGGTGTTCTGTGTTCAAATTAATTTGATAATGGCTTTTAAACAAGCAAAACAAGTTTCTTTACTCCAGAATTTCTTAGAACCTGGGCTGTATGAGTACATATTATAAATCTCCTAGAGGAGTATGCAACATTTGCTGAACACATTTGCCTGTGGAATATACACTTCAGGCACATTTAATAGCATGTCCTTAAGAAACAACGGTTGAGGATCTACTGTTTTAGCAAGCAGTCATATTTTTGTGACCTTTCATAAGTGAATCATAGTTCAAATATGGAAACATACAATCTATGAATCACTGTTAATTAGGATACAACTCAGAGGGAAATACATTTTATTATTTCTCAATTATTAGATTATATTATTAGACCTCAAAGGATCTATAAAAACTTATAAATAAATTTATTAGGTTTTAGTTTTCCATGGAAAAGCCATAAAATTGCAGGTTAATATTTTACATTACCTAGTGTATTTAATAATTTACAAAATATAAACCACATTTTGTTTTTAAAATTATTAAATAAATAGGGTTTGATATATTTAATATATCTTTTATTTTGGGAAGAAAACCTGAATTATGGATGAGGTACAGAATGAAAATGCAGAATAAAGAAATTAAAATAATACATTATGATGGCAGAGTCAACATCCACCATGTTTCTTGCTCACCTGTAAAAGTTCTTAAAATAAACAATGAGGAATTTAATTGTCCAGGAAAAAAGGAAAAATAATATAAAATGAAGGAGGACCTTGTTGACTAAAACTGAACTTGTATCAGTATGAGCAGGGCTTTTTTACATGCAGGGTGAAGTACAATCCTCATCATACATTTACCACTGGAAAGACTAGTATTAAGGGACTGGCTTTGGGTAGATGTTTCAAAGTCTAAAAAGACATTAAGAGGTTGATGTTGAAGAATTCATAGATTAAATTTTTGAAAATAAGATCTCATAACGAAAGCTTGAGAAGTCAGAGTTAATTAACTTTGGGAACTTTGAATAAGGGTAGACAACTATTTTCAGAATGATTCGGACTCAATCATTCTAAACGATAAGGAACTAAGAATATAACCATCACTAACACTGGAAGAAAAATATAGCTTGGGAACATTCTTGGTATTTTAGATAGAAAAGAGGAGCATGAACTATTTACTACAAACCTGTGATGTAGTTGGCAATTATTTATTATTGAAATTCTATACTATCCTTTTTTTGAAAAAATGCATAAATATATTTACACACATAAACATATGCATATATGTAATATATAAGTATTGAATATATATATTCAATAGAAAATTAAAATCTTCAGATGTGAGTTGCTACCTTAACATTAATTAGGAGTCTGCACAAGTGAGAATAATCTAATTTATGGACAACTCAAGCAACCCAAGGTTTTAATGCTCAGTTTAACAGTGGAAAATTAGACGAAACAGAGAAAGAGAAGAATTATGATAAAAAGTAACAACAGCAGCAATGACCAACTTTAAAGTGTGCTTTGCAGTACAGGGCAGTGAAATTGTATGAGTTTAGAATTAGGTTTGATTTCTAATTTTACTTTATTCATTTATTCACTTATTAGTAGTCATTTTAAAAAGACTAATAATCTCTATGAATAATTTCATATACAAAATGTGGAGAGTAATACATATATACTTCATAGGATTATTAGAAGAATTAGATATCCTGTAGATAAAATATCTGGCTAATAATAATATCACTGTTTATTGATAATCTACTATGTGTTTCAAAATTAATTTCATGAAGTTAATTGAGACTCAGAAAAATTGAGGTACAAATAACAAGAGAAATGCCTGAGATCTGAATCCAGCTCTCCTGACTTCTAATTCAGTACCCTGTTTACTACACCAGAGCAGCTTCTCTTTATTTTTTATAGTTCATCATAGTTTCACATTTCCTTTGTTGAGAATTTTTCATTTTTTAACCTTATTATATTTTTATGTATTATCTTTATTCATAAATTATAAGCTTTTAAAAGCTCATCCATATTTATCTCTCTCATTTTATTGCAAAGATGATTTAAATATCATAGATGTTCCAAAATGTCTATTGAATGAATAAAATAATGGATTAGAAAAGAATTGGCTACAATAATTAAATTCCCTTTCAATGGATCCAATAACCCCACTAATTCTGAATTCTTCCTTAGTGAATGCTACACTGATGTGAGCTTGCAGAAATTAAAATCATTATAAATATCTCAACTTTACGTTTTGGCAAAAACCACTTAGATATGTACTCATAATGCTAATTTGAACTTTACATTTAATGCTTCTTTATTCCCATTGATACTAGCACTAATTTTCCACAGTACTTGAAAGTTTAAAAGTATTGTAATTGTAGAAAAAAAATTAACAGAAAAAAAAATTCAGTCCCACATTTTTAGCAGGCTCTCATGCAGTTAGTTAATAAAATGCTGAAAAATATACCAAGCAACATTTTGGAACAACAAAAAAAAATTCCTCTATGGACACATATTGCACATTTAAAATCTTAATTGAGATGTGTAAAGTTAATCATTAAATTGCAATAGGAAGACAGAGTCTTCTCTGGTTAACAAATAGATTAGATTTCTAAAGGAGTTATGTGTGTATGTGTATATATATATATATGAATATCATATATACAAAGGGTATTATAATGTGGTTGGTATTATGCTAGAAAAGATAGATTATAAATTTCAAATAATATTTTAAGAAACAAACATTAAAATCTTGGAGAACTATTTTAAAGAAAGGAAAGGAAATGAGAAGTTTGCTTCTGATTTTGTCAGAGTTACAAAATCCAAGGAAAGGAATTGGGCTCAATCATTTCTCTAACCTACAATCGAAGGCTAATGGGAAACAGCTGAGTGATGATTACTGTGAAGAGATGACACCAAATGAAATGGAGACATCTGAAAGTACTCAAGTTCACACCACTAAATGGTGGCATATGTAAATTCTATTGTAGTCTTTGAAAGCTTATGATTAAGTGCTCAAACAGCACAGTAGCAAATCTTTTCCTCTCCTACAGTCCATGTTGAAATCTTCATGCTAATTAGTATTAGGGGCAAATGTCACATATGGATTTAAGTGGAAATTTCTGAAGGATATAAAATACAGATTCTGTATTTGATTGAAAATTGTTAAAGAGAAGCACAAGGAAAAAAATCACCCTGTGTGGAGATTGTTAAGACAAAATCAATAGCTCTTTGGGAGACCTTATTAATTTAATTTTATCCAGGTTCATGTATAACACCTAACATTTTTGTGAAACTGCAGTCCTAACAATACAGAGCCAGTCAGAATATAGAGATGAAATATCACACTGGGAGACCAGGGAATGTTAAGATATGGTTATAACCAATCTCTAACTAAGGGAGCTGACCAACGTATAATCAGTTTTTCCTTTAGCTGCCTTTATTATTCTTACATATCCCTATTTACTTTTAAGTACAGAAAGTGTCCAGTAATTGTTCTGTTTTTAGCTAGTACTTTTGATTTTTGGCAGAAATATCAAGCCATAGGAGCTCATGCAATGTATTGTCAAAAACCCATGACCATCAGAATAAATGAGATTATTTAATCTATATACACGTTTTATTGTATATTCAATAAAACACTCTATGTTAGGGATTGTGTGGATCTAAAAGAATTATAATATGAGATCTGTTACTGTAAAATGCTTGTAATTTAAGTGGGTATATAAGATAAAATGAATCTTCCATCTACCAGCTGTAGCCAATAAGTACATAAGTAATCTTATGTATTCATTCCTCCCATTCAATCACAAAGTCCTCTTGGCGTGATCTTTAAAATTTATTTCAAATCTTTCCATATCTTTGCCAGCACTACACTCTAAGTTTCCATTATTCTCTCCAGGAATAATGTCAGAGCTTTCTAAAAGATAACTATGTTGACTGTCCAGCCCCCTCTTTCTTACTTCCCTCTTCCACTTAATTTGTCCTATAAAAACAGGAAGAGTAAAATTTTCAAGATAAATTCTCTCCCTACTGAAACTCCACCCCTGATTTTCCACCAAACTTGGAATAAATCCAAACTCATAGCCATGGCCTTTATGGCTTTAAATGAATTCACCTCTCCCTATCTATTCAAACTTACCTCCTACCACTTTCACTTTCTCCCATTGTATGGTCCATATAAACCTTCCTTCTGGTTCTGAATACAGTGTATTTGTAATTTCTCTAGGATCTTTACATTAGCTATGTGATTTAACTAGAATGTGCTTCTCTTGATGAGTACTTGGCTGTCTGCTTCATATGATGTATGTCTCAGCTTAAACATTTTCTCCTTTGGTAAGCTGTATTATTTAAATAGTGCTGTATAAAAAATTATACCATCAATTAATTACTTAAACATTTATTATATCGCAGTTGTTATGGATCAGAAATGACTTAGAGTGGCTTAATTGAGTTATCTGGCTTAGGGTCTCTCACAAGTTATGGTCAAGATATCAGCCAGAGCTACAGCTTGACTAGGGGAGGATTCACTTCCATACTCACTCCTGTGGCTGTTGGAAGGCCTCAGGTATGCACTGGTTATTGACCAGAGACATTAGTTTCTCATTAAATGGGTCTCTTCATAGGGCTTTGTAAAACATGGCAGCTAGTCTCCCTCAGATCGAGCCAGCAAAAGAGGGAGAGCCCTCTCTTCCAGCCCAAGATGGGAGTCATAGTCTTCTTTTTGGCAAAATCTTGGAGAAATGACATTTTAACACTTTTACTTAATTCTATTTATTAGAATCTACTCAAAAGTCTAACCCACACTCAAGGAGAAGGTTTTATGCAAGAGTGTAAACACCAACAAGTGAGGATCATTTGGGGCAATATCTGTCTACATCAGTTTGTCCTAAGACCCTCAATAATTCATGTTTTTCCCATATGCAAAATACACCACAACCCAAGGTTTCCAAAAGTCTATCACAACAAGAGCTTAAAATTCAGAATCGTTTTTGTTTAAGTCTGGTGTAGATGTGTATGAGGCTCCTCAAGAGTAGCTACTTGAGTACAGCTATTTGAGTGTGGTTCCCCTTGATCTGTAGAATTATGAAACTAAAGAGACAATACATGCTCTCCCTCCACACACATTCAAAATACTGTGGTGGGACAGGCAAAGTATAACTATTGCAAACATTCATCTTCAAGAATGAGTCACAAAGAAGTCACTGGTCTGTAGCAATTCTGAAATCCATTCAGGTAAATGTTGAAAATTCCTTAATCAGTTTTCAAATCTTGAAAAAAAAAAATTAGATGTACAGCTCTACACTCTGAGGTCTTGATTCTACTCTCTGATTATTCTTTCTTTTTCATGAAAGACATCATGTGCTTTCAGATTAGTAGCTTACTCAGCCTACTTCCTGCCAGTAGAATTGTGGGGGTCCAACTACCTCTTTCCTTTTATACTATTACTCTGTCTCCTTCACTCTATGGTAGTAGTACTTCTACTAATATAATTCTTTCAAAAACTTTGTGGGCCACCTATGAATCTCATTGACATTTACTCAAAAGCTGCATCTACAGAACTCTCCTAGACACCCCTCCTTAACAAAGAGTTCTCCTGAGATGATTCCTGGACAATGCCTGTAAACTTTTTAAAGATCTTATTGCTTAACGGAGAGAATCTGTGAGACACATCTTTGATCTCTCTAGGGACTTTTTGTGTGATTGATTAGTACACTGAGACAAAACCTTTGGGCTTTTGTAGGTCTTAACAAAAGTTTCACAGTCACGTCATCAGCTTCTTCAGACCATGTTTTTCAAGCAATACCCTGGATTTGATGTTTTCTCAGACATTTATTTATTTTTATCATCATTTGCTATGTGGAGAGACTAAGAATGTTCAAAAGCATCAAGCCATGGCTGGTTTTGTTCACCAGTCCTCCCTCTATTTAACTCCCTCATCTTGCATTTTACTTTAAGCAACAAAAAGAAACCACATAGCGTTTTCAACACTTTGTTTTGAAATCCCCTTAGCTATAACACCTAGTTCTTTGGGAACATGTTCTACGTTCCATATAACTTTCCACAGCAATGCTGCTAAATATTCTGCCAATATTACCTGAGTTTTCTATAAGATTTTCTTCACTTTTATGTCAGTCCTCACCTGCAGCATCCTCAGAGACCAAAGTTCTATGAACAGTGTGTTCAAGATGTTTTAAGCTTTCATTAAAAGTTTCCTCAAAACTCACTGCCCAATCCAAAACTCCTTCCAAATTGAAATGGAAGCATTTCAATTCCAAGCACCCAAATATGAATTTGTTGGCTATTACTGTGTAACCAACATGAAAACATGTAACATCTTAGAACAAGAAATAATTCTTACCTCTGGTTTCTGTGGATCAGGAATTCAGGTGTAGCTAACTAGGTGACTCTGACTCAGTGTCTCTCACGTCATAATCAAAATGTCAACCAGAACAGCAGTCATCCTTGTGTTTGATTAGAAGAGGAATCCCTTACAAGCTCACACATGTGGCTGTTGTCAGTTGTCAGATCCTCACAGGTTGTTGACCAGACTCTACTTCTATGCCATGTATGTTTTCCAGAGAGCGAGACCAAAAGAGAGGCACAGTCTTTTTGTAACCTAATCTCAAAAGTGATATTCCATCAATTTTGTATTCTTTATTAGAAGTGAGTCAATAAGTTCAGTCCACATTCAAAGGGGGGTATTTATAATGGTACAAAGACCAGAAGGTGGGGATCATTGGGGGATATCTGAGAGGTTACTCACTGCAGAGGTCACTTCTGATGATCCTCTATAAAGTAACCACTCAGTCACTCCTTGTGTCATCCAATATTAATTCTCTGCATTCTACTTTTTATCTGATACCTTTGGGTTTTTATTTATGTCTGCCCTCATCTCAATGTCACAAATTAGAGCACAGGCCTAGGCTGAGAAAACAGACAGAAGAAAGTTAATGCAAAACTTTATAAAGTATGTCAAGGGGGAATGACATGATCAGATCTGCATTTTAGACTCAGAAAAGTGAGGCTAAAACAAGTCCAATGTAGCATAGAGTCAAAGTCTACTCATCAAATACGAGAAATGTTTGGCATAAAAGATAGGAATTAATTCATCTTTCATGAATGCAGCTATCTAGATTTTAGAAGGCTTAGAGTTAGAAGAAAAAATTAAATTGAGCAAATAATATGAGAGAGGTTTGGAGAAGAAAATGTCTATTCAGAAACTGTAGAATTTGACAGGAGCACGGAGAATACTGAGAGAACAAGATGATTATATACAAAACTGAGACATCTTAATAGGTAATTGGGATGAATGTTTGAAAAAAAATAATTAGCTCATCTGTTTATAGCCACCCTACTAAATTGTCTTTAATTTTGGATTGGAGCTTTATTGCCTTGGGTTGGAGGTCCTTCTTAATAATGGCAAAGGCTCAAGGACAGATCCAGGAAATGAAGCAGGTTGGGGGGTTTATCCAGTGTGGTCTACATTAAATAATTGTATCAGAGACAGTTTTGGGGATATTAGGACAAGACTCTCATATAAAATAAGAAGAGAAGGAAGTAGATTATTCAGAGTAACTTTAAAGTACCTTAAGAATATTAGAAAATATGGCCAGATAAACATCTTGAAATCTATGGAAAGGGAGCTAGCCTTTTTGCAGAGCTCTCAGTATCATCCAAGTGGAGCCCAAGCTGTCTAGAAGGGGTTTTCAACAACTCAACATTCCCTTAATTTGTTCATATTAAGAGCTCAACACACATTTTGTTAAATAGAATTAGGTTGTGACTCTAGTTCTGTAATGGACTCCTCAATATGACTGAAACAATCCTGCTTGGTACTTATAATTTAGTCTGGCATGTGATGTGGCATATAAGATTAATGTTATTATTTGTACTCAACATCTGGGGGAAAAGTGGGCCATTTCAAATTATCCTATAGGCTGCTTTTTGAGTCAAATTACTAGAATAAATGATAGTTCTTTCTTTTCTCTCTAGCCCACAATACTTCTAGCTCATAAAATCATTATAATGATTTTGCATGAGAAATTGATAATATTATAAAAGTTATGCTTTTATAATGATACTGTAAATTGCTTCAGACCCAACTGAAAAAAGTTTTTTTTTAATTTATAGAGTTAAAAAAAATCAAAACAGATGGCTTTTGCAATACTTGTCACCCTTTGTTTACCACATATCATTTATAACATGGCAGAATTAAAAATTCATTCAAATAATATATGTTAAGTGAACAAAATGTACAATAAATGAATGAAGCATGTATCTATTTTTAGTGGTGATATTTTTGGACAGAAAATTAATATTTCATTCAGGACTTAGAGGTGTTAATATTTTAAATACTGATTAAATTTATATGTACATGTTTATAACAAGTGTTCCATTGAGCAAGAATATTCCATCTTCTTGGTTTAGAATTTGTAGAAACAAAAAAATATGTATACATGCTGTATTTTAAAAAAGGTTATTTAAGTGGGCTAAAATAGGCTAACAAATAATTTAAGATTTAGACTCCATGGGAAGTATAGTTGACTAAGGAAAAAATAAAAAGCAATAATACCCTGAGATATATGTGTTAAAAATGTGAACAACAAGCAAAAGCTTATATCAAAAAACTGTTTTTCAGACCTAGGTATTTTATAGAGATAAGAGGCTCCCCACCCCCAAAATTGTAGAAAATAATTTGATATACTTTTTCTAAGCATTATTAAAATTATCTAAAAATTTTTAAGATAATTTTTAGAACAAGGGTAGATACAGGTACCCCCTGCTTTTCAAAAATTTGCTGCATGCCACTTAGCTTTTATGAAAGACTTACATTCGTACCTGTTTTTTTCTAAGCAAAGGAAAAATCCAAAGAGGATTTTCCCTTTTATGCACAAAGGCAAAAATTGAAAATAGTGTTCAGGGTTTGTTTCGCAGTGAGCTGTTATAGAGGCAGCATGCAGCTAGAGTAGCACCACAAAACTCCTTCCCCAGGAACTACACTTAGCATCTCAGTGATCAAGCGGCCATAGATTTGAACTGTGTCTGTGAGCATCTGTGCTTTATCTTGGTTTCTTTTGTGCATCCATTAGCAAGATGTGCCCTAAGGTAATTGCTTCTTTGCCTTATGCCATGTCAACCTACAAAAGGTTTAATAGGAATGCTCTATTTTTGGATGGGGAGGAAAACCTGATGTACTTCATTACACTTCAATCAAGCAGATACAATTATAATTATATCCACATTGGTAAATACTATGTAATTGAAAGTTGCCAACACATTCATTATTACTGTGTCTTTGCTTATATATATATATATATTTTAAAGCACAATATATTGGTCAAGAGCATGCCATATGAATATATATGCTTAATTTCTTCACTCTGTTCTGAATTGTGTTATCATTCTATTGCTCACAGAAAATTTCTCTTTTATATATAGGTTTTCAAACTTAGAGCTATAATAAATCTAAAGAAATAACATCAACCAAAACCACTTTGTGCTGCTTTTCTGTGTAATTCATTTTTTGAGTTCCAAATAAAACTTGAACATTGTAAACATCACTGACAAGATTTGGACAAAGACCCCAATGGGTACTTTTCTCTCCCAGCTAAAGGAATAGTCAGTGATCTTTGCTGACACTTCACTATCCTGGATTACTTCCCTCCAAACCACCTATAAATACTACTCCTTCTGAAGGCCCCCAGTCTGAAAGTTTAGCTGGGGCTTTTTTCACTTTTATAATGAATTTATAGAGGATGTGTTGACATGATCTTACCAAAAACTCTGTTGTAGCAAGGAAGAAGTTAGGAAGAAAAAAATGAATTTCTTTGTTCAAAACAGAAAAAATCCGATGGTTTTACAAACTGCAGTAACTAAATAATATGTCATTGATTTCAGTGTGAATAATAAAGGTATTCAGGGACTGTTCTCCTCATATGAGGTTTCAGTTTCCAATATCTAGCAATCTGGATACTTGCCATGGTAATAATCACTTCATGTGTGTCACAAACCACTTCAAAGTAAAGAAACAGTATAATGGAAAATACTTTCAAGAGCAGTTCATGAACCTGAATAACTGGAACGTACATTTATATCTTATAACATCAAATATCATGTTTGTTCTTAACATTACAATTGCAGTGGACTCAACCCTTCCAGTTTAAACAAGTCTTCTCTAATTTATAATGAATATCACTCTCACTACAATGTATTAGCCTCCACCATGACCATTTGTTGAGCTGTCACTCAAGTAAAATGGAAAGTTTTGAAATTACCCATGAAATGCATTTTGATAGTTTATATAAAAGAGAATCATATTGTTTATTACAGAAGTCTTAAGCCAAATGCTTTAAAGCATTAATTTTATAATTTTTTTTTCTGGAAACAATTTTTCAGTTTAGAGTCTATCCTGACTTGAAATACTCCAGAGACAACAATGCTATCATTTTCTTTAAAGAACTTTTTCAATGTTTATACTGTCAATAAAATTAAAACCCTGCTAATATCTAACCAGTAATTCATTAGTTTTATCCCTTTTCACATACTCAATGATGGCATGATCACAAATGTTAGTAAAATAAGCAAAGCTATTGCTTTAATTATTTTAAAGCTATTCTAAAGCTGTTGCTTTAGAATGCTTATTTTATTTTAAGCTTATTTTATTTAAAGCTATTCTAAAGCTATTGCTTTAGAATGCTTATGCTTACTTTAAAGGTATTCTAAAGCTATTGCTCTAACAAATAACAATATGGTCAAAATAATTGCAAGAATGTACTTGATTATATATGCTTATATATAAGTGAAATAAATGACAACAATGATTCAAGGGACAGGAGAGAGCCATTAGGATTATTTTGTTATTATAAGGTACTCACACTACCTGTGAAGTGGCACAGTGTTATTTGAAAGTGGACTTGAATTAGTGTAAATGTACATTGCAAACTCTAGGTTGATCATTAAAAAAATGTTTGAAAAGAAGTATAAACTATATGTTAAGCAAGGAAAAAAAAAGAATCATGATAAATGCTAAATTAAAACCATGACAGGCAAAAAAAAGTGTATAAGAATAGGAACAAAGAACAAGAGTAACAAATAGAAAACAATACCAAACCTGGTAAACATTAATCCAACTGTATCAATAATCACTTTGTATGTCAATTGTCTAAGTGCACCAATTAAAAGACAGAGATTGATAAAGCAGCTCAAAAAACAGACCCAACTATGTATTGTCTACAAGGAACCCTTCTTAAATGTAAAGACATGTGTAGATTAAAAGTAAATGATTGAGAAAAATATACCATGATATACTAATCAAAAGAAAGTAGGAGTAGCCACTTTAATTTCAGACAGAATAGGCTTTAAATCAAAGAAAGTTATCAGGGAAAAAGAGGAACATTGTATAATCATAAAGGGGTCAGTCCTCCAAAGGACCTGACAATTTTTTTCTATTTTTTTAAAGACATGAAAATTATTTATGTGTATGTATTTAATAAGAGAGCATCAAAATGCATGAGGAAAAACCTGATAGAACTGAGAGGAGAAATAGAAGAATCCACTATCATACCTGGAGACTTCAACAACTTCTTTCAGAAATAGATGGATCCAACAGGGAGAAAGTTAGTAAGGACATAGTTGAACTCAACCACACTATCAATCAACTCAATACAATGGATATACACAGAATAGTTTATCCCACAACAGCAGAATACACTTTCTTGTGAAGCTCACAGGGAACATTCACCAAGATAGACCACATTATGGGACGTAAAACATACCTTAACAAATTTAAA
This sequence comes from Phocoena phocoena, assembly GCF_963924675.1. Lineage (NCBI taxonomy): Eukaryota > Metazoa > Chordata > Mammalia > Artiodactyla > Phocoenidae > Phocoena > Phocoena phocoena. Next base: position 70,755,038 of record NC_089219.1, on the reverse strand, counting down.
GTAATAAAAGTTATGCAGTGGCTACTCTAGGACCACAATGGAATTAAACTAGAAATTGACAACAGAAGATAACTGGAAAATCCCCAAATACATGGAGATTAAAAAACGTACTTCTAAATAGCACATGGGTCAAAGAAGAACTTTCAAGAGAAAGTTAAATATATTTTGAACTAAATGAAAAAACACAACTTTTCAGAATTTTTGGGATGCACCAAAAGCAGTTCTTAGAAGGAAATTTATAGCACTGAATGTATTTATTAGAAAAAAAGAAATCTCTAAACTCAGTAATATAAGCTTTAACCTTAGGAAACTAGAAAAAGAAGAGCAAATTAAATCCAAAGTAAGTGAAAGAAAAGAAATAAAAATCAGAACATAAATCAGTGAATTGAAAACAGAAAATCAGTAGAGAAAATCAATAAATCAAATCTGGTTCTTTGAAAAGAGCAATAAAATGAATAAGTGTTTGGCATGACTGACTAAGAAAAAAAAGAGAACACAAATTAATAATATGAGAAATAAAAGAGGAGACATCACTACAGATTCTATGAACATTAAAAGATAGTAAGAGAATACAACTAACAACTCTATGCTCATAGATTTGATAATTTATCTAAAATGAGCTAATTCCTTGAAAGACAATCTGCCAAAACACACACAAGATGAAAAAGACAAGCTGAGTAAGACTATATCTATTAAATAAGTTGAATCAATAGTTAATAACCTTCCAAAACAGCACCAGGCACAGATTAGATCACAGAGACATTCTATCAAACCTTTAAGGAAGAAGTTATATCAATTGTCTAAAATCTCTTTCAGAATATAGAAGCTGAGGGAATATATCCTGACTCATTTTATGAGCTCAGCATGACCCTAGTATCAAACCCAGGCATACATTACAAGAAAACTATAGATCAATGTCTCTCATGAACATAAATGCAAAAATCCTCAATGAAATATTATCAAATTTAATCCAATAGTATATAAACATAATTATACACCATGATCAAGTGGAAATTATCCCAGATATGCAAGGTTAACATCTGAGAGTCAATTAATGTAATCCATCACATCAGTATACTAAAAAAAATTAATGATTATATCAATAGATGCAGAAAAAACATTTGACAAAACCCAACACACATTTATGTTAAAAAAAAAAAAAAACTCTCAGTAAAATAGGAATAGACGGAAACTTCCTCAATTTGATAATGCATATCTATTGAATACAAAAAGCCTACTTCTAACATTGTCCTTCATGGGGAAAAATGACAAACTTTTCCAGTAAGATCAGGAACAAGGCAAGGATGTCCACTTTCACCCCTGCTTTTGGATATTGTACTGAAAGTCCTAGCTAAATGTAATAAGACAAGAAGAGGAAATAAAAGTACACTGATTGGGAAGAAATAAATAAAACTGTCTTTGTTTGCATGTGGCATGATTGTCTACATAGAAACTCTGACAGATTGACAGAAAACAAACAATAACCCTCCTGGAACTAATAAGTGATTATAGCAAGGTTGCATGACAGAGGGTTAATATATAAAATTAAGTTGCTTTCCTATATACTAGCAATTAACAAGTGAAATTTAAAATTAAAATTACAATAATATTTGCATTAGAACCTGCCCAATGAAATATTTAGTTATAAATCTAGCAAAATATGTAAATGATCTGTGTAAGGAAATCTACAAATCTACAATAAATGAAATCAAGAACTAAATATCGATAAATGGAGAGATATTTCATGTTCATAGCTGGAACTACTCAAGGTTGTAAAAATGTCAGCTCTTCCCAACTTCTTCTATAGATTTAATGCAATCCCAGCAAGTTATCTGGAAGATACTGACAGACTAATTATAAAATTTATGTGGAAAGGAAAAAGACCCAGAATAGTCAATCTAATATTGAAAGATAAGAACAAAATTGGAGGTCTGATACTACCTGACTTCCAGGCTTAGTACAAAGCGACAGTAGTGCCACAAGAGTGTGGTATTGGCAAAATAATAGACAGACAGATTAATGGAACAGAATAGATAGTCTAGAAATAGACCTGCATAAATATAGTCAACCAATCTTTGACAAATGAGCAAAAAGGCATTACAACGGATAGTCTTTTCAACAAATGGTGCTAGAAAATCTGGAAATCCACATGCAAAAACAACAACAAAAGCAACAATAACAAATAAACCACTAAGGACTAAGGAATCTTGACATACACCTTACTCCCATCACAAGAATTAACTTAAAATGAATCACAGACCTACATGTAAAACACAAAACTATAAAACTCCCTAAAGATAACATAGGAAAAAATCTAAATGACATTTTTAGATACAATATCAAAGGCACAATCCATGAAAGAAAAACTTGACAAGCTGGACTTCATTAAAATTATAAATTTCTGCTCTAAGAAAGCCATTGTCAAGAGAATGGAAAAGACAAGCCACAGATTGGGAGAAAATATTTGCAAAAGACACATCTGATAAAGGACTGCTAACCAAAATATACAGAAAGCTCTTAAAAGTCAATAAGAAACCAAACAACCCAATTAAAAAAAAAAAAATGAGCCAAAGACCTTAACGGATATTTCACCAAAGATGATGTACAGATGACAAATAAGCATATGAAAAGATGCTCCATATCATATGTCATCAGAGAAATGCAAATTAAAACAACAATGAAATACCAACACACATCTATTAGAATGGCCCAAATCCAGAACACTGACAGCACCGAATGCTTGTGAAAATGTGCAATAACAGTCTCATTCATTGCTGGTGGGATTGCAAAATGGTACAGCTACTTTGGAAGACAGTTTGTTGGTTTCTTACAAAACGAAACATTCTTTTTTCATATGATCTAGCAATTGCAATTCTTGGTATTTACCCAAAGGGGTTGAAAACATATGTCCACACAAAAACCTGGCCATGGATGTTTATTGCAACTTTATTCATAATTGCTAAAACTTGGAAGCAACCAAGATGTCCTTCAGAAGGTTAATGAATAAATAAAATGTGGTATATTCAGACAATGGATAGTATTTCATGTTAAGAGAAAATGAGTTATCAAGTCACTAAAAGACAGGTAATAAACATGCATATTACTAAGTGAAAGAAACAAATCTGAAAATGTACATACTGTATGATTTCATCTATATAACAATCTGTAAAGGATGAACTATGGAGATAGTAAAAAAAAATCAGTGGTTATCAAGGGGTTAATTGGGGTGGGGAGGGATGAGTAGGCAGAGCACAGAGCGTTTATAGGGCAGTGAAAATATTCTGTCTGATACTATAATGGTGGACACATGTCATTATAAATTCACCTAAACCCATTAGAACATACAGCACCAAGAGTGAACCCTAATGTAAACTATGGAGTTTGGGTAATAAACATGTGTCAATATAAGTTTATAAATTGTAACAAATGCACCACTTTGGTGGTGGATGTTGATAATAGGAAAAGCTATGCATATGTCAGGGCAGGAGGAACATATAATATCTGTGTACAATCCTTTTGATTTTGACCTAAACCTGCTCTAAACAACTGTCTGCAAAACAACTGTCTGGTTTTATTAATTCATTTAGCAAATATTTAATTTTTTCAAAAATTCATGATGTTCTAAGATCCATGCCAGGGCTGATGTTACAATGACATATGCAAGATCCAAAAAAATTCTAGTCCTAATGGAAAGACAGACTTAATTTCTGCTCTGATGACATAGAATGGTTCAGGTGGTCTCTGTGGTTTTCTTGAGCTCTTAAATTCCAAGTTACTTTTCTTGTTTTAAAACTGTCTTAGGCTTGCTCTCTGTCTACAGCTTTTGGCAGCATTAGAATGTTTAATGCAGCTGATATTTCTTATAAATAACTACTGCCACTAATAGTATCAATGGGAGTAGGGACTATTTTTTCTTGCTTTAGAAAAGTTTCCTCAGTAATCATATTTATGTAGCATATCTTGATATTCTTGAGTTTTATAGTCAGTATTGTAGATTTTTGAAAACAGAGTTATAAGTGGCTATCTTTCAGTGGTTGTATAAGAGACAAATATCTGGTATGAGTTTCAGTGGCTAGAAGTAACACCAATCAAAAAGAAATGTGGTTATTTCTCTCCTGTCTAGTTGAAAATTTATTGGTTATGAGCTTTATCAATAAAATAATTTATTGGACAAAAATTATTTTCCTTGTAAAGCAGGTATATACTCTGAACTACGAATTGTTCCCTAAGTGTTCCTAAAGGAAATTAGCTCTTTATTTTAATTTTGATCAAAGTTATTTTACATATCCCATTTAGTACTATTTGTGCTATATAATGCTGTAAAACTTGAAGCCTTAGTTACAAAAAAATGCTAAAAGTATAAAATAGTTTTTGACAAAATAATAAAAAAAGGCCTCTGGCCTAGGTTCTATTTCTATATGACTGTTCATAATCCCTGACAGACGTAAAGTTTTGTGGACCCTAAAATATGTTCATTGTCTCTTAATTTCAAAGGTAATTAACCATAATAACAACATTTGTGATCATTTTCATTGCAGTTGTATAATAGCTTTTCTTTGAAAAATTGGGACGGATATTGTTATACATGTTAACAGTAGAATCCTTCTGGGATTAAACAATTTAAAAGGTAAACACCTCAACTTCAGCAAATTCCTTATAGATTTACATTAGACCAAATTAATAATTTTAATTGAAAAAAATTAAAGCATTTCTTCCAAGAGCTTATAAGCAAATTTATTATTTATAAAGCTATTCATTCTTGCAAATGATAAAACTAAAGATTGTTACTATATTGTATGATTCATATCAACAGTCATTGAGCACTGGTCTTAAGGCAGATATTCAGCACAATTCAGCGGGAAATACAGGAACAAGATTCTAAATGTATAATTAGCAAAAGAAATCTTCTAACTATCAAAGTATTAAATAAGACCAAAGGTGGTAGAAGCTTAGTTATACCAAGGAAAGGACTAAAGTGAAGGTAAATGTTTAGAAAAATAAGATTGAGATGAATCTTAAAGGAGTCAGGATATCTATCATAAAATGTGATGTTTTATAATTTGAAAAAAGGCAATATATTTCTGATGCATTTGATAGAAATCAAGTAAATAAGACTGTAACTTCTTATAAAGTTGAGATTTTCATTCAAGTCATTGTAGACCATGTTATAATCCATGATTTACGATGTATCCTCAGATCCAGTTGATTTTTGCCTGTGATATGTGATATTTTTCCCTGTGATATGTCCAGCTGATTTTTGCCTGTGATATATCCTCAGATCCAGTTGATTTTTGCCTGTGATTCTGTTCATTCTGCCAACTATCTACACAATACTTATCCAAAATATTGCAGTAGCCTTCACTTGAGTTTCTACTTCCCTTTCATGCCAAGTCAAGCAAACCTATGTAATACAGTGTTGCATTATGGCCTTTTTTATGCCACATTGTGGCTTTATGCCCTGTCTCATTATTGGTTAGCTCTGTGATATTGGGCAAATTGCTTAAAAGTCTCTGCAAACTGAGGATTAAAGATATCATATCTTTCATACGATTCTAAATATGAAGTGCAACAATGCAAGTAGAGTGCTTAGTCCTGGCATGTAATAACCAGTGATTTATTCACTATTATTACTATATGCTAGAAAAATGAGAAGATATTAGACACATTTGAGTCTGTGCTATTCTTTGGAATATCTGATCACAGAATCCTAGATAGAGTGATATAAAGAAGAGGCCTAGTTATAATCCCAGTAAAAAAGCTGATGTAATATTTCAGGCAAAGGTAATCGTTTTGGCTCAGGTTGCCATAACAAAATACCATAGAAAGAGCGGCTTAAACAGCGGACATTTAGTTACTCATAGTTCTGGAGGCCAGAAGTCTGAGAGGGGAGTACCAGTATAGTTGGTTTCCATAGAGATCGCTCTTCCTGGCTTGTAGGTGATTTCCATCTTGCTATGTGCTCACATGACCTCTTCTCTTTTTTTCACCCCTCACTGAGAAGGAGACTACTCTAAAGTCTCTTCTTATATTGGATCATGGCCCCCTACGTATGATCCCATTTAACCTTATCTACCTTCTTATGGACCCCTGGGCCCCATATCCAAATATGGTCACATTGGGATAGGTCTTCAACATATGAATTTTAGGGGGGCACAATTCATTCAATAGCATTAATAAAGTCCTAAAATAAAATTTTGGCAGTGGGAATGAGATTAGAAGATGAATGGAAGAAGTGACTTAATTTTGTCAAAGATAGAATTTAACATCTATCTGGCAAAGGGAATGAAGATATCAATCAAGGTGAAGATGACTTCAGGACTGTGACTGGAAGAGTGTGATTCACTAACAGAAATTAAAATGGAAGAGAAGCAATTTGGCATTAGGAGGGTGATGGTTTTAATTGTCATTTTCCAGAAGGCAGTTAAAAACTCAGCCACTAATTCTTGTATATACTGATCCCTGACCATGAGCATTCTACTGGGGCCTTAAAAATAAATGGTGAATAAGAGATGGTCCTGTCTTCATAGTCTAGTGAACTGCTGGACGAGAACTTAGTGGGAAAGTCAGGGGTAGAGTTTGTGACTCATACACATTGAGATGTTAGTGGAAATTATACGTTTGGCAAAGAACCAGGATAAAATATGGAGAATGATTTGTTTAATTGTTCCAAATTGTTCTAAGCATTACTCTTCTACAGTAATTTTTGCTGCACAAAAACTGCATATGTGTATAAGTAAAACTTTTCTAAAAATAAAATGTTTTTAAGAAAAATAAATTTGAAACATCTGTATCTGAAGGTCGATATAGACAATTTAACCCTAGTGAATTGAAACAAAAATCAAAGTTGTAATTAAAATTTGTCTATAAAGGATGATGACTGTCACATGCTTCAGGTATGTTGTGTGTTGTATGACTATTAAATACCTGGTTAAACACAAATCCAGTAAATATTCTGCTACTTCTTGTCCACATGTAGTTTATATATTCTTCATGTTTTTCCCATAAAGGTGAAATTTGCTAGAGAAACTCCTGCCACAGACATGAAACAGCATAAAGTTCTCCAGAGTGATCCTAGGAAGTCTTTATTAGTTCTTTACACAAAGTGGCAGACACGCAAAGCAATTCATGAATACCATGCTTTTTACTTAGTTTTCCAGTAAAAATTCTTTGTGACCCAGGGTGAAAGTGGAAGGTAATTTGGGATTTACAGAAAGGGAAGAGAGAACTCAGGGAGAACAAGTCATAACTTTTATTTAAAATGAAGTTGTCAGTGGGGAAGAGAGTGGGGGGCTAGTTTGCACAGCTGCAAAAGCCACTGTGAGAAAGTTTCTAGCAACTTAATAAACATACTGTCTTCATTCAGTTTAATGAAAATTAGAGAATGGTTAGAAAACACTCCTTCCCTTATTCTCTTCATCTTAAAATGAATGGATTAATAGAAGAAAGTAGGAACATATCACCATTCAAGTGTCTGTGAGAATTTTCTTTTTGTCAAGAAGGAAAATTATAGACAATCCTCCTTGCCATCCTCTTCACACAAGCAATGAAGAGAGAAAATATTAGGTGTACATTGTTTGCTTCTAATGCTTTATAACCTAGGAGTTTTGATAGTTTAATGATTTTATTAATGACTTTATTTTGTACTAACTTCAAAATTTATGATTTCCATTTCAGTAAGTTCTTTTGGATACCAAGGGGTATTGTTGTTAACAGGAAATTCAAGCAAAACATTTCGGAACATTAAAAAATCTTTTCCAGGTATCTTGCCCATAAATAGGCATGGCCAGTTCCAAATGGTCTCAGTCCTGTTTTATGTGTGTGTATGTTTCAAATAATGAAAGGGTTTTCTGACAACTTAAAATACATGTACTATATATTAAAAGATAAAAGGTCATGTTACTCTGAATACTCCAGATCTGTGCTGTCCAACACATTAACCACTAGTCATAGGTGGCTATTTTTATATAAAATAACATTTTTAACAGTTAAAAATTCAGTTCTTCATTTGTGCTAACTAAATTTCATGTTCTTACTAGCCATACAAGTCTAGTGACTACCGCGTGGGACAGCACAGAATTACAAATCATTTTCATCATCACAGAGAGTTATATCAAATAGTCCTGTGATGGTCTACTTTATTTTAGACAAAGGTCCTACCCTCCATGAACTTACTGCCTAATGGGGAGAACTAGATTAGCTAATTAAAATGTTTATTCAAAATTTCAAGACAGGCCAAGTGCTAGAAATATAGCATCAATCAAGAAAGGCAAGTTATCTGCTGTAGCAGGGTTTAAGTTCTCATATTTAATATTTTTCTAAATATCAGCCTCTTCTAGAAATCATTTCTTCATTAGGACTCAGCATATTAATTTTAACCTTGTTGACCTATGAGCTTGGTGCATAGGACTCTCCATCATCACACCTTAAAGGGTGTTGTTCTAAAGGTAACCAAAGAGCATGTCCAGATAATCATCAAGCTACAGGTCTTGTGACAGACTTTGTCCTCTGTCTCCAAACCGCTATGTCAAATTCATTCATAAGTCAGATATGAAAACAAGGAGAAAGATTAAGTGATCCACAAGCTGTGACCAGCTGGACACTCTGCACCCTGTATCCTGTTTATTATGCCACTAATAAAGTATTATTAGTATTGGATGACTATAAAGCTCCAAATAATTGAGGGCAGAGGCATTGCTCTGAAGTAAACTTGGACTGGGTGGACAGGAGGATGTTAACATGCTGCAACACAGCTATACACAGTCCCGAACTTGACAGCAGTAGACAGATTCACCTGGCACGTAACAAGACAACATCAGGTGATTCTGTTTGAGGTAAGGCTCCATTCAGCCAGAGAGATGAAGAGACTAAGCCACAAAATATGACGAGTCTTAAATATGAGTGTCCCTGGCCAAACCTGTATCTATTGGCACAAGGGTTACAAGTCATTCCGGGGGTTTAGTCCCACTTTTACATATGCATCATGATACTGTCAATGACATTTAGAGACAAATTATGAACACTTGAAAGAGTGTACTTCATCAAGGGTTTGGTGGAATCACTTTCCTTGTCCTTTAATAACATTTATTTTACAAATTGCAGAAATAATATGAAACATTATAAAGGCTAATAATCAGGTTTTAATTCTATCCATTTGCTGCTTTTTCTTTGGGTCAGGGTCCATGTGTGAATGGAATTTACACAAGTATCTGAATCTTTATCATGATTCCAAGAGTACTCCACCCACAGGAAACTATTAACCATTTGTGCATGCCCCATGCTGTTTACATCTCCAAACTTTTACTTACCATCCCTTTCTGGAATGTCCTTTACTCATGCGATATATTTATTCATTCTTTCTGATCAAAATCAAGTACCAACTCCTCTTTCATTCATTCATTCTAATAATGTTTATTGGATAGTCACAATGTTTTAAGTACATTTCTAAGCTTATGGAAACAGCAGTGAAAATAAGAAACAAGTCCTTGCCCTCATGAAGCTTACTGCCTTTGGAAGAGGCAATAAAAATATAAAAGTAAATAGATAATTTTAAAGGAAAGGCTGTGTTACATGAAGAAAACTAATGCAGGAAAGAGAATATGAGTGGATTTTCTTAGGTAGGTGGTCCGGAAAGCATCTATGGGGAAGGGATAGTTCAGAAAATGTTCAATGCAATGATGGAGTGAATCATGTGACATCTATGAGAAGAGTTTGCCTGGCAAGGGTAACAGCAAGAGTAAAACATCTAGGTCAGCACAAAAAGACAAGAGTAGTAAAAACAGAAGGAATGAGGAGGACAGAAGTGGGAGATGAGTGCAGAGAGTGAGACAGAAGCCAGAAGCAGGGCATTGTAAGGTCATGGCATTGGGTTTAAACTTTGTATGACTGGAAGCCAATGAAAATTTTAAGACAAGAAGTGATATAATCTTGTTTTAAGATTGAGAAAGGTCACTTGGCTCCCAAGTGGGAGATAGATTAAAGGGTCAGGAATGGAAGCCAGGAGGCCAGTTGAGAGATTGAGTAGGTACATGAAAGATGATGGAGGCTTAAACTAAAGTGAGAAGAGTGAATGTTATGGAAACTAACCAAATTCAGGATAAAATTAAAAGTTAGAGGCTATAGTACTTGCTAATATATTGGATATGGAATGTAAGGAAGAGATAGGAGCAAAAGACAAATTTTTAGCCTGAGCCACAGGATGAATGCATTTGACTAAGGTAGGAGCAGGTTGTGTGTGGAGAGGTCATATATCAAGAGTTGTGTTTTGACCATAATAATCTTGAGATGCCTACTAGACATATCGGTGGAAATGTCAGGTAGGTAGTTGGATACATGTATTTGGAGATTGGTAGTCATTAGTGCATTGATGACCCTTAAAAGCTGAGAGACTGCTTGATAGTAGCTTGAGAGAGAGTATAGGCAGAGAAGAGGGGGCTTCAAGGACTAAATCACATTGGCAAGAAAAGGAGCTGGCAAAGAAGTAATCACTCCGTCCAATGAGTTATCAAAAATAACTATAGGTCTATAGTATAGGAGCCAGTCACATTGTACTATGGTTATTTTTATTCCTTATTTCCTCCTTAATAGGTTTCTTATTTATTTTTATATTAGGAAATGTCCCTCCCTAAGCATATCATGCAGTAAACAATAAATATTTGCAAAATAAATATATGCCTGAATAAACTTTTGTGACTTGGCCAAGAAAATTTTCAAAACATATTTATTGGAAAATAAATATGATACAAAGCAACACTTAAATCTCCTATTATTGGAAGACACTGATAATATATTCCTTTGTAAATCAAACATTTGATTGCTCTTCTCTAAATTCCCTATAATTATTATTGACACCTCAACTATGTTGCAATTTATTTTTACCTCATTGCTTTCATATGTATAACTCCTTCATATTAGGAGTTATAAATAAATAAGATTACTTATTACTTTTCTTTCTTTTAGAGACCAAACACCTTTTCTATCATCAGGTTTATTTCTATCACTGACCATGCCCTCTCCATGCATTCCAAATGCAGATTAGTTTCCACAAGGATGCGCAGTCACTGTCTATTGGCTCAATGGACCAAATTTTAAGTTATCCACAGCCAAATAAGCTAAACACTATAGACATAGGGTATACAGGCTCTCTGATAGCACACTTATGCCTGCAGGCAGGTATCTGCAAATGATTGGCTTCAGGTGTTTGCCTGCAGGATCTCATTGAAAGTCAATGCAAATGAGGCCATTTTCCCTAGCAGAAGACATTAACCTGCAGGAACCTTGTAGGCACAGGTGTATTTTGGGCCCATAACTGTGTACTTTTTAAACATATGTATAACATTATACATTAATCATAAATACTAGATCAATAGTGCAAGGAATACTCAATAAAATAGGTGAAAGAGGAGGTGTGTCGATGAGCAGAATGATACAATTAGAAGGGTTTTGTCTGCCTCCCTCCCTTGTATGTTTCATCTCCACCACCATTCCAGCTCTCATTCTGCCATGACTGTAGGAAACAATAATCTTAAGGCAGGTTGATAAATGGAAAATATAAGTAAACCAAATACAACTTACTTATTGCATTGTTTTTGAAATATAAGAAATTAATTAAATTTAAGCTAAGCTACATAGTGTTCAAAAGCATGTTCATATTCCTGAATTATACCAGGGTTCAATGCTAAAGGTTAACAATTCTACAAGGTCACATTGAGCTACAAATCTGGGTAGCAATTGAAAGGCCATTCTACGTTTTCTGCTTTTTAAATTGTTAGCGATTTTAGATATATTTTATTAGTAAAAGCGTTAAACTCACCTCCTTATCTAACTAACCAGCTCATGGTGAGCTTTTCCTGACCAAGGATCCCTTCAGTGCTTTCACAATATGCACTTTATCATTGTATACATGCTCAAATGTTGCCTTAGGAACCAACCATTTCACATCTATAAGATTTTTTTTTTCCCTCTCCACTTACATTATAACTTTCGTTAAACTAGGAAGCATATTCTCTATTTTCTGTTCATCTTTTCACTCTGCCTCCACAACATGCATTCTTATTAAATTGAATTATATAGAAAAATTCTCAAACTGTTTCTTTGTTCATTGAAGTTTAATATATGTGATATTCTTGAGATTCAAGACAGTACTGGAGGGGGTTGAAGAGAAGTTACAGTGCTTTATGCGTATTATGTGGCACACACATTAAAACATACATTTGACATTTGCAAGGGATTTAGACTGCTATAATTTCATATGCAGGTGGGTGCTTAATAAATAATCTTTGGTGATAAGCCAAGAATATGCTGTATATAGGATTTTGAACATACGCTCCATGATATTAATGATAAAACATATGTTTAAAAACATTTCCATCCAAGCCTGGGACATATTGCCTCCATCCTGTATTGAACATCTCCTCCAAAAAGGCCTCCTCATCTTCAAATTAAAATGTTTTAAAATCTAGGAATGTTCCCCTTCTCTAGTTCTTTTTCCCACTTGCCAATAGTATAACCTTCAAAAATATAAGTCTGTGCCTGTCTTACTTAAAAACTTTCCAAATCTATATAACATGGCCCCTAGGATCCTTCACACATTTATAGTCTGATCCTAATTTATTCTGCTTGTCTTGTTTTTCACTATTATCTCCACCCACCCCATTATGCAACTATATTGTTCACTGTTCTCCGAACACATCACCAAGTCTCACACCTCCATGCTCTTTTTAGTACTATTTAATCAGCCTGGAATGTGTTTTCCAACCTTCTCTTCTTGATGAGCTTGACTCAGGCCCTCGTTCCCTTTTTAGGAAGTTTTCTCCTCTGAGAGTTCTTCCCCAGTTTCCTGACCCTTCTCTGCCCTTCCTACTTCATCCACCAGCTAATTGCTCCAAGTTGGCTACTCTTATTCGTGCTCTCACACACTCCTTGTCTTATCTTTATTGAGTGTGGGATATAGCACAGGTGACACGGATAGCCATGTCTAAGCCACATTCTTTAGGAGATCCTTCACAACTACTCTGCTCATTTTGGAGACACAGTTTACTTATTTTTTGGTAAATAGCTTTTAAATGTCAGAAATAACGTTTTTGTAGGAAGAATATAAACACTGAAGTTGTACACAATAAATATATGGAGAAACTATGTAGAGAGAGTAGATAACTATTCAATTGCCTCAGTTCCCTGATTCAGAAGTAAACACTTTAAACAGCCTGATGTAAGTTCTTTTTTTTTTTTTCTCTGCGTATCTTCTCATATATATATAGTTAGCTAGTCTTTTTTTTTTTTTTAAAGAAAATACTGTCTTTTCAATATGCAGCTTGATTTTATTCAATTGTGATCCTCTTTGTGTATCAAAACAGCCTTATACCTTTATATCTTATACCATTTACCTTAAACTTTTAATGCCTGCATGGGTAGTCATAAATTACTCATTTGTTATTTTTATTGGGATTTAGGCTGTTCCAGTTGTTTGTTATAGCCAACAATACTACAGTGTGTTTTCTTGGATTTATGCCTTTCCCCATTTGTGCACCAAGAACTAAGGTCTATCTTATTCAGCTTTCTATCCATAAGAGTAACAAGAAATTCATTAATCCAGAAAAAATTAGTGTGAAGAAGGGAATAGCACAGACTGATTAAACACATACTATGAAATACAAAAAGTACATCCATGGCTTCTTTATTCAATCATGATAATACACCTAGCAAACCATAAATATAAGTAGCAAAATTCTTGTATTATTTTCTTTTTATTAACCCTTCAGATATTTTAATTATTTTTTTAATATATCTTTACTGGAGTATAATTGCCTCACAGTGCTGCGTTAGATTCTATTGTACAACAAAGTGAATCAGCCATAGGCATACATATATCCCCTTATCCCCTCCCTCGCACCCTCCTTATCCCACCCTTCTAGGTGGTCACAAAGCACCAAGCTGAGCCCCCTGTGCTATGCAGCTGCTTCCCACTAGCTATCTATTTTATATTTGGTAGTGTATATATGTCAATGCTTCTCTCACTTCGCCCCAGCTTCCCCCTCTCACCCTCCTCCCCCGCCATGTCCTCAAGTCCATTCTCTATGTCTGCGTCTTTATTTCTGCCCAGCCACTAGGTTCATCAGTACCATTCCCCTTCACTTAAGCTTTGAAATGCTTAGCCAGTGTGGCTCAAGAAACTGCCTTTGACTTGATCTGATTTAGAGCATTTCTTTTCCTTAATAATCAAGTCTCCTTTTTTTTTTTTTTTTTTAAACCCTATGAGGTACTTATTCCATAGCCATCTAAGATAGAGAAGTCTGTTTTTTTTTTTGTTTTTTTTTTTTTTGTTTTGTTTTGTTTTTGTATTGGGATTTTTAAAACTAATCAGAGATTGTTCCCAGTTTCTGCATCATTACTGCTCAGGGGTTAAATACTGAATTTCCAGTCACTGTATAAAACAGGAGCTACTTTCCTTCAATATAGTGTAAAATACCAATTTCTTTTCATAGGATCATGAAGGTGCTGTTACCATTTGCAGGGCTCTGAGGCATTTCACCTTCTTTTTTTTTTTTTTTGAGCTGTCTTTATGTCTTTGACAAATTGTATATTTAGATGGGCAGCTACTTATAATTTATTTTTCTGCTGTTATTTGCCACTCGTCAGCCAGAGAAAGTCATGCTGCTTTTCGGAAAGAAGATCTCTCAGGGTAGGGATGGTCCATTAGGCAGATCCTTGTGAAGAAGCACTATTCTGCACCTCTCTGGGCACAGCAGCCTCTGTTTTTACTATTTAACTATTTTCTACCACCATGTGGATGCCATAATAACATGTGTTGACATGATATTGTGTCTATTTGTACATGTCTTGCTTCCCAGCAAGAATGTGAGCTACTTGTAAGAAGGGCAAATTCATCTTTGTTCCCTTTTTTGGGTAGAATATTTTACTCAAATGAGTTGTTCAATGAATTCTGCTGAAAGAATTAATGTGTATATAAAGTTTCTCCTTATTAAAGATGAAATTATAAAGACAGTACATATTTATGTTATTTAAAGATATTGATCAGATTGATTCAGTTGAAGTTGTATATATTATTTGGAAAGAGAATTTTTATTCTCAAATATGACATTGAAAGCTTTTTATAAAGGCTTAAACCTTTTCTTTTGAGTATAGTGCTTTTAAAAATAAGGAAGAGAAGTAAGCTCTGGAAAAACTTCTTGCTAAGAAGCATTAAAATTCAAGGGCTATTGTTTAACCTCTTGCACAGAATAGAGATTTTTTTTTTTTTCTGAAAAAAGAAAGGTACATGAAAGAAAAGTTACAGGGCATCTAATATTTGGCAAAAATAATGCTTATTTGGACAAAGGAGATTGCTTATTCTTCAACTTGAGGAATAATTTTCCCTCATCATAATTAGAGCTTATTCTTTACAGTTATTTTGTTCATCTTTATCTTAGAAGGCAAATTAGGAGGTAGCTAGAAGGGACAATCTACAATCTTGTCACAAACAGCTGTTCACCCGTGTTTTCCGTGAATACGTTGACCATCTGACGATGGAATGAAACTGTAATGGAGGCAGCAAACTACAGGGACTGTTCAAACCCTTCATTTTCATTTGTGCTAGTTGCTTCCACCATACTTCTGCAAATAATTCTATTTCTCTGTAGGAACAATTTTGACTGTCATTGCTCCTCACCGATTTCTTTAAATGGGCTCTTTGAAAAATCTGGCTGGAAATGATTCCTAAAACCATATATACAGTGCCTTAACCTCAGAGCCTGGCTGTACTGTTGTCTCTTTTGAGAGTAGGACCTAGGGAATGCAGTTTCCCCTGAATTTAGTCTCCTGTGTAAGCTTAAGGGTATTCCATGTTTTGCTTTCTAGAATATATTTTGTGGTCACTGTAGTAGCTGCTACTGCAAAAGAATTCTGTACATATCCGCTGACCTTTGCAGGTATATTCTCTGATCACTTTGTGTATTTTAACATTCTCTATTAGATATGTATGTGACTACCCTGGTTTTGCACAATCACGCATTAACTTACTCTCACAATCGTTTGATGTATGCTTTCTCAGTCTCATTTTTCAGGTAAGTGAACTGTAAAAATGGAAACATCAGTCTCTGGGTCACTTAGGAAATATTAGTTGTGAGTTTCTATTTATGATTTGTTGTCCAGAGAACTATTAATGTTATATATATATATATTTATTTATTTATTTATTTATTTATTTATTTATTTATTTATTTTGAGTTCTTTCCTCACCATACTAATTGGAAGTAAAGTTCAGCTAGAATCCTCCGGGCCTGCTGAAAGACATGTAGCCCACTGAAGTTCATAATCCTATATGTCAGGCATTTTATACTGGTCTGTGCATTTACAAAGTGTTTTTCTTCCCTTGTCTCCTTCCATACTGGAAAATGAGCAAGTGTGGTATACTCATTACATAGTATTAGGTTTAAAACTATCTAACACATTGGGATAATACCAAATGATTTTAGCCTTTAATGTGTTGTATAAGTATGCAGGAATATTTGAAATATTAACTTTACTGAAACATTTTTTTTCCTGACTGAAAGTATTCAACTAGAAGTCGTGAAACCCCGTGGAATTATACCAAACTGGTACTAGACGTCCAGTTGTCAATTATAGTTGACATATTAATCCATCTCTCACTTGGCTATGTTTTGGTAAGTCAACTGCATTGTGCTAATCAAAAGCCTATAGGATGGAATTGGATAACAGTTTTGTAAAAGGGGGAGAATGAGGAGAAAATGAATAAATTCATATCCAGCTTAGCATTGAAGTAGAAAATTCTAAATAAGTCTACAAGTTAGCTGTCAATTGATATGCACTATACTCAGAATGAAGCAGTCTCCAAAGATACTAGCTGATTTAAATGAATATAATTTTCAAAGAATTTGAAAATATAGTAGAAGCGTATTTCTTATGATCAGACATTTCAATCTATGGGCAGTTTTAGGTATGTCATAAAAAACAATAATAAGAGTAGACTGCACCTGAATTCATTAGGATGGCCATTCTGAACCTGTTTAGTAGTTCTAAGTTAACCCCAAACTCCACTTAATATTTACTAGTAAATGACATTTGGAAATCTAATTCCTAGCCAGTTTTTATTTTCTGGTTTTTGGTATATATCTAGAGGATGACGAACACTTTTCAGGTCATTATTAATACAAAACATATTTATTAATTCTAATCAAGAATTTAGTAGTGTTTTCATTACCTCTGCCTCCGTAACTCCCCAAAGAGATGCATTGAGTGGGTTTATTAAGTTAGTATATTTTTACAACTTATTTGATTTGAAGTGATAAAACATTCAAATTATTAAGTTTAATATATGCAAATGATTGACGTGAGAAATATTCTTTTCTACTTTTCCAGGTCTGATATTTTGAGGGAAAAAAGGAAGCTTCCTTCTTATTCATTTTCTAAGTAGTCTTGAAATATCTGGCTAAGTTAAAATAATAAATAAAAAATCACAAAATATTTTATCTCTGGTAATAATTCATAGTTAGGAATGAATTTGGAATAAATATGAAAACACATAAGAACAGGAGACCTTGACACACTAGTAGGAATTCACAACTGCAACTGTTCCTCACAAAGGTACTTTAAACTTGTTTAGTTTTGGAATCTAAATTTTACATGAGTATTTTTTATTCATATGACAGAAAACAGTTTAACTTATAATTATATCTAATCAGGAGACATTTAGCCGTTTTATTTTTACAGATGTGTTTTCCAGGATGATTATATATAGTCTACCAGTATGTCTACAAATATTAAAAAAAAAAGAAAAAGAAAAAGAAAAATTGAAATAGTCAGCTCCCTGGTGACTTATAAGCTATATTTGTCACCATGTAATAACAACATTTATCTATGTTGCAATCTCATATGTCACTTCCAATCTCTAATTTTTTTTTGTAAATTGTTAATAACATCTGGATTTTACGCATGGGAAGAAAAGGAAAATATTGAGTGAATGGAGTGTCTCTCCAAACTATATCTACTAAAATGAACATATATTGCTCAAATTCTAAGAATGCTGCCTTGAATTGAATGTTATGGTCCAATAAAATTATTGATAAATTCTAGAATAAAGTTTAAAAATTGCATACTTATACTTGCAGCATGTGAAATCTCTGTGTTTGTAGATATAGAATTTGTGGATTTCGATGTGATGTTTAGGAAAAGCTTTTCAACAGCAAAGTAATGGTGGATGGAAGCAGTATAGTTCATTAACAGGAAGTTCTTCAAGACCCCAGGGAGGGGATGGCTAAAGCCAATTCTGTGTGGGTAGTAGAATCTCTTAAAGACGTAGCTACAAAGCTAATGTGAACTTAGTAATAGATGCCAAAGGCTGTATTATCATCTTACAAATAAACACATATCTTTCAGCATACTAATATTATACAGTAAGCAAATAATTCACAATTTAGATAGATAAAAAGAAATACACGTAAGCTTCTCTCATATGTGAAAGGAAATTAAACAAATCTTGTTGGTAAATTCTTTGTATCTATGCAGAAGACTATAATTTATTCCCTTGTTTGAGATAAAGCATTAATATCAATCCAAATCACTGAGAACAGTACAGTTTTCAACAGGAATTTTGGATTAAAATTATCCAAAGATTAAAATTATCATAAAGATAATTCCGTATTCAGCAGTGCATCTGAAGTGTCTGGAATGATTGCCTTAAATGCTTGCGTAGTAGCTGTGTCTTAACTTCTTAATATAAAATGTCTTGCGATATGTAGACTCCGAAAATATGTCCAGTCCAAAATAAAATTCTACTAAGTTCTTTTGTTCTTTCCACCATATAACTTTAAATCGTTTCTTAGATATGATTGGCAGCTTGATTTCCAATTTCACATATTTCAGATGGAAATCAAATTCTTTCTTGTTGAACCATGTATTTTGCATGAGCTTATTTATTTAATTTGTTATACAATTTTCCTACTGCTGGAACACATATTCAGCAGGATTTTATCTGTTTGTCTATTTTTAGTATTGCTTTTTTTTTTGGTCTCAACCACTAATACCTAATGATTGGACAACTAGCACCATTGTCATGTTCTAGAAAGTTTGTTATAACTTCAGACAGTAATTTTTTTTAAAGACAAAATCAGTAAAGAGAATGCTGAGGGTGAGATGGGAGGGCATCCAAACATTAACAGAAAAATCAAATAAAATGAGTGCCATTGGACAGTTATAGCACATAGTATAAAAACTTTAAACTATTGACTTTCAATTATCCACACTTCATTTCTTAGGAAAGAGAAGAAAACAGAGGTCCAGCAGTTAAGAAGGCAAGTCATGTGATTTACAGAGCTGAATCCGTTTCAAAATTTTCAGACTACTCAGTGCTTGCCGAACCTGGTGATTGCCAGTCTAGTTAAAACAAAATGATCAAGAACCAAGACTGTGCTTCCTATGCTTCTTATCTCAGAGGATTTGGGGGTTTTCTTTGTACATTTTGCCCTTGCTAATCTCAAGATGTTGGCTGTCTAAACTTTGTTCAGTTACAAACCTAATTTTTAAATCACCTCCTTAAAGGCAAAATCAGTGCTAAATAAGGATTTTTAACAAAACCTTAGTTAAAATGAAATTTATATTAATTCACAAAGGATGTTCTATGAGGTTTTACCTTTCAGCTACTTCAGCATAGTGATTAAATTAAGTAACACAAAAAATAAATAGAAGCATTTTCATAAAGCCATCGATCAAACTAAAAACCTAGCTCCCACTGTACTGTGAAAATCAAATTGTATTCCTGCTAATTTGCTTTGTTCTTATTTATTCAGTGGCTATGTAGTCAAATTCAGGCCTCTTTATTATATCATTAATTATTTATAAATGAACACTGTTACAGTAACCTTTTGCAACATCCAACTAAAATGTCTAAGCAAAGATGTATTCTGGGACTAAATTGACAAAGAGATGGTGAAGGTATTGCTGAATCAGCTAAACATGCCATATTGCTTAGAGTAAGCATTTAGGTTTCACACACACAAAAATCTAGTTTTCTTTTCCCAAGTTACTGTCAGTTTTTTTAAATGGCGTGTTAAACCGCTGCTTCTGCTCTTTCATAAATGTTTATTTGAAAATGATTGAGTACTGTCAATTAAAATCATTCAGAAAAAGGGTTTACCTATGAAAGATGGTATGTTGTTATGTTAATTAGTACCTAACATTTGAAGGTCTTATAATATATGTTTAAAGATTTGCTGCTGACAGATGATCATTGTAATGAATGCGTCTGAGACTGCATAGATTTTAGGAGAGCAAATTAACTATGGTCATAAAAGCAGGCTTAGATTTCTGCCTGTTTTGACCCTTTTCACTGAGATAACCACTAGATAAGGCTAACCTGGAATTTCTTTATTATACTGAGCTTCAATATACCTCCAAAGTATGGGCTATTTCCAATTGTTTCCCACTGATTTCCTTTACAGCTTTTCTTCTTCCAATCTCTTTCTCTCTCAGTTCTAATTCTTAGGCATGTCCTAAGCATTCTCTTTTCCCTCCTGGCTATTTCCTTCTCTTCTTTATCCCTCCCAAATTTCCACAGTTGTATTCTCATTCAGCAGATCAGGTAGGCATGAAAGGAAAACTACCCTGCTCTTCATTGTTTCTGCCCCTTCATACTCTGTCAAATTTAGTAATAAACACGAAATTTACTGCATTTTCTATCAGGACATTTTTTTCCTATGTTTAACATTTTAATACTGCATTTAAGTTCCTGGCATTTTAATTCCACTTGCTTCACAAAGTGCACATTAATTATATTTTATTTTAAGACATTTGACTGATACATCACATCTATAGGCAAATATAGGATTATAACAATTTTTAAAATTAGAGAAACCACTGACTTTGTTTGAGGTATGTCAAATCTATGATACATAGCAATAGTAGGTGTCCTATTGAGATTGTTTGTTATATCAGATTCATCTTCCTATCATTTTAAGGTATAAATAGCCTTCTAAAATATTAAAAATATTCACAAGAAAATTATTTTAGAAACTGAGAAAAAGTAGAAAATATATAAAGAAACAGAAAAGTGATCTTTCATAATAAACTAGTATCTCTTTGTACAATACTTTTCAGTCTTTCCTTTACATATTTTTTGTATCACAAGGTAATCCTGGAATGCAGGTTACTATCCTGCCTTTAAAAAAAAACAAAACAACTATTCATGTAGCTTTATATCACAAGCACTTTCTAATGACACTGCATGTAGTAATTAGAATATAGACTCTGAAGCCCGTCTTCCGAGGTTTCACTCCTGGCTTTACCGGTTACTAGCTATAAGTAAAGTATTCAACTTCTGCCATATAATTAGTGTTGTATAAGAATAAGCTATTATTCTTTATAAATATTTTAGACCATTTAGTATTTTATCAGAAGTTATAATATATTTTATTAATGCTTTTCATAATATTTAACAGGTGATATTTAGTTTTTGCTATTATATATAAAGTGGCAAAGCACATCTTTGGAAGGTGTCTTTTTATTTAAAATTTCTGCTTGTTGCCTATTTTTTTAAAGTGGAGTATAGTTGATTTACAATACTGTGTTAGTTTCAGGTATACAACAAAGTAATTCAGTTATACATATATATGTATATATATATATGTGTATATATAGATACACATGTGTGTGTGTATATATATATATATATATATATACACTTTTTCAGATTCTTTTCCCTTATAGGTTATTACAAAATACTGAGCAGAGTTCCCTGTGCTACACAGTAGGCCCTTGTTGGTTACCTATTTTATAAATAATAATGTGTATATGTTAGTCTCAAACTCCTAATTTACCCCTCACATCCCCTTTGGTAACCATAAGTTTATTTTTTATGTCTGTGGATCTATTTCTGTTTTGTGTGTAAGTTGATTTGTATCATTTTTTAAGATTCCATGTATAATATTTGTCTTTCTCTGGCTTACTTCACTTAGTATGATAATTTCTAGGTCCATCTGTGTTGCTGCAAACAGCATTATTTCATTCTTTTTTACGGCTGAGTAATATTCCATTGCATGCATATACCACATCTTCTTTATCCATTCATCTGTCAATGGACATTTAGGTTGTTTTCATGTCCTGGCTATTGTAAATAGTGCTGCATTGAACATTGGGGTGCATGTGTCTTTTCGAATTATGCTTTTTTCTGGATATATGCCCAGGAGTGGGATTGGAGGATCATATGATAGCTCTGTTTTAGTTTTTTAAGGAACCTCCATACTGTTCTCCACAGTGGCTGTACCAATTTACCTTCCCACCAACAGTGTAGGAAGGTTTCTTTTTCTCCACACCCTCTCCAGCATTTATTATTTGAAGACTTTTTTTTTTTTTTTTTTTTTTGCGGTACGTGAGCCTCTCACTGTTGTGGCCTCTTCCGTTGCGGAGCACAGGCTCCAGACGCGCAGGCTCAGTGGCCATGGCTCACGGACCCAGCCGCTCCACGGCATGTGGGATCTTCCCAGACCGGGGCACGAACCCGTGTCCCCTGCATCGGCAGGCAGACTCTCAACCACTGTGCCACCAGGGAAGCCCTATTTGAGGACTTTTTGATGATGGTCATTCTGACTGGTGTGAGGTGATACCTCGTTGTAGTTCTGATTTGTGTTTCTTTAATAATTAGCCATGTTGAGCATCTTTTCATGTACCTTTTGGCCATCTGTATGTCTTCTTTGAAGAAATGTCTATTTAGGTCTTCAGCCTATTTTTTGATTGTTTCTTTTTTTGATATTGAGTTGTGTATGTTGTTTGTATATTTTGGATATTAGCGCCTTGTTTGTTGCATCATTTGCAAATATTTTCTCCCATTCCATGGGTTGTCTTTTCATTTTGTTGGTTTTCTTTGCTGTGCAGAAGCTTTTAAGTTTAATTAGATCTCATTTGTTTATTTTTGTTTTTATTTTCATTACTCTAGGAGACTGATCCAAAAAGATATTGCTGTGATTTATGTCAAAGAGTGTTCTTATGTTTTCCTCTAGGAGTTTTATAGTATACAGTTTTACATTTAGGTCTTTAACCCATTTTGAGTTTATTTTTGTGTATGGTGTTAGAGAATGTTCTAATTTCATTCTTTTACATGTAACTGTCCAATTTTCCCAGCACTTCTTATTGAAGAGACTGTCTTTTCTCCATTGTATATTCTTGCCTCCTTTGTTGTAGGTTAATTGACCATAGGTGTGTGGGTTTATTTCTGGGCTTTCTATCCTGTTCCATTGATCTATATTTCTGTTTTTGTTTCTTGTTTCCTTGAGGAGAGATTCATAGTTGTGAAATCATTGGATCAATAGGAATTACTATTTAAATGCTCCTGCTACATATTGGCAAATTGATTTCCATAGTGTCACCATATTATTCTCAAGCCATCTATAAAGCAGTCAGACTCACTACATCTGTGTCACATGTTGTCGTTTTGAAGGTAGTGCTCCTTTCTGTCTCTGTATTGACATATGTTGTGCTTCTTAGATTTAGAAAAGGTTTTCATTTCTGGAAATGATAAGCAATAGTGTGTCATGTACAGTGTACCACGTGCTGGTCTTGCATCTGGAACTTCCCTGGTGTACCAGTATTTCTATCTAGAATATATACAAAAAAATAAAAAGATTTTGACAGTTTTGCATTTTTTTACAGGAACAAAAAAATCATATTTCTACATCAGAACTACTTAGAGGTATACTGCCCAATGATTCTACCCAAATACCTATATTACAATTACATAGGTAATGGTTAACAATTCTTAGTTGGCAAACTTCTAGAGTCTTCTCCCTTATAAACCATTAGTTGACTTTACTCAACACTACTCAGGATTCTCTTATTGTACCCTTGTTGTACTGTGTGTTTTTTTGTTTTGTTTTGTGGTAAGTCAGGTTCCTATGATCAAACCTCCAGCCTCTCTATCAGCATGTGAACTCCCCAAAGACAGACATAAAATCACCTTTATTTCACATAAAAATATGTTAAGGAAAAATTAAAATGTACAAGTGTCTACAAGTAATTACGGAGTAATATTATAATTTTTTCTCAGTACACGCTGAAACATACTGATGAGTGAATTGATTGAATTGATTGTAGAATTGAATTGATTCAAGACTTATCTGAAGATTTGACAGGCAACTGGAACTAGAGAAGCATTAAGGCCTCTAAAGTATGCCTTGACCTCAGGTTTAAATGGCTAAGGAGTTCTTTCTCTTAATTTACTCCTCTGATTTCACCCTCCAGGGTTTGAGTGATTGTTTCTTCTTTGAACAATAAAACAAACCAAAAAAATCTTGCAGAAGTGTAGACAAAGGATGGATTAGAGAGTTCTAAAAATTAACTTGGTTATAATTTCTTTAGTTTTAGCTTGTAAAGTAACTTTCTAGAAATAAGTTGCCTCTAATGAAGTTCTATATTCCTCAAAATGTTTGTTGCTCTCAGTAAATCTTCATGTAGAAAATTCATGTTTTAAAGTGGCCTTGTAATCATAAACCAAATGCTATTATTAGCTTTAGAAATTCTTAATGTTCAGAGAATTTTTTTCATAGAAGATTATAAAAAGTCCTAAAGTATAATTCACTCTTTAAAATAAATTAATTTGCTATTTTAGGTTATCTGACATCACTGAATAACATGAATTGTGTAATCTTACTTTATAAAGAAACTGAACAAAAGGTTTAGAGAAAGCTACTATACAAAAGCTGTAGGATAGTATTTCCTGTACAGTGGAGCCAGTGGGGCAGGACAAAATGTAGCAGGACCTGGTTGATGAAAGAATGGAGTAGGTTGTGTATATATTGGGCTTATTTACATCAGAGAATATTGCATTCAGTAGTCTGACTTCCTTAATTCCAAGAATAGTACCATATATAGTGAGCTGTGGAAATACATATTTACAATAAAAAATCATTTTTAGTGTTAAGAAGTATTACTTCTTTTTGTTCTACATTTCCTCACAGAAGGCAGTTTCCAGGTCCCCAGCTTCACTTGTGGGTGGACACTTGATCTGCTCAGAGAAGAAAGGCATCTATGTGGTTCTCAGAGGTTCGCAGTTTATGGTTCCCTTGGTGTTCCAGTATTATTTCATGATGAAATAAATACCTAACAGTTTCATTTACTAAGTAGTTAGGCCCAAACAACTTAATAAGCATTTGAAAAAAAAGTCATATATAGAAATCAGAAGAAAAATTATTTGTTTTATTTCTAAATACAATTACATAAGTGAGATGACTATGCCTGCTGTATACCATACACTTAGTGTAATCTCATCTGATACCACGATCTTAATTTCCTGTGACACATTGTTTTTGCTTGAGACTTTCTTTTTATCACAATTGCCAACTCCCAGTTTTGCAAAAATATGACACCATCAAAAGGAAAATAACCTAATGTTAAAACTGTGAACTATATCAAGCTAGCAGTTTGCATGGTATTCAACATATACTGTGTGGAGGGATACTTCAAAAATTTTAAATATTTCACCAAGGTTCTGTGAGTTTCTTGCAGTGTTCCAGGACAACTTAGTGCCAAGTTTATAATCTATGGCACTATACTTTATGGACTGATCTTCAAGTCACACTATCCATGTCTGAGTCCCTCTCATATAGAAAGAGAATTTTCAGGAATTGACATTTTTATTTAGATACTTCCAACTATGGCTGAGAGGGAAAAAAAAAAAAAAAGTCATACAGCCTTGTCATTGCAATTTGACTCTAGCACATATTTCTGACTCTCACTTTCTCATCTGTTTAAGAGAGAGAAGGAGGCAAAAATACTGACTTGTGGGGTTAGTACAATTTCTCAAGTAAAGAGTAGATCCATTTTTATTCCTTCTCTCTGACATTAATAGTCATAAAACCATAAGCAATCACATTGCCTCTGTGGACTTAAATTTCCTCATGGATAAAATGAGGGGATTGTGCTAGGTAGTCTCTGAGGAAAGTTCCAGCTCTAAAATTCTTTGTTTCCATGACACTAAGTCTATAGGCGATTTCTTTGACTCTGTTTCCTCAGCACAAAGTACCTTGCTAGTATTCTGTTGGTATTGGAGTTTACTCGTAATTAAAACTACACACACAAAACTGATGGGTATCACCATATCTTATTTCCTGATATGCTTGTTTTCAATTATTTTCCTTTCTTTGCAATCTCTTTGATTGAAATTATATCACAGGCAGCAATTTTTTTTTTTAATCTTTTGAACTGCTTTACACACAAAAAATCCCATCAAAATCTTCAGTAGTAAAGTCAACAGTGTGAAACTGTGATTTTCTTTCACACTAAGTTATGTAGATCAAATTTCTTTTAGAAAAAAAGGATTTCACCATCTATTATTAATTCATACATGAATATACCATCAGACATAACTTAGTCATTATTTTTTTTTCTTATATTTTCATTGGAATGCTTAAAAAGGAACAAATAAACATAATCTCAGTCTATTCCATCAAACAAGGAGCAGGAGGATGGGTTATAATAAATCAAAATCTCTAACCCCACCAAAACTGGAAGAAGAGAATTTATGTTTTGACGAGTGTCTGTTACCCCTTGAAAAATACTATGACTTCTGGAAGTTTGTGAAAACGTGTTGAGCAATTTAGAATGAGGAACATGTTTAAGAGGAAAGTATGCTCATACAAATTTTAAATTAAACATTCTTAAAAATATACCTTAAGTTTTCCAAACCTTATCAGGTAGTGGATAAAAAAGTCTAAATTAACAGAAATAATCCAAGTGGTTCTGACTGCCTTTAAAATCTTGCCCAGTGTTGGGATTCCCTGGTGGCACAGTGGTTGAGAGTCCGCCTGCCAATGCAGGGGACACGGGTGCGTGCCCCGGTCCGGGAAGATCCCACATGCCGTGGAGCGGCTGGGCCCGTGAGCCATGGCCGCTGAGCCTGCGCGTCCGGAGCTTGTGCTCCACAACGGGAGAGGCCACAACAGTGAGAGGCCCGCGTACCGCAAAAAAAAAAAAAAAAAAAAAAAAAAAAAAAAAAAAAGGAAAATCTTGCCCAGTGTGTGTAAAAGTCCTCAAGAGCATCTCAGTGATCTAAACATTACTCTTCTCATTCTAATTAACTACTATTCTCTCCATTACCTTTCAACGTTTTAGAAACTACTTGGATGCGGCTCCTAATTGTTGGAAAGATTGCTGGTGCTGCTGTGACAAACCACAACGGGGGACTGGAATTGCTTAGAATGCCTGTCAGATGCCATCTTTAGTTTCGAAGTACCTGACTCAAAAATCTTCATTTCGGGGCTTCCCTGGTGGCGCAGTGGTTGAGAATCTGCCTGCCAATGCAGGGGACACGGGTTCGAGCCCTGGTCTGGGAAGATCCCACATGCCGCGGAGCAACTGGGCCCGTGAGCCACAATTACTGAGCCTGCGCGTCTGGAGCCTGCGCTCCACAACAAGAGAGGCCGCGATAGTGAGAGGCCCGCGCACCGCAATGAAGAGTGGCCCCCGCTTGCCACAACTAGAGAAAGCCCTCGCACAGAAACGAAGACCCAACACAGCCATAAATAAAAAGCAAACTGTCAACAAGTAAAAATAAATAAACACTATTTAAAAAAAAAAAAAAAATCTTCATTTGTAGCCTTGGCTTCACTTTTGAATTCAAGACTTTAAAAATCTATTGGGACATCTCTGGATAGACCTCATGTAGGTATTTCCAGTGCAGCAAATCAGAACAGAACTCAACAGATTTTCTATCTGATCTGCTTTGCCCCTGTGTTTCCAATTGCAGTCACTGGTCTCATTATGTCTCCAGGAATTCAGTTTAGAAAATATGAAGCCATTTTGAGTATAACTTTTTAAAATCAACTTTCATATTCAGTAGGAGACCAAGCTCTGTTGATTTTACTCTATGATGTCTATGAAGTCTATCTGTCTTTCTTCATTCTTTATAGTATTGCCTTGATTACATTCCCTTCTATGGCAATAACCTCCTGGTCTTCTACATATTCTTCCCTTGCTCACATTTAATCTAATCTATACACTAGCTCCACAGTTTTCTTCCTGTAACTGAGATCTGTCAGTCTTCGTTGCCTACAAAAAACAAAACAAATTAACCTCTAAACTCCGTTTGCACTTAATTATCAGTGCTATCTGATCCCCAGCTTACTTTTCTAGACTGATTCCCTTAGGTCTCCCTTTCACACTCTAGGTTTTCCAGTCATGGACAAACTCAGTGTTCATCTGTATTTGACAGACTCTTTGCCCAAGCACTGGATTCCAGTTCCTCAATCTCAAACGCTGAGGAATGCTTCCTTACCACCTTAAATTCTTTGTTAAAATTATGCAGTTTTGTCTATTTAAGGCTCAATGTTTATGGAATCTTATCCAATACCAAATAGAATTAATCCCTTTTCTTTAAGTTCCTGTAGCATTTATTGGGTTGGCCAAAAATTTGTTCAGGTTTTTCTGTAACATCTTAATGGAAAACACCCAAACGGAATTTTTGGCCACCCCAATAATTTTTCCTTCCATTATTTTAGAGTGTGATGAATCATAGTGACTGACTCTCCTATAAGAGTGTGAGTTCCTTGAGCAAAGGTCACATCATCTTCCTCTTTGTACTAATATGTAGTTTTGCATGGGGCAGGTGCAGAATAAATAGTTTGTTACACTGAAGTTAATTAAATTGTATATTGACCAGAAAGAATTATTGTAAGGGCTGAGTGATTTAGTCAAGAAATTTATTTCTCCACTCCAAAGATCAGAGTGGAGAAATAAATTTCCCAGTTCCCCAAACCACAGTGCCTCTGATATGAGCAGCTAAGGTGCCACTGCCATTGTAAGAAAGCAATGAATCTGGAGGCTGTAAACTGTAGAACCTCACTGTCTTGCTCCAGTGGGGGGTGCTGCACACAACATTACAGGGAGTCATCTAATTAGGATCCTTGATGCCTCTGCTACAAACCTTATCATCAAAATGGATGCATCATGTTCTGCGCCTCTTGCCACATAACTCAGCTCCAAATCTAAGACATAAAATGCATGTGTCAGAAACTAAATTACACCAGAACTCTAGATGTTCAGAGACCTGAAAATGGGGTTTTTCATTTTCCAGCCTTTGCAGTGCAAGATAGCACAGTAAAGAGTGTTTGGAGCCAAGGTTGTCTGAGCCAAGATTTTCTCCTATAGGTATTTTCTATCCATAATACTCTTCATCCTAAATCTAAGTTTCAGTTTCAAAGCAACAGCAACTGGAACCACAGTGTGATCCCAGCTAACATGATGCAACTATCACTCTATAAATGAAAATGACTCCTATCAAGCCTTCTTCCCATCTCTGTGTGATCATTTCTCCACTAATTCAGTCATAGCCATGTCTTGTTATCTTGTAAACCAAGGATAAAATTATAAAATTAACCACGACCCACACTGGATATAAAATTGTAGGAGAAAGGAAGAGATGGAGGAAAAAAGTAGAGTAAGTTAACATCACAGAAGAAGGAAGAATATGTGGTTACCTACTGAAACCCTCATTTATATCTGGTAGAGATGACATGCTTGGTATTTTTAATTTCCTTCCTCTACCTTCAAGTCCATGTTTTATTTGCTTCTCATCCACAGCCTCACAAGAATCTTTATTTTGTGGCAGCTCAAACATTCACATCAGAAGGTCTGGACTCTCAGCAGTCTTGCCTATGTTGAGGTGCTACGGTTTTTCCATTAAATTTTTAGCAGTGGATATGGCAGTTCTTTCAGGCACATCAGACATGCACTGAGTTCAAATCTTTTCTGTGTCCTAATGTACAACAGCCATCCTCTTTCCCCTGATTAATGAGGATCAATCACCACAGTAACAGCAAACTTCTTTTGTGCCTATTGATTAAATGTCATGAGAAGATAGAATGGCCAGGTGGCAGGCTCAACTCTGAGTCCAGTAGAGCTACCACTGTGTCTCCTGGTGGAAGAGTTTCTTCTTTGGGGACTAAGATCTCTAAAGTGGGAGAGGTCAAGTTCACAGGGATTAGAAACAACTTTTTGTAAATCGGTCATAAAGTGGAAAGAGTGCCGCTCCTACCCTTGCTTCCCAGACACGTTATTCCATCTGTGGCAAAAACACCACTTTACTGGTTGTTAGTTAAGAAGATTATGCATGTACATACATCACCAAATCCTATCAGGTTATTTTTCAGTTGGTGCCGTTACTGAGTAGTAAATATGGTGGTCTTTTCTAAGGCTCACTCTATCTGGATGATGGAGCACCTGGTAAGATTATTGAATACTGTGATCACTATCCCTTTGCTCCAATTCTTTTACTGTAAAGTGGGATCCTTGGTAAGAAGCAATAGTATGTGGGATATATTAGACTGAAGAAGGCATCCAGTATGTTTACGGATATTGTTTGAAGCGTCACTGTGGGCAAGAAAGACAAATCTATATGCAGAATGAGTGTGTGGTTCAACACGAGTAAATTACTACTTATTCTGTTATCAAAGGGGTACAACATAGGCAACATTTTGCCAGGCAGCAGGCAGTTTTTCCCAGTTATGGTGTCATGTTAGAGCTCAGCATGATTTGCTTTCTGCTAGTAAACAGAGCACTGAGGCTAGGAAATACAACATTTTTTTCCAGATGTCCATGCGGACAGCTAGAAATCAGGAATTCTATTACTAAGGAAGATGTCAGGAAGCAACTTGTAGGCTTTGCCACACACAAATGATGCAGATATAAACCTAATCTGTTTAAACTAAAATTACTTTTAATAATAAAACTGAAATTTATAAAGCAGTATAAATTAAATGCTGACATAACTTTATTGAGCAATGGTGCTAGGTTATTGGAGTTTCACCATAGTCCATAAAGCTTGTTTTAATATAGGCATTTAAAGGGCTAAGAGATTTTTAAAGATATTTCCTATGATCAGAGGATTAGAACTAGAAAACAAGTCCAATGCTTTTCCGAACTCTACCACTGTTTCTTAAACAGAGATACTACTTGATTTATTATGTGGTTGGATTGAGTGGCTAAAATTTATTGACTATTTACAATGTGCAGGGTACTGTTGTACCAACTACAAGGTTAAAATATTATATAGTTTCTCATTTCATTTTCTTACTAACCATGTGAAATACATATGTCATTATCCCCATTTTGTAGTTGACAAAATTGAGGCTTAAAGAGTTAAATAATTTACCCAAGATCACATAGCTAATAAGCAGGATTCAACTTCAAGGCCATAAGACATGAGCACATACTGCTAAATACACACAGTGCTGCCTTTGGAAGTAAGATAAATGGGAACCAGGTAACAGCTTAGACACTGTCATAATTTGTTTCAGCAGTTAAGAAAACGTAAATCAAGGATGTTACCATAAAGAATGCCTATTTTACATGAAGAGTTGTATACACAATATAAAAAATAGTTTAAACAAAAAACTCAACATAATTTATATCCTACAAAAATTTTGAAGCGTGAATATCAATAAGCTCCTTTTAAATTTAATTTGTTACTATGGAAATGAGCATCATGCATCATGCGTATCGTCACCCTAAAGATGAAAGGCATTCAACTTTATATAAACATATCTTTATAAAAGTCTTTTTAATAGCCATTTCATGACCTAGATTTATGCTCCACAAACAATTGAAAACTGACATTTAAATCAGACACGTGATGAGAATTACGATTTGTTTTTACATAATTCAACATCATTTCTATAAAAGAAAAGTTTAAATATTCTGACTTATTTTAGGGGTTTTTAAATGATTAAGAAAATCTTCAAGTATCTTATTGTGATCTAAATGTAGAAAAAAACTCACGTACAATACAGATCAGAGCAAATATTTCATTCAAAGGAAAAAAAAAGTCAGTGTAACAGCACTCTGAGACTAGCAAAATGCTTAGTTTCTTGGAATGTGTTTGACAGTAAGATTTTTTAAAAGATCTAAGAGTCTGACCTTTCTCCCCCCACAACTAAGTAGACTTTTAAAAATGAGTACATCTGGTTTATGTTCCTAAACCTCTGGCCTTTAAAAGCTTTGTTCCCAATTCACACAAAATACCATTCAGGATTGCTTGACATAGTGACCCTTCCCTGTAGGTGGTTAGGCAAATAAAGTGATTAAATAGAATCAGTTATTTAACATGTATGTAGCAAGTTAACATTTGCATCCTGAAAGGATTAGTAAACAGTTACCGTTCATGGACACATCTTAAGTGATTTTAATTTTTTTAAGCTCTAATTATAAAATATTGTTTTTCAACAACCAAATTTGTCTTTTTTTTTGTAAATAGTTACACTGGCACTCTTATCTTATAATTTAGAACAAAGCACATAGTGTTAAAAACTGAAGGTTTTTTGTTTCATTTCAAAGCTCCAATGCTGTCACTGGAAAAAAAAAAAAAAAATAGCCCCTGAAAGGGTACTCAGGAGGGATCCATAAATCCAGTTGGCTGTTCAACATTTAACAAACTCTTTGGTACTCAACTGAGTTAAACATTAAATGGTGCATTGGCAAGGAAGATTTCATTTCTATGAGGTCCACTAATAAATTGCTCTGAGTTATTTGTGTAGAGTGTAATTTCTTCTGACTGTGCTTTCCATTTGCCTTGAGGACATACCAGTTTAAAAATGTTCAGCACACTACACCGTGCATAACAGGTAATCTGCCTAATTAAGTCCTATAAGGATGTTCTAAGTAAAATGCTGAAGAGCTCTGGTAACCTCTGCTTCACCCTCCCCATGCACCAGAGCTTCTGAGATTGAGAAACCCCAGCCATTAACTCAAGTGTTTACACTTGAAACTCAAATTCTACTTTGCCAGAATGGCTCATTTCACATTTTACAAATCTGTTTTCTCATTTGTAGGCAGAAAGAATCTGTCAATTTTTTATATTATAAGTCTCAACTTGTTCTGATAGCAAATGATCTAACTCATAACTGCAATTCATATTGCAAAAATCACACTGTGACTGGGACTGCTGTATTCAGAGACCTAATAATATTTACATCCATATTTTGAGAGCATTCATTTGGTATGTTTCAATAAATTATTAATTATGACCAATAATAAAATATTATTTTGCTCAGATGCACAGCAATAGGAAAGATGCCCAAGAGAAATTTATCTGACAGCTTAAAGCAAAATGGCCAAAATCCACTCATAGGTTACTCATCCAAAGCAGCATGAAGTATACTTGCCCATCAAATGCACTCAGTGAATGTTCTTCTCAACTTGTCAATGTTTTATCAAGAGAATAAAAGCCAAACTTTAGGACTCAGATAAAGAAACCTCAATTTAGTGATTAAAAATAAATTAAGATAGGTAAATAATAAGCTTTTTTAGAAAGCTCCTCAACTGTACTAGAAATTGATAACAGTGATTCTTGTTTAACTAACATCAATAGGGCTAGAATCATATTACATAACCAAAGTGTATATTATATTTTATTTAATTTATTTCTATTGGCACAAAATACTACCTCCTTTTTTTTAACATCTTTATTGGAGTATAATTGCTTTATAATGTTGTGTTATTTTCTGCTTTATAATAAAGTGAATCAGCTATACATATACATATATCCCCATATCTCCTCCCTCTGGCATCTCCCTCCCACCCTCCCTATCTCACCCCTCTAGGTGGTCACAAAGCACCAAGCTGATCTCCCTGTGCTATGTGGCTGCTTCCCAGTAGTTATCTATTTTACATTTGGTAGTGTATATACATCCATGCCACTTGGACCACTCTCACTTTGACCCAGCTTACCCTTCCCCCTCCCCGTGTCCTCAAGTCCATTCTCTATGTCTGCATCTTATTCCTGTACCATACTCCCTTATAATCATCTTTTGATCTTCTCAGTAAAATCCTAAAAGAGAAACTTCATACTAATCACTGACTCATCTTTTTTTTTCTTTTACTGCACACATTAGACTGATTGCCAAATCAATCCTACTTATTTATTCTACATACATCTTTCAAGTTTGTCCCTTCTTTATCTTTAGATAGATGGCTTAAAACCTGGCTGTTTCAGGAACTTTTTTTTTCTCAACTGTACTACTAGATCAGTAATAAACCCTCCAGTCTGTTGGCTGGCAGCTGTCTTAGAGATATTTCAGATAGCAAGTAAGATACCAGCTAGTTACTGGTAGACTCCTCAGGCCACTTCAGTTGAGTTGCCAGTGTCTAATGACTCGCCATTAGTTTCCCAGGCCCAGAAAGAATTGTAAACACCTAGAGACCATGCACCCCAGAAAGCGCTGATGTGAATCAGCTAAACATACACATACCTGATTCTATGCCCAAATAATTAGAGGCAGACTTTGTAGTCTGGAAGAGATGGATTTAATTTCTTGCTGTGTAAGAACCTTGGGGGAAGTTAGTTCGTTCTTAGGCCTCAGTTTCTTCATCTGAAGTAATAATACTTATCATGTAGGTCTATCCAGAAGATTGAGAAAATATCTGCGGGATGTTTACTGCCCCAGACACATGGACTTAGACAGTGTTAACAAAGAGTAGTTATTATAGTTAGATCAACTCAAAGTCTAGAATCAACCTTTATGTCAAAAAAGTTCTCTCTTGTTATGGCTTAGATTATACTTGCCATTATACCATTTTCAAACTTCTACAAACCACACATGATCTACAAGTCTGTACTTCAAAAAGGTATGCTAGATTTTCTACTATCTCCAACTACTGCTCTTAATTTTACTTTTCTCCTTCATTTCAATAATCTTATATAAAAATCTTAGAATAGAAATCAGAGACTGTAAACTGATGTTGGGCTTTTATTTAACCTTAGAAAAAAATTTGAAATTATTTGCCATTTTAAAATAAAGTGTGAGTTCTCTCATAAATATCTGATTTTGGCCTTCTCTTTAAAAATCCAGTTAGGTAGTATTGGGCTTACGTTAGTTCATGGCAAAAATCAACTGAATCTGGGTAATGGCTTCCCTCTTTTAGCAGTTTATCTATCATAATTCAAACTGCTTCTCACATTTCTGTTACCTGTGTGTCCCTTACAGGCATTAAACCTTGTGTTCTCTGCCTCAGAATCTTGTCCTAAGGCTAAATTGTAAGTCTAAAATTGCTTGTGTACTAGGTTTTAGTTTTCTGTTTTCCTCCTTATTTTGAAAAGAAATTCCTCTATTACTTTACTCAGTCTCATCTAGACATGAAACTTTTACAACTAACCTCTCTTAACTTCCCATTAAGTACTTTTATTTTAGCCTCTATGTCATATATGTGTGTGTGTGTATATATATATATATATATATATATATATATATATATATATATACACACACACACACACACACATATATATTCTTAGCTTCTAAAATTCAATTAAAAATACATTAAGTGATGGCTATGTAATATGTGAATATTATGATCACATAAAAGGTGATGCAATTTAAAGCAAGACGAATACAACACAGGGCCTGGTCTTAACAGGGATGAAGGCAAGTTTGCAGTAAAATTTTAATACAAGGCTAAACGTGATGTGTTATAACAGTGATGCCAACAAGAACACTTGAAACACAGAGGAAAAACCTCATGGTAGCATTGAGGAAGGTACCTGGAGACAGTGACATTTGAGTCAGGCCTTGAAAAGTGGCATTAATTTGGAGAATAGGAAATAAAGGGACTGGCAGGGCAAAGGGAATAGCTGATAAAAGTATGGAAAGTCCCACATGCAAAAATAGAGTGTTATTTTGGAGATCAAGATGTGATGAGGAAGCACGTGGAGGATCGTGGAAGATAATTATACTAAGAATATTTCAGACTTCCCTGATGGTGCAGTGGTTAAGAATCTGCCTGCCAGTGCAGGGGACACAAGTTTGAGCCCTGGTCCAGGAAGATCCCACATGCCGCGGAACAACTAAGCCCTTGCTCCGCAACTACTGAGCCTGCACTCTAGAGCCTGTGAGCCACAACTGCAGAAGCCAGTGTGCCCAGAGCCAGTGCTCCGCAACAAAGAGAAGTCTCCACAATGAGAAGCCCATGCACTGTAACGAAGAGTAGTAGCCCCGCTCAGCGCAACTAGAGAAAGCCCACGTGCAGCAAAGAAGACCCAGTGCAGCCAATAAATGAATGAATGAATGATTTAAAAAAAAAAAAAAAGACGAAGAAGATTTCAACCAGAAAGTCCATTTGCTTGACTGCTAGTCAGAAGAGGACTTGATTTTGAAGGCAACACGTAGCCGTTACTCAGGAAGGTTTTGGAACAAAACAGTCACTTGACATCAGTTTCATTCTAATTTCTATAAGCATAAGGTACCAATGAACAGGACAAAGGTAACTGAACCTGTCCAGTACAAATTTCCACTGATTTTAGGAACAAGCCGCTACCACCCAGCATTGGCAAGTTGGCCATCCCTCTCTAGCTGTGAGAAACTGGAAAAGGTAAAAACTGTGTCATGTCAGGGGCAGGCATAATATTAAATGTTGTTTTTCAGTTTTGTTCTGTAATTTGTAAGATCTGTAGTGAGAATTCATTCTAATGTCCATGCTGGACATGAGTGCCTCACAGTGCAGTTACAGATTAGATGGCCAGTTATCACATGCTACAAAAGAGCGGACAGGGCTCTTCAATAAACCCTTTCCAAACCTGATCACTTGTCTTCTACTTTTACTTTTAATTATCTGACTTCCAATTCATCCTGTTTACAAAAACTTTTAAAATGTTGCAAAAATGGATTAACGTGCATCCCTCTTTGTTATGTAAAAAACATCTCCTTTTTCAAGATCACAGAAAATATAATTATTCATACATTTTATCTCTCTGGCATTAGAATTTGCAGGCTCAATATTACTAATAAATATTACACTAAAAGTAAACAGACTTCCTTTACTTTCAAGGTTACTATAAGAGTTTTTCTCCAACTTGATACGAACAAGTAATACTAGCATAACTGGGTTTTGTTGCTTTTTTAAGTGAAAAAGACTAAAGAGTAAAACTGGGAAGTGAGACATTCTAAAAGTGGCTCATATGTGTAACTCCAGATATCTTTGTTATCTTTGACTTACATCTACTTTTTTTACTTCTAATATCAGAAAGTAAAATAATTTTTTAGTTTTTATAATACATATTTTAAAATTATTTGAAAAATAATTACATGCCCTTGATATCTTTGCTTAATGTCATCCTTAAAATCCATGTGTTAGTTCCGCTTTACATGTGAGATTATTTTATAAGTCTTCATGATTGAGAACTTAAAGAAATTCACCTTATATCAACATTTTAGGAGAAAAGTGAAGATACCTTTATAGTTCAAAATATTAAGATATTCGGCCTTCTTCATTCTAATCCCCACCATTGACCAATGAGGGTTAACATAACTTCATCCACAAAAATACCTATGGCACAGGGCTTCCCTGGTGGCGCAGTGGTTGAGAGTCCACCTGCCGATGCAGGGAACACGGGTTCGTGCCCCAGTCCGGGAAGATCCCACATGCCGCGGAGCGGCTGGGCCCGTGAGCCATGGCGGCTGAGCCTGCACGTCCGGAACCTGTGCTCCACAATGGGAGAGGCCACAACAGTGAGAGGCCCACGTACCGCAAAAAAAACCAAAAAAAAACTATGGCACAGTTAAAGCTATCATAATTATGGAAAGAGTTAATTAAATCAAATTAGAATTCAGGATATACTGAAAATTAGTGTAACTCAATAATTACTCAGCTATGGGGCATCCGTGAAGGGCATGCTTTTTTGTCCTATTATATAGCCACTCCATAAAATATATATGCACCTCAGGACATAATGAATTTTTTTCTATCTGGAAAGTAGTCACTATTCTTTATTGAGAACTGTGGACACCTCAGTTATCTGGGTTGCTTAAGTTTATAATCCTTGTCTCTTACTTTGCTCCTTCACCTTGCTAGATGAGTTTTTGTTTGGTTATCTGCTCTTTGCAAATATTCACTATCTTTGGTTTGTACATTAATAGCAAGACACAATCATTCTTTAACACATATTACCCTATAACCATTGTATTTTAAATATCACAAACATTTGGGCCCACTAGAATATTAATTTCAGGAAAGAGAGTCATAATCTCTCTTGGTCACTGCCGTGTCTCCAGCATTTTAACTGGGTTTTTTGATACCACTCCAGCAAAAGAAGTGAACATGTTGCCTCATTTCTTTCATACGTGTATGAAAGTCCAGGTTCTTTAATTAGCCTCCAGTGATACCTCAGATCTTTTATGACTTAACACTAGAGGAGGGATTTGTGTACCTTGTTACAGCATGGAGGGTGTGGAAGTCACATCTTACCACTCAGCCTTTGTCAGCATGGTTATGGATGGGACAATATTTTTTCTGAAATGTTTGGAACTAAGTGGTCTAGAAAGTGGTCTATTATCTTGCTGGACTGCCCATTTCTTGGACACCTGGATGGAGCATAATTTTGTTGTTGTTGCTTTTTTCCTTTGTTATTTTTTTGGTCTGCACCCAATGGCATGTCTAGGTTGCTAGCTTCTGCTCTAAGTCTGGCATATATGAAGCAAGAAGAAAACAGAGCAAACTCATCACTGCATTGTTTCTTGGGTCCCAGGTTCCCTAGCCAGCCTCCTACCTTCTGTCTACTCTTCAAAGTTGTCCTACATTTGTTTTACATGTAATGATCCTGGCTTAGAATTATACTTAGAAGAAGGATGGAAAAAAGTATGTCTACTCCATTTTTCAAACACTTGGGAAGTAAACAATATACTTCTAAACAACCCATGGGTCAAAGAAAAAATATTGAAAATAAAAAATACATTAAGACATAAATAAACTTACCTGAGTAACTGACAGAGTGATAGGTGAGACATCTGAATTTACCAATAGTCTAAGATTTAGGTCTGCAACCAAGAGATGCTGTTTCTGGAAAGACTACTGAAAACTACCTCTGTCTGATAGTCATTGCCAAAATGTGACCACTGATGGAAATTATAGCCAACAGAAATCACCACAGAGAGCTGTGAGTTGAACACAGAATAGAGGAGGATATAATAACTTATCCCTTAAAAAATGTTCCCATTGTTTCTTGGATAACCAGAAAAGGATAGCCATTGTTGTTTTTTTGTATGTGTTTTACTAAAGAGAAAGCATATAAGCTTGGCAGTGTTGCAGCCTCAATATTAAATACAATACTTGATAGTGTTGAAGACCTAGAATTCATTCAGTAGTCTAAATGCCTACACATTAAAAGATTAAAATATGATTTATACTCAGGTTGTGTATTGATCAAAGGTATGTAAAATAAAATAGTCTTTTACACCCCCAGAACTTTTAGGCAGTACGTTTTAAGTTAAAATTGTATTTTTTTTGTTTTAAAATTAATTCATGAATTCTAACTTCCCTTCACAATGTATAGATTATTGTATAAGAAATTCTATTCTCAACTGATATACCTTTGAGCTTCCTTTCCTACAGATTCACATATTACAAAAAGAGTCTACTATGCTCCAGGTTCCAGCAATGTCCTGAACTGCTTTTGACAAAAACTGCCTGCCCAAAGTCCTGCAGCACTGCAACAACCCTAAGTAGCTCTTTATATACTTTCTGTACCAAATCACCCTTTCCCCAGCCATAACTCTTTGGACCAAGAATAGAGATTGATTAAATAAAATAAGATATTTGATGCTTCATGACTTCTAAACTAGCAGGAGATAAGGTTTAATTGCTTGAGAATACAATTTTCTGGATGATATAGTAATAGACAATTGTCAATATATTAAGCTGCTATTGGATTTCAGGAACCATTGCTGTGGCCTGTTGACACTATTCACTGTTCAACTTTCTCTCTCTGGGAAGGTCTAAACCCCAGAGCTGATGGTCAGGGAAGGGCAATGACTACTTGGGTCACTACAACCCCAGGACAAAAGGAAGAAAAGCCTCTGCCTATTCTCCCTGTCTATAGTTTCTTCCATGCAACTAAATAGATAGATAAAGCAAACAGAATTATAATGACATGAATTATCAGATTTATAGACCTGTCTAGAGCCAGTCAGATAAGCAAGATTTTTGCAATATCTCCAGAGCTGTCAAGTATGTATACCTATATATTTATGCAAGACTCAAAAACATGCCTTTATGTCCCTCTTTAACTATACCTGTCTTCCCTCTTAGTACCTCTCTTGAGAAGTTCAGTATCAACTCTGGTAGCCCACAGTGCTGATTACTTCCATACCAAAATTTGGTTTATATCTAGTATAATCATAGCATTATAATATAGGAGATTGAAGTATGTCCTGGGT
The DNA here is from genome assembly GCF_963924675.1 of Phocoena phocoena. Taxonomy (NCBI): domain Eukaryota; kingdom Metazoa; phylum Chordata; class Mammalia; order Artiodactyla; family Phocoenidae; genus Phocoena; species Phocoena phocoena. The sequence goes on along the minus strand of NC_089219.1, from coordinate 70,714,845 downwards.
CATCTTGTTTGGCACTTGCTTATTTACTACTTCCTTATTGCTAACCCTAAAGCTACCTGACTTTATTTTCAAATATATGCAAATAATATCATACTGTTTATGAATAGAGAAGATTTTTACTTTCTTTTATATTTTTAGGAGAGCACTTGAAATTAAATTGGCTTATTTTTGTCTTTCATTTCCTTTGTACTGTTGCTTTTTTTTTTTTTTTTTTTTTTTTTTTTTTTGCGTTACACGGGCCTCTCACTGTTGTGGCCTCTCCCATTGCGGAGCAGAGGCTCCGGACGCGCAGGCTCAGCAGCCACAGCTCACGGGCCCAGCTGCTCCGTGGCATGTGGGATCTTCCCGGACCGGGGCACGAACCCATGTCCCCTGTATCGGCAGGCGGACTCTCAACCACTGCGCCACCAGGGAAGCCCTGTACTGTTGCTTTTATTTCAGTTTTACACCTGTTCTCCTTCAAAAGTTATCTACTAATTTTTCTGATGCTATTTAGATATCAACATACTAATATATTTTATTGTCAACCTTATTCTCTATCAGTAGTATTAAGGAGTCCATTCAATATATATATAAAAGCAATAGGTATGTTATGGAAGGAAAATTTAAGACCATTTGTTTAGCTTTCCCTTCCATCCAAATATCCTGATGAAAGCTCCTGCAATATGGAAATTCTAGAGATCTTTGCCATAAAACTTCATTACTTGAGGTAACCTAAGTTAGGCCTTTGTTTCTTGCATCCAAAAGTGCTTAACTTATGCAATTCTTAATGCCATAAAGATATACCCATCCTCTTCTGTTAGGACTATACTATTCTCTTTATGAAACTAGTAGACTTGCTGTGAACGATTCTAGAAGTAAAATTCTCCCTTCAGTCATTAATAATACCTACATTTTTATAAGTACAAGACTAATGTTTGCCTTTAGAATTTCTAGTACTTAGCTGATACTAGAATGATTCACGTTGTTTCTTACTGAATTATATCATCAAAACATTCATATAATCTATGTCTTTGAAATACTCAAATATTTATTCTCGAAATATGGCTGGATATTATTTCAGGG